>NC_137468.1:181397461-181902097 GCF_964235325.1 Thermobia domestica
TCACTAACATGCCAAGCCGCGTTTCCACTCGAGCTAGCAAAAATGCTTAACATTATTCAAATTCCCCGCCCATTCGAATTACCCCGCTGTACTCTAAGTGTTCTATTGAAACTGGATGTTCGGTAAGACACAACAAATCTTCAGGTCGTCCCTGTACGTCTGAAGTCGTTGTAGAACAAATGAAACAAAGCTTTGTGAACAGTCCTACAGAATCAACCCAGCCGCGGCGCGGTGTGCTTCTCGACAGCTGGACGTCTCACACATGAGAGTTTGGCGTAGGTTGAGAAAACGGTTGCATCCTAAACCATACAAATTACAAATGATGCATGAATTAAATGACACTGATAAAATTGCTCGTAAGGAATTTTTGGCAAGAAATCGACTTCAGATGGGATTGTGCAGCATCCATAATGGGAGTCATATTGTATCTTTTTAGATATAAGGTTAAAAAAACGATATATTTTGCTACAAAATAATACCAAAACCATGTCTGTAAGATAAATGAATAATTCAATATGAGGTTTCAAAGTTGTGAAGCCCTTTTCAATCCACCCTGTATAACGGCATATATATTACAATACTATTATTAGCTGTACAATACGGACCAGAATAACCAACATATACACAAAAAAAGCCAATATAATATTTCTTTCACCATTAAAGAAACAGAAATAAATTCGATTATGAATACCCTAGATACACGCGACCTTCACCCATTTTTACTTGGTTTATGCCTTATGCGTTTCCAGTTTTTTTTTTTTTTTTTTTTTTTTTTTTTATCTTTAAGAAACGGAAGTAAACCTATCTTCTTTTGGAGGACTCCTGAAGCTATAGGTACTTCAAAGAAACGGATGAGGTGAAGAAAGAGGATAGAAAGAAAGAGATAAAGAAACGAAACGACCCGTTGAAAAGAGAGAGAGAGCGAGTGAAAAAAAATATATGAAAGGAGAATAGAAGACGTGAAATTCCATTTAGCTGTTACTGTAAGACAATTTCCGTCGGCGAATCGATGGCTCACAATGGCCATCGGACTTTGATAAGACGAAACGGAGAAATGAAATAGACAAGAAATGGAGAAACAATTCACAAAGGAGAAACATAACAACAGAGCTGGGAGCTGTTTCATTTCATTTTCTCCTTTTTTATATATAGCTATATATAATAACCTTGATATTTTCTATTATGAATTCAATTCCTGGTATTCATTGATATGTTAATTTACTATTATTTTTATTATCTTCTATTAGCATTAGTATTTTAAATACTTTATTCCATTCTTACTTTCAAGTGACGACAATAGAGAAGAAAGTAGTGACCATGAAAATAGAAATCGAATTTAAGATTTCGACAGATTTTCATAACCTCTAAATGACGGGAAAGTAATTTTTCAAATTTTATCTGTTAGTTGTTCTCTATGCGGGGGCATCCTGGCTCACTGGTAGAGCACTTACCTCTTATGCATGGGGTCCTCGGTTTGATCCTCAGGCAAAGTAAGCTTGTGGTGTACAACATCGTTGAGTTGAGTTGATTTTAGTTTAGCGTCCCGTTCAGCAGCGAGGCTATATGAGACGTGGACCTACTGATTAACGTGGAATCCGAACCACATGAGCTCCAGCTGGGAATTGAACCCGGGTCTCCCACGCCAAAGGCGCGTACGCTAACCGCTTAGCCACGAGGGAGCTCATTGTGTACAACATCGTGTACACTCATGTCCAAAATGATTGTCGCATATTTATAACTGTCTTCTTGTAAGAATATAATTTGATAATGATTTTGCAGGGTACTTTTAATACTGACACTATGTGTATAATCGGGAAATGTATATTTGTGGTAAATTTCATAGGAAAAGAATTATAAATACGAAAATTAGAATGAGTAAAACACAATGTTGCTAAATGGACACGAAAGTTTTATTTTCGTTTTATTGCTCTTATTTACTGCTCTTTTGACATGAAATTTACCACATATATGTCTTTGCCGATTATACACATACTAACATTGTAAGACATACCGGACGATTTCGTTATCAAATTATATTCCTACAACAACATACTTATAGACATGCGACAATAATGTTGGACATGAGTGTACGTGCGTTTTCTCGGGGTATTCCAGTTTCCTCCGTCATTTCATTCCAGCAATTTTTCTGCCGGGTGTCTCGGAAGTGGTGACTCTCTTGTTACGTGCGGTAGGTTACGATGTATGATTGATGTCGTTGTTTGTTTGTTTCTTGTTTTGTTTGTGTTGTGGTGTAATGATGTAAGACGGTGCTCCAGCAAACATTACCCATATTGTCCAGATTTTTTGTACAACACCTTCCCCGGGTGATGGATTGGTCGTCGGGGAACAGTGGAGTAGCCGCCGCGGTCACCAGACCTCACCTCTCCCGATTTCTTCCTATGAGAACATTTGAACCACAAGGTATATGCAAGACTAATAAATAATCTTGCGAATTTGACGATGCGAATCACCGAGGAATTCAACAACACTCTCATTCAGATGTGCCAAAATGCTTACAGAAGTGTGCGTTTCCGGATGCAGGCATGCATCAATGTTAATAGCCGCCAGGTGGACCTCCAAATGGAGAATACGGATTAGGTATTGTAAAGCACTTGATTTTTACATCATTTCTCTGTACCTACAATTTTGTTTCATGTGATTCTTGTTTATAATAAAAATGTGCCGATCACTCAAAAGGTGAGGCACTACTTCCGGTACACCCTGTATCATGATTCACTTGCTATACTCATCCGTCTCTCTTAGCCGAAAGGGCTTAATCGTGTCATGTTAAACTGAAAGATTTCACTTGTATTCTTCCCTATGCCATCCACACTTGTCTATGCATTTCCAAAGCTAAATTTAAACTTAAGATTCCTATAAGAATCTTCGAGGCAGTGGTGTCTTTGGAAGAGAAGCTATTGAGGGAAATTTGTTAAAGTTAAGGCTATATAAAGAAATTGGATGGCAACACTGATTCCCAAATATCCCTAAATAATTTCTCTTCCAAAGACACCACTGCAACATGTTGCATACTGTTGTAAAGGTCATTCCATCACCTTTCTAATCCGCTATGTCCCATCTCTGTACAATAACTACAGGGTGACCAATATGCAATATAAAGTTAAAAATGGTTCACAACCTGTAGGTCTCAAACCGTTGAGATTAGGACTCATGCTCATATGAACTTTTTTTGCTCAGAATTACCCATACTACCATTTACGGAAATATTGCCCCTTCCTTTTGAGACACCCTGTTTATTATTAGGATATATTTTCTGACAACTTGTGTGTCTTTAAAGTTTACGAATATTCTTTATTGTACCTAGGTAGTAGTTTTTGAAACTTGAGAAAGGGCTGTGTTGAATATGGCATGAGCATAAATTTAGGAAGACGAAAGCCATGGTGATTGAAACAAAGCGGTCGGTGTCAAAATGTACGAGTAAGGGGAAGAAATAGAACAGGTGACTAAATTTTGATACCTGGGTAGTGTTATTAATGATGATACAAAGGGCGAACATTAAATGAAAAGAAGGATAGAAAATTCGAAAGAAACCTTTAAGGGAGAGGGGGAAAAACTTTATTTTGCCGGACCTTGAATAAAGAGTTGAGAAAAAGACTCATAAAATGTTTTGTATGAAGTATTGTACTACATGGGGCAGAAACATGGACATTACGCAAAAACGATGAGAAACAACTGGAAACTTTCGAAATGTGGGTGTGAAGAAGAATGGAAAGGATTAACTGGGTCGAGCGGAAAATGAATGAGAAGTTCTTAGAAATGGATGGGGAGAAAATAACAATTTTAGATATTCTTAAGAAGAGGAAGAGAAACTGGTTGGGACATTGGCTAAGAAGGAACTTATGAGGGACGGGCTAGAGATTATTGTGGCAGGAAAGAGAGAGAAGGGGCGAAGGAGACTATCATTGAAGGACGATATCAAAACAGGAAAATCATACGTGAAGACGAAGAGGTTAGCAGAAGACCGTGGAACATGGAAGCTTCTCAGCTGCGGTAAGTGACTTGCCAACAATGACAGAATACCTATAATGATGATAGCATTATTCATGCAACACTAAAATAGGGACTGAAATCTAAGACTTGGGTGAGCTTGTGTTAACCACGAGAATCGAGAAATTTCACGTAAACGAGTCGAGAATATTGTCATGTTTCTCTCTTATCTTGAATTCGAAAATCTATTTATCAAGTCTCTTATCATTTTCATAGGCAACAATAATTCGTATTCTACATTGTTGGTTTCCTGAAATATTTTTTATATTTTATACGTATTTTCTTTTTTTTTTTATTTTCTATTTTTTTAACCCGTAACTCGCGCCCCTTTTTGTTACACTAGTACTCGCGCGGGGGCCCAAAAACCTTCAAATTGATATTAGTTTTTTACAATAAAAATATATATTTTAAAAAAAAATAATGAAGACAATGTAGCATAACTGATGACATGTTTTTAAAAGTATTTGCTGCAATTAGATTTTTTGTACTCGCTTTGAGACTTTTTAAAAATATTTATTCATCAGGACTTCTGGCTAGGAACATAGAAGTTACCTGTTTAGGGGTCTGTGAACATCCCGCGCGAGTGCTTAACAATTAAAAAAGGATAAAAGTGCTTACCTAATATGTACGACACTCAAATCTATTTATTGAAACTTTCTTTATTAACAGAGGCAAGCATGCAACAAATTTTCAATAAAATTGGAATGGAAGTAGGTAGGGAATATATTGCAAGATTTCAACCTCCACCTCCCCCTCCCAAAAATGAGACAAAGGGATGATATATAGCTAATTTACTTCTTAAACAACCAGCAAGATTAATTCTGAGAACCGTTTTTGTGAGGAATTCTTTTAAGCCTTTAGTACCGGCAGGCCCGTAGTTACGGGGGGGCTAGGGCGGGCTCAGCCCCCCTAAATTTTTTGCAGCCCCCCTAACTAAAATCATAGTTCGAATTAACGGGGGATGCCGGGGAAATTCCCCTTCGGTAAAAATTTATGTCCGGCTCGTATCACAGAAGTAACATAAATTTTCGCCTTCTACATTTACATCGACAATACATAAGCATCCCCCTATCGTTCGAAAGTTTAATTCGAACACTGACTGAAATGTTGGAAGAAATTGTATTTCGAAATGTATTCAAATTTACTTTTATTATCCTCATTTAAAGTATTGGCCTATTTATGCGCTACGCTTCTTTGAATTGCTAATATTTATTTGAGGGTGACTCTGTTATATATATATATATATATATATATATATATATATATATATATATATATATATATATATATATATATATATATATATATATATATATATATATATATATATATATATATAATGCTCCATGTGCAAACGACCTTCGCTGCAGGAGAAAAATAATTTATGGTTATTCTATCGGCAAACATGTATTTGTGTTCAGAAACAACATACTTTTACTTCTTCCTGTTCTTTTTGGAATTTGCAACTGAAAACATCTTTTTGCTGTGAGTCATTGGCTTTCGATTAATATGCCAGAGATTGAAAAGACAGCATCCCTTAACAGGGGGTCGCAACTAATCACACAGGTGTATGGGTTTGTTTTGTGTATATTGGACATGGAGAGAGAGAGGAGTGGGGGATTTTGACTACGTTTTATGTCAAGTGATAACGGAGTAAGAAAAGTTTCCTTTTCTGAATTGTATTTACTCTTGTTGTGTTGTTATTTGAACATGGTTGTAATTGAAAGTTGGTCGATGCTGGTTTCTGAAGATGCACCGAAGTTCACTTGAAGAATGAGAATTGTAGTGTAGCAGCAACTTGACTATTTGTTAAATAACTTAGAATAATATATCTTTAAACTAAAGATAAGTTCGATTCACTTAATCTTTCTCGGGGATGAATTATTAGATACTTTATTAAAATAATTTAATAATTGTTGCCAATCTTTGGTGCCAGAATCAAATGTTCAAGCAGATCATTAGACGTAAGCCTAATCATGTAAAGTTACTATTTTGTAAATGAATACCTTGCAATCTTCTGGTATGTAAACAAAAAATGCAGCGGACTAAACGGAGGTAGTACAGGTTGCACTTATAGGAAAAACAGAATGTTCAATTAAAAATTGAACCTTATTAGATGATAATATGTATAATGCTTTATAAATTTGAAATTTCACCTTTGACTTAAAACAGGGTGCGTTGGGGAGTTTAGCGTCTCTCTTCAGCAGGGAGGCTATAAAGAAACGAAACCTATAGCTTAAAGTAACATCCAAATCACTATCGGTTTGAATCCGAGGACTCCCAGTACGGTTCGAACCCGAAACCACACGCGCCGAAGGCGAGCGCTGTACACATGAGGGTACGGGGTAGCCCACAAAAGTAACAATTTGTTAATGTAGTTTCATTTTGACGAAGAGATATCTTCAATAGAAATAAGTAAATAGCTCTTTAAATAATTAGTTCTTAACTTAAACATTTTAGTACCTACGGGAGCAACAGATCTCGAATTCTTATTTGTACAATGTAAAGAAGAATTTCATGTATACTTTGATATGAATTGTACTATACAAAGAAAATTTAATGAACTGTTACTCCTCTTATTAATTTCGTTTCGAGAAAGAAGATAACTGCGCTAGAACAGGGAACTCTTTTGGAGTTATTTCTTATTTGAATGCTCGAGTACCAGATCATAACAGATTATTTTTCCTTAAACATGACTTTAGTAGCAATCATCCTAAATGATTGTTGATATTATGTTCCAAAGAGTCTAGAACAGTGGTTCTCAAACTGGAGTCCGCTGACCCCAGGGGTCCGCGTGACCTGGCTACGGGGTCCACGACGTCTAAAAATTGAAATGTGTTGTGATAAAATGGAACTCACAGCTGTTATACAAAAAGTATTTTTTTCAGTTACTAAAAAGAAAGCAATTAGAAATTATACGTTTGTAAATTTGAATATTTTCTTTACTAAATTTCTGCCCTGAAGCCGGTCAACCTTTATAGAACTACTTCAGGTGAGAGGAATTCCTTCTTTGTTAGGGTATTTTTTCAAAAGGAGTTGTACATTAACTGCACCGTGCCGATCTTGTTTTGCTGAGTTACAAGGACATCTCCAGAAATCTCGATCTGGACACAATTGTTTTAAGATTGGCAGCATCCAAAACAAGGAGACTTATACTGTGATAGTGTTGTTAGTGATTGTTCAAATGTACAACTTGTTTCTATTATAGTGTGCCAACATGAGGAGTATATATGCGTGTTGTATTTGTGTTTCTTAATCTTATGAAATTTTTAAATTTGTAGATAGCAAAAACCCATAAACATATCATTATTTCTTTCGAACATCACCATAAAAAGAAGATCAAAAAATGTTTAGAATTACAAGTGTAAAATAAAGCGCGTGATATTTAAAGAAATATAAAGTTACATATTTAAGGAGATGTAAATAATAATACAGGTAAAATGTTAATTTCACTTTTCCAATATGCACATATTTGTTTAGGCCACATGTATTTCAAAATATTGATTAAAGATTCTGAGACCCTTCTCTGTAGAATCTCTTTGAAGATAGTATTAAATCTCATTACTCTCTAGATGTTTTCAAGTTTCACAAATATTTTTTCAGTCATCAAAAATTAAAAAACGTATTTCCTGTACTAGTCCTTTGGAAATTTTAATGATTGGTTCGTTCGGCCAACTATTTTTTTAACAAATATTTTTTTTATTTCCTTGAAGATGAGAAAACGGAAGAAATATTTTGTTGCCATAACAAATAAAATAAAAAGGAGACACATAGTATTCTAGCTTTCAGGTACAGTTGTACTAACGCTATAGGGGAAAAACTTTAATAATAATTCCTTCACGCTGTAGTTTTAGTTTTAAGAGCACAAGAAATTATTCATCATCACACACAGAGACAGACATTATATATATATATATATATATTGTATAATGTCTGTATCTCTCTCTGTGTGTGCCCACCCTAATTTACATTTAGCCCCCCCTAAATTTGGAGGCTGGCTACGGGCCTGAGTACCGGTCGATTACCTTATATAGTAATATATTTAATAATAATGTAGCAAATCAGAATATAAAAGTGAGAGTGTTTCTCATCCAATAAAGCACATTTATGATGATGAACATTCATTTACAAAGCAATATAGCCAGCGCATGGAAGATTAATTTTTCCTAGAGCGACCACATTTTTTGCTCCCTTTTATGCCTCTAATTTTTATTTATTCCTTTTAGGTTACTAAACGCTACACGTGTTTCACGCGTTAGCAACGTTTCTTCTTCTTATACGAGATTATTATATTTATTTTTTTCTTCATGATAAAAGTTTTCCTATACTGTTTCAACTATGTTTCACTCAAACGTTATCTATTCTGTTTTATTTCCCTATCGCTTTTTTTTTTTTTTTTAACTTTTCTTCGAGACTAAAAGATCTTTTTTTTTCCTGGCCGTACGACTAGCGCATTCACTTTCACCGTAAGAGCTGCGTTTTCGATGCCCGCGAGAAGCTAATATGGTTCTGATTTTTAACCGCATTGAATATTGTAATATTAAGTCTGCATGGGGTCGAATGGTAATTACGTTTGGTTATTTATTTATTTCATTGATTTCGAGTTAATTAAATCATTTTAAATAATAATAAGACATACATGTGCATAACCCATATAATTATCAATATTTAATACAAGTAAAAGTATAAGAAATATCATAAAATATATCATGTTGGGTTCAAAAAAGACTCACAAGCGAACTTCTAGTGTTAAACTTAATTAGACTACGCAAATTTTATCCGTCAAATTTTATTACGCAAAATTTTTGCTGATAATTAAATCAAACTTATACAGTAGTTACTTATAGGTAAGTTACCGTCTCCGTTACCGAAGATATTAAATCTATGATATGTGTTAATGAACATAAAACAAACAATACACCTAACAAGTAATACACCTCTACTCTCTCGGAAAAGACCACACCAGAAATATATAGTGTTAACGAATTGATCAAAGCAAACATAAAGATGCAAGTTGTATAGTAGTCAGTGGCGTATTTAAAGGGCCTTTTGAGCCTAAGCCCAAGAAATTTTATTTGCTATTTTAAAGTAAATGAAATATCTTGAGGAATTTTCACATTTCCAAAAATAAAGTTCCAGCAAAGCCCCTTCCGAAACAAAATCGTAAATACGCCACTGATAGTAGTGCAACAGAAAATAACAAGACACAGCAAAATTGTAAAATAGTATCGTTTCTCGAATATTATTTATCCTTTTAATTAAAGTTGGTTGAAGTTCCTTTTAAATTACATGATTGTGCCTTTGCAACTTCTTCACTTGTACGTACAAATGCTCAAGAAAGGAAGGAAATTCAGCCAATCATTACATGTAGTAGCTTGAGGAGATAACAAAATATAATATAGCTAATACCAATTAGATTAAGCACAGAAATCAAAATACTTAATACATTTAAATACATTAAATTATAATGAGCTCAGAAAATTACTACATACATTTCAAAATTATTCTATCGGAACTAAGTCAGAATAACAAACTAAAATATGACGTGTGTTCAAAGGACTGTACTTTTGCTACAGGATCTATATTGCTCATTTTAAAACATTTTAAGCACTGTTGTCCTCAAAGTAAACCCCTCTACTAGCAATACGCGTTGTTAGCGTTTCATCCATTTTTGGAAAACCCCCTGGAACATACATTCTGGAATGGCGTGGAGGTCTCTAAATTAAAAAAAAAAAAATCTTCAGCGAAATACTTAAAAATAAGTGTGAGGTCTAGATTTTCAAGTCATTTACCCAAGTAAATAGGTCATAAGTTCATACATGTTGGTCCTCTCAAATGAAAGAACAAAGACTGTCGTTAGTATGTCGCTGTCGTACTTTATTACGTAAAAGACTGACGATAAAGTCAGCAAGTCGCTCTGAAGCTTCAAGTTCAAATAAAATAATACATGACAGAACATCAAAAGTTTAAAATATTTAACCCCACTTACACTTTGAAGTTTAAACTCTTCAATATTATGAGAGAAATGCAGAAGTAGCACACGTTTGTATTTACTTGAATGACAACAGGGAAAAAACTTGCACTACAGGGCAATTGCATAAAAGATTTGTTATGTTACATTCAATTGAAAGCTAAGTACAAAGGAAATTAATGAAGGTAAATAACACAACAGGGTAAAGCTAATGAATTACTCTAGCAGCTTGTAAATTGTTGTTAAATTTACTATCAAACCCACAAGTTGTGTAGGTTTTAAATAGAACCAAATCAACGCCATTTAGATGGTACTAATTTGTGTGGGTCTTTGTACGAGAGCCAGCTGTTAGCACTAATTAACTTCAAAACGCTTTCAGAAATTAGAGATAACAGCTTTTATCCACGTTTATTTTTATCTTTAGTCTTTTTTTATGTGTATTTGTCAGTTGTAATCCTTTGACTGTTCTTTCACAGTCGTTTACATTTAGTTGACAAAGAATTGTGTATCATGTAACACCTAATAGTATAATATTACGTGAAATATCGGTTCTTTTCACGGAAAGTTTTAAGAAAAATCTACAAGTTATTCATTAGTAAGACTATTCATGGCTTTGGATTGATTGTTTTAACAAAAGAGACACAAAAAGACACAGATTTATATATATGTCTGTATTTTAATTAATTTCGATAGTGTCTGAAGAAGGATATGGTAGATATCCGAAACAGTTACAAATTATAATTTAAAATAAAGTGGGTTTTAAGCTTTGGTCAGTGTCTCTTTTGTTAAAAAAAAAAAAAGTTACTCATATAGATATAAAAATGAAAGTGGCTATGTTTTTGACTTCATACCTATTGAACGACGCGAACGACTTCGATCAAATATGCCACATAGATGAGATTCGGGCCTGGTATGGGCTTTATCATTTCCTTTGACGGTATAATTTATGGTTAGGGAGAGGAGAAGGTATATAGAAATATATAAAAATGAAAGGGACTGTGTTTATGACTCAATAACTCGTAAACTACCTGACCGATCTCGATGAAACTTTTAACATAGATGAGGTTCGAACCTGGAATGGTTTCCATGATTTCACTTTGACGGTGCAACTTAGGCAAGGAGATATTTCTTAATAAAATATCGAAAATGACCAATATTCTTGTCGAATTCATTGTTTTTTTTTTTTCGGAGTCACTGAAGTAAACAGTGACACTTCCGATGCCGTTTAAGACCGAATTCAGCCTTTTGTGTCCAAAATGAAACGTATTCTCGCAGTGCGAAGAACGGATATTCTGCTAGAATATACTAAGTATGTTTTATAACGGTTTAGCCGTTTCCTCACACAAATTTGAGAACCGTAATATTATAGATATTGACTTCATGCCCCCTTGAAACGGAATTCTCTTAAAACGTAGAGAGTAGTGTTAGATTTTTTCCGTCTCGTCTCGCAGTTTTTTGTAGAGCTCTCGTCACATTTCTCCAAGAACTCTATCTCGTCTCGTCTCAATTCTGGAAAACACTTTTGCGTGTCATTTTGTAAATTTATGTATAAAAGTTTTTCCCTGTTTCTTTCTCCTTCTTAATTTCATCTAGTAGTGATCATAACTCTTGTGTGTCACCAGAGATTCACGAAAGTGTGATATAATGTCATTTAAAACTAATTATATTTATTATTTGAGTATATTGTGTACTCACTTGCATATATTTAAATGTTGATAAACGCTCTTCATTGTATTCATACAACAGTGCGCAAAATTTGCGATCCCCAGGTCGCCATTGGCGACTAGAACTTTAGTGCTGTTCCCAGTGTTCCCAGTGTTCAGTAGGAATGGTTTCTGCCTAAACTCACAGGGCTGCGCAGTTTCTGTTTCGCACAAAAATAATCGTTACAGAGAGAAAACACGGAATGTGAAGTCTTCTCAACGGATATGAAAAGTGAAGTCTTCACAAAGTTGTAATTCACTCCTTCTTTCCCACCAACCCACAATTTGTGCAGTTTCACCTGTGAGAACTGCTTCATATGAGAGAGGCTTCAGCACTCTCAACAGAGTTAAGACTGCGTACAGGAATTCACTGAAGATTGACACACTGGATGCTTTGCTGACAATGTCCATCAATGGTCCTTTGCTTAAAGACTTGATTCGATAACTGCAATCGACAAATGGTACTTCAGTGCAGAGAGAGATCGTTACACTAACGTGAAGTCTTAAGGTAATTTTTTAATGTGTATATGTAATGATCAATTCCTAAATCTAATTCCTAGATCATTGATTATCCTGAATCGAATTCCTGATTATCCTGAATCCTTAATCATGAATCCTGATATCCTGATTCCTGATCCTAATTCCTGATATCCTGATATCCTGAATTATGATTATCCTGAATCCTGATATCATGATTATCCTGATTATCCTGAATCCTGAATCTAATTGCCTTGTTTTGAAATTTTATGCCCTGATGTAATATCTTTCTTTGACAAACCAAACGGCGTGTGGAGGGGGGGCGCCCTCTTATAATTTCTACGTGAGAGACACTGGCGACCATCATCATTTGGATTGGCGAGTGGGTCTGAGTTTGAAATTTTGCGCCCTGTCATACAATCATTTTATCGATTTATGGTTTCCATACGATGAATCAAGTAACACTAAAATAGTGTCTGAAATGACATAAATTGAAATTGTTCAGTTAAATAACCGTCCATTATGCCCTTTAGGCTAAGGGAGACGGACGATTAAGTAAAGGGTGGAATGAGAATGTAGGAGGAAACGAGAATGACCCGAGAAAATCCACGGACACGAATGTTGTCTACTACAAACTTACTTCACAGAGGATCGAACCAGAGACCCCGTGTACTAGAGGTAAGCGCTATGCCACAGAGCTACTGTGACCCTCAACAGTGACTGATATATAAGATTTGGGTAAACTAGTCTTGCCAACGAAACTCAAAAAAAAAATTCTTTATCTGTCTCAAATATCGTCTCATTTTCAATTTATGAAAATTTAATTTTTATCTTGTTTTAAAAAGGAGACGAGATGAGACGATGGACTACTTATTCTTTTGAATTTCAATGATAAGAAAGGAGGAAACAGTTGTAACCGAAGAAACTGCACGGACACGGTGTTGTCCTCCACAAACTCACTTGGTCTGGATCGAAGCAGGGTTCCCATATATCGGAGGTAAGGGCAATACCACTAAGCCACCGTGCCGTCCTTGTGGATCTTCGAGTTAAGAACAAGTATCATAAATCTTCTTAGTACAGTTAACGACAAAAGTGGTTTCCGTTTGGTAAAATTTATTTTGGGAATGATTGTGGAAAGCTGAAACGTAAAGAAAATCACACTCTTTTTCATTTACTGAAAACTGTACTAAAATTATTCTTCCCTTCTAAAGTTATGAGCGAAACTAATTTCATTAGACTGAAAAAAAAAACTTCTGTCGCTGCCTGTACAAGTATTACTTACCCTTTTTGAGGAAGAAACAACCACATTATGTAGAAAAGAAGAAAAAGACTGGAAGTCTTCTAAATGTAGATGTGGAAAAGAATACGAAAAACTATCTCAGACGAACAGAAAGCCAATGAAAAAGTATTAGAACTAAAGAGAACTAATTAGAGAAAAGAACAGTTTTAGATGTAATTTAAAAGATGAAGAAAAGCTAGTTGGGACGTTGGCTGGAAAGGATTTATGTTCTGAGGAATGTAATAAAAGAAACAGTGGAAAGAGAAAGAGGGTGAATTTGAGACAGCGATTGACAGATGGTAAATGGATGAAACAACTACTAGTGAAGTAGTATGGTTTGCATCAAGTTATACCTAGGTATATCCTCATTTCATATATATTCAAACCGGAAGTGGTTCTAGATTTCCACTACTTCTGGTTTTATTAAAGAGTTTACGGCTAAGATGGAATATATTGTTGGTACGCTTAATGCATTGTAGAAAACACTTCTCCCCATATATTACATTTTTCACTCTATAGCGATCAACGCCAAAACCGGAAGTGACTAATTTCTGAAATTTCCGGTTTGAATAGATAAATAAACAAAAGGATTGTATCTACTCTTCAAAAATGCTAAAGCGATTAAAAAACTTTTTTCTCGCGATCTCATACATTTTACTGTAAGTAGATCGAAATTGTGGTGGATTTCTATATTTTCGGTTGTACTATAGAGATTTAAGGATGAACAAGAAATGTATTCTTAGGACACTTAATAGATTCTTGATTTTTATTATTGATCTTGTTCTATAGTGATCAATATTAAAACTGAAAATGATTGATTTCTACCACTGCTGTTAAATGGATCTCCTTCATCAAAGACATCGAATCACAATATCTTACTCTCTACATCCTAAATTGATGGTGATACATCAAGACGTATTTGAGATTTTCGGTCTCTCGACGAAACGGATGGACACACACACACACACACACACACACACACACACACACACACACATAGACAGACATGAAAAATATATAAAGGAGTTTGGACAGACACATAGACAGACAGCGTAAATATATAAAGGAGTTTGGACGGACAGATGGACTGACAGAGCAAATATATCATTGAGTTTGGACGGACACATGAACAGACAGGGTAAATATATAAAGAAATTTGGACGGACACATGGACAGACAGGGTAAATATATCAGGGAGTTTGGACGGACACATGGACAGAGTAAATATATAAAGGAGTTTGGACGGACAGTTGGACACACAGGGTAAATATATAAAAGAATTTGTACAGACACATAGACAGACATGGAAAATATATAAAGGAGTTTGGACAGACACATAGACAGACAGCGTAAATATATAAAAGAATTTGTACAGACACACAGACAGACGTGGAAAATATATAAAGGAGTTTGGACAGACACATAGACAGGCAGGGTAAATATATAAAGAAGTTTGGACGGACACATAGACAGACAGGGTAAATATATAAAGGGGTTTGGACGAACACATAGACAGACAGGGTAAATATATAAAGGAGTCTGGACGGACACTTGGACAGACATGGTAAATATATAAACGAGTTTAGACGGACAGACAGGGTAAATATGTCAGGGAGTTTCGACAGAAACATAGACAGACAGAGTAAATATATAATACACATAGAAAGACATGGTAAATATGTAAAGGAGTTTGGACAGACACATAGACAGACATGGTAAATATAAAAAGATGTTTGGACGGACACATGGGCAGACAGGATAAATATATCAAGGAGTTTGGACAGACACATAGACAGACAGTGTAAACATATAAAGGAGTTTGGACGGACACGTGAGCAAACAGAGTAAATATATAAAGAGGTTTAGATAAACCAATCACCTTATAAAATAAAATTGCTAAGTTGAAATAGTGCACTGAAGATTCTGAGCTTGTTTAATATGATTTTTAAGTATTGGTAAAATATTAATGATATGGAAATATTCTTACATCATCACCGCGACAAACACTTTAACATATTGTATCACCTAATCATTGTAATCGTAATTTGAACTAATTTATTCTTCCTTCGTCAAAATGTACATAAATAAAGAGTACATGAACATAGAGGACACAACTTTTGAAATGCTCGCCATTTCTGTTCTAGTAAGTTGGCACCACTGAACTTTACACGATTTTCATCCGTTATCTTTGTGGTTGGTAGGCATGAAGCGCAAGATCGTCGTTGTCAAACATTCACCAGTCTTTGGACAATATTCACCATATTTGTAATACGTTTGCACTATGACAATATACGCTGTTCTGTCGTGAAGCGCCCCATTCCTACTTGTACAGAAAACAAATGACGATCAAGCGCTATTCAGTGCTTCGTGACTACTAACCGCAAAGACAACAGATAAAAAACGTGCAACGTTCAGTGCTGCCAACTTACTAAAACAAAAAAAAATGAAATGAAATTTTTGAGTTTTACGTCCCACGGTTATGCCGGTTAGGCTAAAGGAGACGGTGAAGATGAGAGATGAATGAAATGGTGGAATGAAGAAAGTGGGAGGAAACGGGAGAATCCTGAGAAAACCCACGCACACGGTGTTTGTCCACCACAAAGTTCACTTGGCGGGAGCAGGGTTTGAACCTTAGTAAAACAGAAATGGCGAGCATTTCAAAAAAGTTGCATTTTTTATGGGGCATACTTTATTTACTGAGAATTTAGAGAAATTTCCATCAGCTATTAGGAGTCAAACTCCAGACTGTACTTAGGAAAGATAACAATACTGTCTTTTGGTTACTCGATCTTCGTATCATTCTTTTGGATTCTTTTGTGACTATTTTGTTTCTGCAAGGATGATGTGGGGATGAAACAATTTTGTTTGGTTCATAAGAACAGTGCATATGGTTCTACTTCAATATTTAACTGTAGGTATAAACATACTTCACGTGGCCGTGATGCTAAACTATCACCATGCTATACTGATTTTTAAACAACAAGAAACGTGAACTATATATATATATATATATATATATATATATATATATATATATATATATATATATATATATATATATATATATAAAAGGGGTAAGTTTCTGTGCCACTATTTCAGGAATTTTCCTAAGCTCCCTTATTTTTAATGTGTGTGTGTGTGTGATTTTCTTTTTTCTCTGTATCTTTAGAGAATTGCTACCTGAGATATACGTGAGTGCACAAACATAAAATATAAGATGAGAAACAGAACTGTGTACCATAGACTAAAACGTGAATTATCTTGTGTAATAGTGCTTAAGAGATTACATCAATATGCGGGGCTTCTCATTTTTCAAAGAGATTTAAAGAGAATCGATATTTTGCAGGAAAGGACAAAAGCCCAAGAAAGGCAGTCAAATTGTTTCACTTCGGAGAAGAAATTTCTGTTCTTGTAATTAAGAATATAGTTTCTACTCTTTTTCAAATAGGCAAAGGATGTATGTTTACAGATTTAAAAGGAGTAAAGAAACCTTACTGATAACCAGTATATGCACGAATTGTTCTGCAACTACAACTGACGACAAAATGGCTAATACTAGAAGTACACCACAACTGTAAAATTGTCAACACAATGCAAATTAAAATATATTTTCTTACAAATTAGCTTGAGTTTGAAATCATCTCCATGACCTGCAATTAAACTTCGAATCCGAACCTCTTAAGCTTCAATCTGGAATCGAATTCTGCAATGCTGCGCTGAAGTACAGTTTTACACGAAATCAACATTATCTTCTGCCACCCGTGATACGTCAACCATGAAATGGGTCAAAGGGTCACCTGGCTCGTGATTTTTGTCTGGATCTGTCTCACTTCTCAGTGATCAGGTATAAGATATGACGCATATATACCTGATGACTCTCACAGAGCCATCATATCTGGAGACTCTAATATCTGGAGACCCAAACAGACCCAGTGACCAGACAACCTTGCTGACTTTCGCATATCCGGAGACCCAAACAAACTCAATGACACATATCCGGAGACCAGGACAAACCCGATAACATTTACATATCCTTTGACCCAGTGACCTACAAAGACCTTGTGACTCTGACATATCCGAAAACCCAGACAGAACCCAGACAGACCCGATGACACTTACATATCCGGAGACCCAATTACTCACACAGACCTGGCAACACAGACATTTCTGGAGACCCGAAGACCTGATAATACTTACATATCCATTGACCCAGTGACCCACACAAACAAGATGGCCCTGACTTATCCGGAGACTCAGACAGAACTGATGACACTTACATGTCCGTCCGGAGACCCAGTGACCGAAAAACATTTGGTAACCCTGATATATCTGGAGACCCGTCCAATCTCGATGACCCTCACATATCCGGAGACCAAGTAACACAAACTGATCTGGTGACCCTGACAGATGCGAAGACCTAGATGGACCAGAGTTTCAGACAGACCATATGAACCTGATATATCCTGACAGATCCGATGGGTAATGTTATCGATAAGACGAGAGATAAATAAAGTCTCATGAATTTTTGGGGAACTTTTGCCTCGTCTTGAAAATTTTCTTGTCTCATTTCGTAAATTTATTTACCATTTATGTGCTGATTTTCTCTAATTTCTACTAAAAGTCATCAGAACCCTTCTGTGTCACGAGAGCTAGAGGAAGGGTCTCATGTGACTACAATTAAACCATATTTATTATTGAAGTACATTATGTAATGGTTTGCGTATTTTTAAATGTTGATCAATGCTCTTCATTATGTTTGTATAATTACTTTATCAATTTATCTTTATATTGTAAAATTCTTTCAGTCTAAAGAGGTAGAGCAATTACTGTACACGGGAATTTGGACTTTTCCATCAGCTTTTATTATAAAATTGTCTTCTTAAATACAAATGGTATACAAAAAGCAGTTCCACTAATAATTTGGGTAAGATAAAGAAAGGAAACCAATGACCAAGCGTCTTAGGGCTTTTGCAGGTGAGGTACTCCTAGTGACCAGGCGTCGTGGGAGAGGATAGGAACCCAATGACCGTGCGTCTTAGGGCTTAAGGATAGGGACCTCTCGGTGAAAAGGCATCGTGAGAGGGGTTTAGGTGGTTTGATCAACCTGGGTAGATTGATGCTCGATGATGCATGCCGCTCTGTTTTATCCTGGAGTGTCGGCTGCCATCGGTGATCTCCGTCTTGCCGACTGCTGGCGAATGTGGGCGATTCCTCTTCGGGTCCGTCGTCTGCGTTGTTTCTGTTTACTATTGGCACGTGTAGTACACATGGTTGTCGCATGTTATGGGGACATGCGAAACCTTACAATATTATAAAATCATGTGTCATTAAAATAGCGTTTCAGATCTAAGACTTGGATGAACTAATGTTGCGAATAAGACTCGAGAAACTTCTCGCCTCGTTTCGAAGAAGAAAATAATATCTCGTCTTGTGGATAACACTAACTCGTGACCTAGACAGACCCTGTGACTCAAACATTACTCGGAGACTCAAACAAATCGGTGCCCAGACATACACAGAGACCCAGGCTGATCCGAATGCAGGCAAAATCATATGTCTACTGCTTTAAAGTGTTAGAAGAATTAAATAAATGGTGCATCACAAACAAACCGAAATTGTCCGATACAGATACAATTATTTGCTACAAAACTAGAAAGAAAAACAATTCTTAATATAAATAACTAGAATACTAAGAAAGTGGAGAAATAGTGGAAAGTGGATGAAAATCTAAACTATCAAAAAATATATATAACTGTGGTAACAGAAAAGTAAAAAGGAAAAAAAGACACTACACAAATTTTTAATACTCTTGAACCACCCGACCGTTCTCGATCAGATTTTCAACATAGAGAGGTTCTCGGCTGGGATAGATTTTGTCACTCCACTTTGACGGAACAACGCAGGGAGAGGGAAGGAGGGGGAAATATATAAAATCAATCTATAAAAACGAAAGTGGCTATATTTGTGACTTCCTAAGTCTAGAACCACATGACCGAACTCGATGAAATTTTCAACATAGATGAGGGTCGGACCTAGGATAGTTTCTAGAGTATCACTTTGACGGTGCAACTTAGGGGAGAGAGGAAGGTGGAAGAAAGATACATAAAAATGATCCAAATATGACCAATGTTAGTGTCGAATCCATAGTTTTCGGAATTGCTGAGATGAACAGTGACACTTCCGATCCTGTGCCATGCAAATTGGAGAGGGAGAAGGGAGATATTTAACAATCATCGAAAATAACCAATATTTGTGTCGAGTCCACAGTTTATGGAGTCTCTGAGACGAACAGTGATACTTCCGATATCGTTTAAATCCATGCAACTAAAAAAAAGCATATTTCACGGGTATCAGACACATGAGATAAAGAGTTGTGCATTTAAAACCAGCGAAACGGTTAGTCTATTATAGTATTAGCAAAAAGATAATAAGATATCTGATCAAATTATAAAATTGAACAATAAAATTGTAATAATATCAATAATAAATTACTGTTCCGGAGTATATGAAAACACAGACTTTTCGCAAAGAGCGGATGAAATTATACAGTAAATAGAGTTGAGAAAAAAATACCAATTAGAACTAACAAAATTATCATAACAATTCCGGTAGAAACCTTAATTTTTTTTAACATTAGAAGAGCCTTCACTTTTACTGGCTTTAAAAGAGTTCAATAAGATCATGGCTAAAATTTAAGGAAATTAGTAAAATTCAAAAAAAAAAAAAACATTGGGAGAACACCAGAAAATGATGAAGAATCTACTAAATTGATAGACAGTATATAACAACCGAGAACTGTAATATCAGCTGTCACGGAAAGGGTTGCCAGTTTGAAGTTCTCCGCCTCTGAAAAAAAAAAAATGTTTTTACATACTTATTTTCAATAGTTAGTCTTCCTAACGTGTTTTAATTGGTCTGTGTCCTGACAAAAATTCCATTGTTTCTTTTTCTAAGAGCTCTATTTTCTTTCTTATATCTAATGTAGGTATTGATGTTTTAAACTGATTTCACTTTCGAATATTTATCTATTCCTTATTGCATATAATAATAATAATAATAATAATAATAATAATAATAATAATAATAATAATAATAATAATAATAATAATAATATATTTTGAAAACCATGGTTCAATTCGACAAACTCATACGTCATTACGTGCATTTTACGGTGCTCATAATCTTGGCCACTTCGCATGATTTGACGCCATTGACGCCACGTATGTCTACGCCGAGTAACCAAAAACAATTAAGCACTTGCAAGTCAACATTCGACGCGTTATTGCCGAAATACAGCCAGATTTATTGCGACGAATCTGTGAAAATTCGATCTCCAGATTACGCCATATACGCACCAACCGCGATGGCCACATGCCCGAAATCATATTCAAATGTTAATGTCATAAAATAACCTGTCAAATGAAGCTAGTTTCATTGATATTAAAAACATGTGTCTGTGTTTTATTTTAACATAAAGTTCTCCGCGTCTTAGAAAAGAAAACTTATGTTCCTGGGGGAAAACTCAAGACCAAGAATACATGGTATGGAACTGTAAAATTTCTATTAAGAATGAAAATTAAATTAAATCTTCCAGTTTTCGTCTCACAGATATGCCAGATAGGCTAAAGTAGACGGTGATGATAAGAAATGAATGGAATGGTGAAATAAATGAAGTGGGAGGAAACGAGAGAACCCCGAGAAAACATATACACATTGTGTTTGTCCGCCACAAAGCTTATTTGGCTCGAGCTTGGATCGAACCAAGGACCCCTGTACCAGAAGTGAACCTTCTGCCACTTTTTTTTTATTGTAACTTAATAGTAATCAGTACAAGTGAATAAACAAAATAAGGAAAGTGATACAAATTGGCAGATACAAGAAAAGGCACATTATGTATATATCACTTTTAAAAAAGTTGCAGATAACATATTGTGCATGGCAAAAGGAATTTGGGTTAGCTGTGCATATAAAAACATATTGTATTAAGTAGGAACAAGATTCTGAGATTCAACTGTTAGTCAAGATGATTATGTTAATCAAGAAAAATTAGTGAATTTATATATATATATATATATACTAGCAGCGTTCACCCCGCTTCGCTGCGGTCACCCCGGAACGCAATAAACTTTGTTACTTAGATAATTTTTACTTTTTCGCTTTCAAGTGATATGATAAAAACCATAGAAGATTGCAGTAAATCTTAACATTATATCGCCTGTCATTTATGTTAACCCGCCCCGCTTCGCTGCGGTCATCCCGGTGCTGGCATATTGTAAAAGTGTCTGTAAAAATAAGCAAATCAATTAAAAAATTTTAAACAGAAGATTCAAGCTATTTTCCGCTGTATATCGCCTGTCATTTATGTTAACCCGCCGAGTGACACGGTCATGCGGGTTGCATATAAATACGTTTATTTTTACCTATGATGAACTAATAACAAAGGATTTGTACGTTATGGACACTTGAATGGTCAATTATCTCAAGACACTGGTAATTAAAAATTAAAGTGATATGATAAAAACCATCTAGGGTCCAAATCCTAATAACCCCCCAAAAATGAAAGAAATTGGTTCAGCCGTATTAGCGTGATGAGCGGACAAAGAATTGTACGTTCTCTTTTATATATATATATATATATATATATATATATATATATATATATATATATATATATATATATATATATATATATATATATATATATATGAGTTTAGTATGTGTTTAGTGAAATAGTGTTAATATTGTACACGCAAATCAATACTGTCTAGTGAATAGTGAAAATGCGGAGAGAAAAAATATTAAAAAACTGAAATGAAATCTTTAAGTTTTACGCCGGTCGGTTACGCTGGCTAGGCTAAAGGAGACGATGATGATGAGAAATAAATAAAATGGTGGAATAAAGAAAGTAGGAGGAAACGGGAAAACCCCGAGAAAACCCACGCACACGGTGTTAATTTCGAGCAAGCCGGGATCGAACCAAGGACTTCATGCACCACAGCTGAACTCTCTACCACTGAGAAACCGCTGCCTCACCAGAAAAATGAATAATGTGGAAACAAGCGAAAGATGAAAAGCCAGAGTAAAATTAAGCATAGGTTTTAATTGTAATGATGAGTTAGAAGTAATGAAAATACATGACAACACTTGCTAATAAAAACAGGTGACGACCTAAGTGAAATACATAATAAATGTTGATACATGAAAGATCAAAGTTAGTAAAGAAACTACAAAGTAAAACCATGAAAACATCAAAAAGAAGAGAAGATAAATTACGGAGAAAAACCATGCATAGATTATAGAATGTATTAGAAGAAGAAGAAAGAAGATATAGAGAAGACTAAATAATTAAGTGAAAAGGAAGACAATGACAAAGAATTAACTAAAACCTAGATACACTGAAGACGACCAAGATTAAATACTACGACACAATATAGTTTGGTTTTCTATGTTTTTGTTGTTATAAGATGGAGAATTGCAATCAAAAATAAGTATATAAAAAGTAAGATTAAGGGCACGTTTTCAAGTTTAAGGTAAAGTGTTTTAAAAAGTAAGTGGCTCGTCTCTAGCTAAAGGGGAATAAATCGAACAAAAGAGAGTGGGGGAAGCGAAGAAAATTGAGAGAGAGAGAGAGAATAGAGAGTAAGGTTATGGCTACATCATCATTCTTCATAAACATTTACTTGCTCAGGTCATCCGTCCCCTTTAGCCTAACAGACATAGACGTGAGACGTTAAATTGAAAGATTTCGTTTCTTTCTTATGCTTATTTGACGGACCAGAACCGTTCAGTATCGAATCAAAACGGTAGCAAATAGCTAGAAATATTTTATTGATACCGATTCAGTGTTCCATGAATAGTTTTTATCTTCCATCACTAACTCCTAGTATTGTACAAATCCACTAACTCTAGTTGCATTATTTGAAAAAAAAAAAAAAAAAAAAGTGCTTTTTAGCCTAAGGAGGCAAAAGTTTCGGCATTCATCTAGGACCAGACACGGTAATGATTACTATATACGTTATACAGGATGTATATGGATTAGGGATGGCCACAACCGGTTTTCATAAAAACCGGAAACCGGTTTCTGAAAAAACGAATTCCGGGAAACCGACATTTCGGTTTTCACCGAAACTGGTTTCATTGAAAACTTTTTGGAAAACACACAGATCTATTTCTATGGAGACGTAATCGGCTTTCGGATAACAACGAAATACTATTCAGGTCAGAATTAGAACCTTTAGAAGAAACCGGAACCAGTTTTGAAGAAAACCGAAACCGTGTCCGGTGAAAAAACGAACATGTTTTGGAGAAAACCGAAACCGCTTTCGCTCAAAACCGAACCGTTTTCGGTGAAAACCGAACCGGTTTTGAAGAACAGCGGTTTCTTGAAAATTGTCGGAAACCGGTTTCAGTTTTCCTAAAAACCGAGAAACCGGTTTTTGTGACCGCCACTAATATCGATCCAATAATACGGCACATCTTCGTCCCCAACATTCTACCAGAGCAGCAAATGGTAAAATATAGTACTGAAAACTAACAAAAGAACAAAATGGTAAAATAAAGAGAGAAACATGTTTTAATATACAGAATGTTTCGGAAATAAACCAACAAACTTTGCATACATGTTCAGGATTTCAATACAAAAAAAAAAAAAAGTTTGTTTTGCGACTTTGATCGGAAATGTATACTTACGGAAATGAGATCAATTTAAGGCAATTTGTGAAATTGAACTTTAGAGTGGTTGCCCACGAGATGTAATTTCGGATAATCCCGTCCCGAATAGGTGTCATCAGTGTGTTTTCTCGTCTCGAAAACCGTATCCTTTTGTTAGTGGAAGACCTCTTGTCTCGTATTTCATGAAGGAAGTCCTGAGAGCAACTATCTTAAACTAGCCCCATCTCCTTAATGTAGAGTTTCGGATTAAAGTCACAGATAAAGCTTTTTTCTTCTATATTGTATTTTCTTATATTGAAATCATGAACACGTATGCCAAATTTGTTGGTTGCTTTATTCAATGTATCCACCTTACGACCAATTCCACTAATTACTTTAAAATGGTCCCATGTCCGTAATTAGATGTTTCCGACCAAAGTCAGAGATAACCTTTTTTTCTTGTTTTGAGGTCCAGAACACGTATGCAAAGTTTGTCGGTTTATTTCCGGAACACCCTGTATACATGGATTCAGTGTTGAAAGAACAGGTCACGTTTAAGCCCTTGTTTCTCTGCTCCAAGCTGGAATAATAAATCTACTAATCTTGATTTCAATAGTAGTTTCCCATCAGTGTTGCCACACTTGGTACAATTGTACCAAATTCAGCCCTTTTTGTCATTCATCGGCCCGTTGGTACGACGCAGGCATTTTCAGCCCCTTTTGTGAAAAAGTTGGTACAATTCTACCCAATTCAGCACCATTTAACAAATATTTGTTAAACTTTCAAAGTGTCAGTAAAACTTTTCCTACATTTCATGTTACTCATACCATGTGTTGGACTCTTAAATAATGCTGTTTAACATTCATTTCTGTGACGTTACACCGCATAACGCTACGAACTTTGTGTAGAAAATTCGTAATTCGAACTATACCGAAAAAGAAATACTGCTAGATGAGCGCATCCGCGCCGCGCATAAAGGAGTCGAGAAACAAGCAGTGTGCTAGAAATTTTAGTCGTCCTATTTGGATGTTTTTAAAAATTAAGTTAAAAAATTTTCTTGATTTAAACTCTTGGAAAAAGGGGGGGGGTTGTTATAGAACTTTACCTCTGTTACTTTCATGATATAGAGCCATGTATTATACTCAGGGGTAAAAGTGGATCTGAAAATGTAAGGGGATGCATGATGTCACGCCGTCCCCCTTGCCTATCTTTGCCTATTGTAATTTTTTAGAAGTGGAGGGCGCCACAGATATTTTCTGAAAGTGGGGAGACGGCGTTCCCCCGTGTTCCCCGACACTTTTACCCTTGATGGTATAAAATAATGAATTCAGCCCTTTTTGTTTCAATTTGGTACTATTTTTCAGCCCACTCCAGAGCTAGGACTGTGGCAACACTGTTTCCCATAGAATAAACGACTATCTTCGTTTTACAACGCGAAATGAAAACTATTTGTTTTCTTATTAGGGTTCCATACCATTTAAAGATCTATGTTCAAATTATGTTTAAAAATATAATTTAGGTACATTTAAAAAGATGTATTAAGCATTAATCTTCATAACAGTTTACTCAAGCAAGATTATTGCTAATACTATCTCTGGAAAAGATTTTCCTTTCCAATTCTGATCAAGGTTAAGGCTGGAGCTTTGATTTTGTTCGTTATTCAGGAGAAAACGGACTTATTATCTTCTTTCTAATAAGAAGACGATTTAATTGTTCGTTTTAGTTACGTATTATCCAGTGCAAAGTATTTAAAACTTCTAGAAACAAGGTGGAGTAAAAAAAAAAAAAAAAAAATGGCCGAATGTATACAGGGAATTAATTCATTTTCCTCTAATTGGCCATTGTTCATAACGACGTATTTTCACCATTGTTAGCTTTGGAGCACAAAATTATTGGCAGAGGGATTTAAGATACGACGACAACTAATTAAAACAATTCTTCTCATTAACGTGTGTATTTCTGAGAATTACATCAGTTTGTATTATTATTTCAGACATTTAAATTATCCAAAGTTTTAAAAAAAAAAATAATGTAATATTTTTATTTATACTTTCAAACTTTTTTTTTATTTCAACTTGGCCGTATGAAATATGAAATAATATACGTATAATAAAAATATAGGTTAACCACGCTGATTTTCTTATACGATTATGATTACAGATCAGCCTTTAAACGAACTAGGAAAGTATATTTTTTTTCATTGAAAAATACATTTTAAAATGTATTTCTTTTAGGCATGCTTAAACTTAATCTGCACCAAAACTGTGGTAAGAAAAAGCAAATTACTATTGGAATATGGCTTTCTCAAGAAAGAAACATTTTTTTTTAAAATTAAGAAACCATTTATTTACAGCAATTATGTTTGTGCATTCATAAAGTAGAAGAGATTGTTGTATCTCGTTGGTCTCATGTACCTTGTATCACTCTCGTACATAGTCAAATGTAAAGAGTTCGATTCCCAGTGGGGACACTATGCCCAAAAGATGTTACAGCTGTTTCAGGCCGGCCAGCTTGAGTGAGGTTTTTCCTGGGTTTTCCTCACTCACACCAGGCAAATGTCGGGATGACATCTAACATAATAGTCCCAAGCCGTTTCCTTCCTTCCCCACTCCTTTCTTAATCACCAACTTCCTGTGCAGTATGATCGCCGAGAGACGTCATATGTGTGACGGGTTAACATGGACATAGTTGCCGAAAGCCCAGAAATCTAATTCCTAATCCTAATCAAATGTAAAGATACCATTACAAATTATTTCATTATTTATGAAGCGTAGTACCTTTAGTATGCGTTTGAGAGTATTGTGATTGTAAGAGCTATAAGATGGTTGTGAGCTAAAAATAAAATTATTCCTCACTTAAATTCATCTCTTGATTTAACAAAGACTCAAGATTTCCTGTCCACAGCTATTTAGTTACTCATTAAAGTGTCAGTGGAATATGCAATATTCTGCTATGACAGATAATATTGTAGTATCCTACACGTGTTCCATATCTGTAAACAAGATCACGTGACTATTATTTGTAATTAAAAAACGTGTTCTCTTACCATAACTGCTTCGAGTAAGAAAACTATAATGCCATCACCAGAAAACGTGACAGAAGAGGAACACTAGCACTACCGCTGTCCTGAAGATGTTATTAAACACCATGTAACGTTTCCATTGACATCAGTTTCGGGTAGTCAAATTCACTCTCTCACATTGCATGGAGCTCTGAGAGATCTGACGTAACCCAAGCTTCTTACCTTGTCTTGAGGTCTGAGGTCTGCTGTTTACTTAGCTTGCCTGGAGCTCTGTGAGACCTTAACCTGTTTACTTGCCTGGAGCACTGAGAGATCCTAACCCCAACCAACTAACTTGCCTGGATCTCAGAAGTTTTCTTGCCTGCTTAGCTTGCCTGGAGCTCTGTGAGACCTTAACCTCTTTTTACTCGCCTGGGGTACTGAGAGTTCCTAACCGCAACGCCCTAACTTGCCTAGATCTCTGTAGTTTCCTTGCCTGCTTAGCTTGCCTGGAGCTCTGCGAGACCTTAACTTTTCTTTGTTTACCTACACCACTGAGGATCCCCAACCTTAACCACTCAGTTAGGCTTGAGTTCTGTGGTTTCCTTCCCTTGCCTCCCTGCGCGTTGGCACACTTTATTTACCCAGACAAGCTAAATAGAGAACATCGTATTTATCATCAGACCACAGCTAAAATGGTTTTGTGTGTTATACTTGTATGTAACAAGACTTTTATAATAAAAAGTTGTGAGAGGAAATTGAAAAATAAAGTAAGTTAAATTCCTCTGCCTACTACATTAGCAATGTACTTTTACAATACAGTACAGCATTTAGGTTTCGAAGTTGTGAATGAATGGAAGGTTGTGTTCCTTGCGCCATCTTCCACTGCCAAAATAGCCAAACCACACACTTACAGCCCTGTTTATTTCTCTCGTTGAGTTGTAGTGCGACATTTTCACATTTGAATTTCAACTAGCTTAGAATTTTGTCAAATCTTTGTCGATTTTTGTCCAAGAAAAAAATTTGCACCATTCAAATAAACGAGGGAGAGTCGTTCCAAAATTCTCAATAGGTGATCGAAGTTCCCAAATTTTAAAATAAACGTCCCTGCCTTATTTGATGATACATTTTTTAATTGGTGGTACAAAAATGTTATAAAAATTGGATAAAATTCTGTGCTAATTAAAATACGAATTTGAAGATGTTACGCTATAAGTAATCAAAGTAAGACCAAATTTTGAAATGGTTCTATTTTGTTAATTCGAATGATACAACATTTTTGATTGTTTGGACAAAATGGACAAAAATGGACAAAATTCTGAGCTAGTTAAAATTCAAATTTGAAGATGTCGCACTACATCTAAATGGACCCTTGTATTTTTTGGCTGTCACAAATGTCTAATATGTATCCTTTCGATACAGAATAAATCACTAAGAGTAATTTTCTTAAATAAATATGTGACCGACAGACTTCTATAGATAATACGTTTTCCGAATAAACGTTTCAAAAATTCAGAACACGAGAAGGAAAAAAATAGGAGTCATGAATTTGAAAGTACAGTCAATTTAAACGAAATAACTCTGGGAAGATCATCGAATAACCCTGATAACAGCAATGCGTGATTTATTCCTATGATACCTATTACAACAGCGATCAATTGTATTACCCTTGAACAGATTCAACTTAGTCATCATCAAGGACAGAAAACTAAGACAAAGCAAAGCAAAATAGTACTACCTACCGTCCCCTTTGGGTACTGGCTCCTGGAATAGTCCCTAAAGAAAAAGTTGGTAACAACCTGGTTCAGAGTTCACGTCCTGTTCAAGCTGAAATTCATAAACATGGGTAGCCTCAGTGGTTCGGAAATCAAGCTTTGCGTGCCTAATTTTACCCCTGCATATACGACTGGTGGGCTGATAATTCCATGAGTATTAGCACACACATAAATGGAAAAATACCTTAAACGAATTCCTATTTATTAAATGGACACATATGTTGAGTTGAGTTGATTTTAGTTTAGCGTCCCTTTCAGCAGCGAGGCTATATGAGACGTGGACCTACTGATTAACGTGGAATTCGAACCACATGAGCTCCCGCCGGGAATCGAACCCGGGTCTCCCAATGGACACATATGCATATGTATATGTATATGTAGTAGTATAAGTATATGTAGTGAAAGAAAAGATAATTACTGATGAGTACACACAAATTCCAACTTGATATAGCACGAAAGCTATATGTGAAATATAGTACGCATCTAACCTAAAGTAAGTAAATCCGTTCTAAGGAGGTTTTCAGGTGCCTTCCTTCATGAATACAAAACGCGAACTCCTCTCTTCTACTGTCATCCGGGAATATCGTGAAAAAAAAACGCCTTTAATTGGCAGTGTCTTTTAGGATTCTCTCTTAAAAAAATCAGGAAATTTTATATATAATCAATGCAATATAATTAAGGTATATTAAGTGGTCCTGGCAACACGTCTTTTTGCCCAGTGGTAAAGTAAAGCTTGTTATCGAGGCTGAGTAAGTGTTGCAGACCAACTTTAGAAATTCAGTCTATAACTAATCGATATCTTACATGTTAGTCCAATGGAAAACAGTTTAATAGAAAAGAATACAGATTGGCAATTCTGGGGAGTAGGCTTTCCACTTGCAATTTACAGGGACAGCATGCGTTACTTCCATCAGAGTTTAGATTTTTTTTAAAAAAGTGTCAGTGTGCCGATCTTTGCACCTGGTCTGTCAATGTAACAATTTCCTATTTAAAAAGGTTTCTAGTCAATGATAATTATTTAAATGAAAAGTAAACGCAAAATAGTTTTAGTAGCCAAAATCGTGCGTTGGTAACCGCACCCAATAAAATATAAAAAGTTTGCTTTTTCGGAGTACTCTGCTAATTAGATAAACATTCAGTTCAATAAAGAGTGGTCCATTTGTATTATTCTCGACAACAGATCTGAAACACACCTGCATGTAATAGAAGAAAAGTGGTTTCTCTGGTGCTATAAAGCGTCCAGAACGAAGAAAGATTTTTTTTTTTCACTTGAATAAGATATTAATTTTGCATAACGATTTAAAGTCGGTGAAAATATACAGTTTGTCCAATAAGTAAGTTATGTGGCCGACCTGACGGTCTCAATAGAAAGCAGGAAAGACAGTAAACATAAAAGAATCACCTGTGAAATAGATTTAGAAAACAAAAGCAGGACTAAAGACCTTCATATGAATAAAGGTTTGAATTTAACAAACACGAATCTAAAACGTAAGAACGTTGTGCGAAAGGATAAAGTATAAGACTCATCATTAGGAAGAGAAGAATTCCCCCCTCTTTCCAAATCAACGGACGAATGTGTTGAAAGTCAGGATAAAAGCTTTACTACTGTAACGTAAAGCATCCAACCGAACTGGAGAATAATGGTATAGATATACGAGGTGAGGATATTGCCTATCCAGAAGTAAAGGACAATGATACCGCGGTGGCTCAGTGGTAGAGCGTTCACCTCTGGTGCTAGGGGTCTCGGGTTCAAACCCTGCTCCCGCCAAGTGAACTTTGTGGTGGACAAACACCGTGTGTATAGGTTTTCTCGGGGTTCTCCCGTTTCCTCCCACTTTCTTCGTTCCACCATTTCATTCATTACTCATCATCACCATCTTTCTTCTTAGCCTAACCGGTAACCGTTGGACGTAAAACTCAAAAAATTCATTTCATAAAGAGCAATGATAGGAAAATTTATGTGTGAAGCTTCTGTAAGGAAGTGTAAACATGAGAGGGTCTTCTTATACGTATTTTTATATGGAAAGCCGTTCTTCAATTTGTATAGTTGTAAAATGATTAAATGCAATACGTACATGATATAGTACTTGAGTTAAATAATAACCCAATTCAGTTGGCATAGGATGCACGATGACTGTCACTAGAAACATGAGCATCGTCTAACGTATGCCATATTATGGCTTATTTTTTTTTCTAGCAAGTGTCATCACCAGTTATTAGGTTGGGTTGAGTTCAAGGGTGCCCGTCAGGGGGGCAAGGTGGGGTTCTCGCCCCCCCTAGAGGAAATTGTACTTCGGAATATCGAAAACCCAATAGAATTTTTAGAATAGCTACATCAAAATTTGAAATTATGTTTGAAATGTCGCTTATACTTGCCCCCGCCTTGGAAACCACAACATGGGCGCCCTTGGTTGAGTTGATATGTTAAGAAACTATCTAAAGCTTTACTTGTATGCAAAAAGTCTACAATTACAGTATGTCATTAACAGAATACTTATACTCCAAACTATAAAAAGTGACAGAAGGTACAGTCATCATCATCATCATAGGTATTCTGCCCTTATTGGCAGGTCGCTTGCCGCAGCTGAGAAGCTTCCATGTTCCACGTTCCTCCGCTAACTTCTTCGTCTTCACGTATAATCTTTCTGTTTTTTTTTTTTTTTTTTTTTTTTTTTTCAAGGTACAGTAGTATATACTTACTCTTATATCTGAAAAAGTATACATTTGAGCAATATCATAGTTAATGAGTAAATAGGATTACACTTGTTCATTTCAGGTTTTTTTTTTTTTTTTTTTTTTTTTAATTATTATTCTAAGAGCTCCTGTTCCAGTTACGTTATACTAGTTCACATACAATTAACTACAGTATGCCCGTAAAGTCGCGCAACCCAAACTTTGATTGTGTATATCTTTTGATCTAAGAATGATAAAGACCTGAGACTTGAAACAAGTGTAAGCATGGTCTATGTAGATATTTTGGAGATCATGAACAATGCTGGAACTTGTAACGTTTTTGTGAAGAAATTACTGTAAGTGTAAAATAAAAAGAAATGTGCAAAATGAAATCAATATTCAGTTGCAGAAAACTTATTTTCTGCGGGTGAATTCCTGTGTATACGTACAGTATGCATCAACATTTATCCATTGGTGCGAAAATGTGACAAAGTTGATGCAGTGTTGCGATATTTAAAAAAAAATATTTAATGTAAGTCCGTTAAGTAGATGTTTTTTTGACAGAAACGCGGCCCCTGACAACATTGTTGTCCTAAAATTACTGCAACAGGTGTGTTTTAGGTTAATTAATGATAAGCAATGAGAATTTGCACATGATTGATAAAATCAATTTTTATTAAAAATTTTGCGATAAGCTGTGTATTTGCTCCTAAATCTGCGTAAATGCTGTAAAATACTTGACCTAAATTATATTATTAGTGATACAGATGTTTATCAATATAATTAAACTGCCTGAGTTTGAAACAAGTCAGATATTTGGATTGGTAACAGTCAGGCGGCGACCGGAGCACCGAGCCGTTGATGCTGGTATGTTAGAGTAACACCGTACTAGGTGAAGAGTAATAGAACAATGTGCAGTGAATTAAGCATACACATAAAATAAGCAACCTCTCTAATGTCTAAACAGGTCAAACGGCTCTTGATAGTGTAATTCAAACGAGACGAAAGTGGAAAGTATGTTAAGTATGTTACGAAAGACATTATTTTAGACGATGAAACCTTCAAAACTCACGGACAAACCAGGGGCCTATTCCACCATTGAACTTTCCAACTTTCCACTTTGCGCTTTGCAATTTGCAGCAAGGTTTATGTTCCACGAAGAAATATTTCTGCAAAGTGAAAAGTGAAAAGTATTTGTGAAAAGTGCAAAGTGAAATGTGAAATAAGTGAAAAGTGAGAAGTGCAAAGCAAAAACTCCCAAAGACTTTGCAGAAAATTCTGACTTTGTTCCACCATCATCTTAAAAGTGAAAAGCAAGAGTTTGCTAAGTTGTGTAGTATTTTGCAAAGAGAAGTTTAGCTTTGCCTGAATGATTAAGAGCCATTGTCGTTTGAAAATGTTTCGGAGGTTATTATATTCACAAGGTGAATAATCAAATGAGGATAAGATTCCTAAGAAAGTGTATAAAAGCAGACTCAACTTCCACGGCATGAATTAATTTCAGTTTAAAAAATGTTTTCGTCTGACTAGTGTGCAACTAGAATTTGTATTAGAGCACATTGGAGAACGTTAAGAAAGTTAACACTATACTTACTCAGATGCACACTTGGCAAATAAACGAGGGAAAACACTCTCCAAGTCCATAGCACAGGACAAATGAATCAAAACCCAGACTGAGGTAACTTTAAATTCCAATTTTTAAACAACCTACTTGCAGAAATATTTGCTTGAGAACAAACATGACTCAAAATAAATGACATTTATGAAATCGGTACCACAGCACTTCATAGTAATAATTACCACTAACTTCTTAAATACTGGACGTAGAAGGACACGGTCTAAATGAAATAATGGGAAAGCATTTACTTTACTGGAACACATGAATTAACTCAATTAATAATTACTACTTCGCAAGAGAAACGTTAGTTACTCAATACACACGGATTTTAACGTAAGCATTTATGTCATGTTTATCATTTATAAAATGTCTAATCATACTGTAAAAATTCTCACTATACACGGTAATTTGTGACTCTATACCCTGTTCTTCACTTTTCAATTACATTTATATCTCGAAGCTCTTTTTTCTGTTCATGAGTAAAAAAAAAAAAAAAAAAGAAAAAAAAAAAAACTGCAAAGACTTTTACTTTGCAGTTGCAGAACATAAAATTGCAAAGTTCTTCCAAAATAATTGTGGAATAAAAAAAAAAAAAACTTTTCACTTTGCAAATTTTGCAAAGTCAAAAGTGAAAATTTTCGAAGTCAACAGTGAAATTTTGCAAAGTTAAATGGTGGAATAAGCCTCAGATCTGCAAAGACAATCATGGTCCGAAGAAAACTCAGTAACACGTTCCACCCGAGCATTAAAACGGGTTTTCACTCATGAATATCGTATGGCTGCGGTGCAAGTGAAGAGTAAAACAAGCAGCACTTCCCACAGCCTCTGTCGACAATAACACAGTGAGTTACATTACATGGATATACGGGATCAGGGTTGCAAGGGCGAACCCGCTTATAAGGGAATTTAGCATTATGACAATGATGTCGTGAACACCCAACATAGATGACTGCAAACATGCACAGTTTGTTGGCATGTACAGTTAAAACTTCACATTAATCAGAATCGAATTTCACATCGGTCAAATCGTCGTGAACAGACCAACTTAAAGAGGAAAAATTGAGCAGTTCTCGCCCACACACGTTTCGAAATCCGGAAGGGGGTAACTATATACTTATTCCTCTAAGGATTTTCGGAACGTGTGAAACCTTTAAGTAAGTAGATACATTTTTCACTAATTTCGTATTTCTGATTGCATGACATAGAACAGGAAGAAATAATACTGAATCTTGTTGACACTTACTTTTCACAATAGTAAATCATTATTTCATTTAGACTAACTAACTAACTCTAGCCTATGGAACAGTGGTAGGTTTAATACCGCGTTCACAGAAACTCTCTATTGACTTCTGTCCTTTGCCAACTAGATCCAGTTTTCATTTTCTATTAATATTTCTGCAAGAACCATCTTAATATTGTCCTCTCACCTGCGCCTAGCTTTTTCTAATGGTCGTTTTCCGATTGGATTGGACGAAACTTTTAAAGTGTTTCTACTTCCTTTCATTCTGGCTACCTGAGCCTCCTAAACTTGATGATAGTAACAATGTTTGGTAAACAATACAATTTAATGCAGTTTATCGTTATGCAGTTTCTGTTTTCTCCATTCCCGTTCTTCTTGAGTCAGAATATTCGTCTCAGGATTCATGATTGCTTGTTCATGATCTTATTTCAGAGTTCTAACGTTGCTTTTGGTGAACCCTATACTTTCGGGAGGATAATCAAAATTTGAACTTTTACAGTTTAATGTTTCATTCTCTATTGATTCAAGTTGTTCCGATTCACTCCATCAGTTACTGTGATTCTTCACGTCCTCAAATCACTTGTGTCTGAACTTTGAATCATGTTTGCTGTAAACTGTAATTGTTCCGAAATTTGAAGAGAATCGTACATACAACTTTGTTTCATATATGTTTCTCTTTTAACAACTGCGAAGTATTTTAAATGGCAGGCCTAAAGCAAAACAGCACTTCCAAATATAATAAAATATCTTCTTTAATCAAAAACAAAGAAGTATACATTATTTAAGAAACAGTGAATACCTAAAATGTCAACCGAACTACTAGTATATAGATCATGACCTGTTTGATTTCTCTGGTGTTAAACATGGTGAGAGACTAGCTATCTGAGGGAAATTATAGCAAACATCTCCAACGCTCATACGGCGACTCAGAAAGGAATTTCTAATTACCAAAGCCAGCCGTTTACCCTTCAACTCTACAATCCAGCAATGTCTGCTTTCCTTCTTGATTGTATGGTAAGCCAGCCATGAAATCATTTTTAATTGGTATCTATGTAAAAAGAAAGAAAAAAAGTACTCTATAATAGTCGCACGATAAATAACAAATGTCAACATTATTTGCCAATTATTTAAAAAGAAAGTCAATGATACGCATTGATCGTGAAGTTTTCAATCAATTCTATGACAATATTTTCATCACTTAATTAAAATAATTAATTATCTACATAAAGCCAATGTAACAAACTGTAAATTACAAAAAGGGAAGGAAATTCTTGACAGAGACATCTCTGTGGATGTTATGAGTCAAAGATATTATAAGACAGAATGATACTTATGGCTATTTATATACCAGAATGCAGGGATAAAAGTGGATCTGAAAAGGTACGGGTACGGTAGGTAGTGGCATGATGTCATGCCGTTCCCCCTGCCTATCTTTGCACATTGTGATTTTTTGGAACTGGGGAAACGCTATACATATTTTTTCGAGGTGAGGGGACGGCATCCCGTTGCGTTCCCCTCACTTTTACCCCTTCCAGAATGCACAAATAGCAAGTCGTAGAAAGAAAACGACTTTAATTCTGTTTACTTGGGAATAAATAATCTTCTTGACTTAGTTGAACTTAGATTAAAAGTTAGATTAGAACTAGGAATTAAATTTCAGAGCTTTCGGCATCAATGGCCATATTAAACCGTCACATGTATTAGTGATGACTCCCTCGGCGATCACACTACCCGGGAAACTGGATAGGAAACAAAGGAATGGGGGAGAAAGGAAGCGGTCTGGTACCATAATGTGAGGTACCATCCCTGCATTTGTCTAGTGTGAATGAGGAAACCCCAGGTAAAACCTCACCAGGATGGATAGCCTGAAAGTTCTGTTACACATTTCTGACCGAGTGTTCTTCCCTCCGGGAATCGAGCCCAGAATCGCTCGCACCAAAGATGAGACCGTTAGCGACTACGGTACGTGTGGTCACAGAGTAAAAGTTAGACTTAACTTAGTTAAATTTCCCACAGGATACTTTCTATTGGCAAGTGCAGATGAAAGAACGACAACAAAAATTGTTAGAAGAACTTAATTTGAACACAGGTCAATGGTATCACCATGACTGATATTTTAGCGCGTCAAATCAATAGTAAAAGTCCGGTGGTACGGATAACAAAGGCCTAGTGTTACCTATCTGACAAAGGACGGTATTTTCACAATGCGTTATATATCTAGTATTTTTTGATTAATTTTCTTTGTAACAATTTATCATTTAATGCAAGTGGATTCGGACATAAGTTTGGTTGCAATTTTGGTTGCAGCTTGTGCTGTGGCTAGTGCAATAGTTAACTTTGTATAAATGTTGCGACAATAACATGAATAGCTACATTTGTGGTCGAAGAATTTAATACGTTCACAACCATAGAGTAATAATATGTAGAGGGTAATCAGTGTTTGCGACACTGAAATAGAATAAGAGGCAGAACGGTGGTAGGAAGAGTAGTGCAGATTTAATTATGTGTGAATTTTCGCAAGTTTACATATTTTCTTGATTACTTATTAGTTAAATCCACTAGGTTTCACAGTATGATGGATCATCTTGTACAACAATGAGAAGTAACATCATATGAAGAATCTTCCAGAAGACTAAGAAACATGTTTCATAAATTAAACTAATGGCTATGAAAATCCTACAAACTATTATAAGATTATCTACTTTTTACGTATAAAACTATAGCTATTAAGAAAATTATGAATTGATTAAGATCAGCTGTTACTAGACGTCCACTACAGATTTTTTTCCTTTGCTGTTGAAAATGCTCATGTATAATTTGTTGCGAACAAAAATTAATCTAATCAATACACAATTTTATTTCAGTATTTAGCTAGATAATTTGTTTGCATATTGAAAGTTATTTAGTTATAGTTCTACGTACGAATTAATCGCAGAAGCGACAGTTCTATTAGCGACAGGAACTGTTATCTGTCCTATGAGAGACCGATTCATTCACATTGAGATGGTGGAAGATGATATGATTTTATCTTGTAAAATATATTTGCCTCTGGCATTATTAGCGTTTGAACAACTTTGCTATGAAAAATCTACATGCTAGTGACACTGTTCCTCAAATATAATTTCCTTCTACTGTGAGTTCAAATAAAACTTTTAATTTTGAGTTAGATTTAACATAAAGCATATCATGACTTAACAAAACAACAGGCATATTTCTGGGAGACCCGAGTTCGTTTCCCGGCAGGAGCTCATGTCGTTCGGATTCCACGTTAATCAGCAGGTCCCGTCTCATATAACCTCGCTGATGAAAGGGACGTTAAACCCAAAATCAACTCAACAGACATATTTCCATGAAAAATATATTCATTTGCAATTAATTATTGCACATCCAATTGTAAAATCCCTTTTCTTCAAAAGCTCTGCTTTCTTCACTTGATTTAAATTATTCTTTAAGCAAAGCAATATATTTTATTTTTGAAAACTTAAATGTGTAAAAATTTCGCCAACTATCTACTTTTTAGACTTCCTAAGAGACTATGAATAAAATAAAAGCTGCTTACTACAAGTTGATAATTTTGACAAGGAAAGGAGGTGGCATATGTATATGTAAAAGTGAGTTTAACAGAAGATGAACAGTATAAGTTCCTAAGTATGATAAAGACAGTTGCTCATGTGTGTGTTTGTATTAGAGAGATTATTTATTCTGACAAATCCTGCTTTCCGCACCTTTTAAACACGCCAACATTATGACCAATACGTTGCCACTTCAAAGCCTGGATAAAGTATGAGGAATAGTTAAAGAAAAATATACATAACATTCGTTAATAATTTGTTATTAATACTTGCATGCAATGTTTATTAAAAAACGCTTTATACTTATAAATGCAAGGGTAAGGTTACATATGAAATTTATTATTTACCAAGAAGAATGGTAGAAGCGGCTGGGAAAAATGATACCTCTAGGAACGTAAATTTTTCATATTACATTTTGCTGGGTTCTAAATCACACTAGCGTGAAACAAGTTAAAGAAGAGGGAAGCTTATCTTTATCCATTATCTTAGTATGGAAGAATCGGTGACTCATAGGCCAGATAACAGATCGAATCGGTCGCTCATATAACAGTTAACAGTGCCTGTCGCAAATAGGACTGTCGTAGGTAGGACGACACCCTGCGTACTTCCAATTATGAAAAATTATGTTTTATATATATATATATATATATATATATATATATATATATATATATATATATATATATATATATATATATATATATATATATATATATATATATATATATATATCGGGTGTTGCAAAATAAGTGTTACAACTCTTGGGAGGTGACTCCTGCCACTGAGACAAGAAAAAAAGTTCTCTTGAACTTTCGGCTATCGGGCATAGTTTCAGATCTACAAGGTGCCGAAAGCGTGGAAAAATGACTTTCGGACGCCAATACTTCGGGAACTATCCAACGTAAAGAGGGCGGGTAAAAAATTCACTGAAGAAGTCATACCTGCTGTATTGAATTTTGCATGTTTCACAATCCTACCATGCACGCGCAAGGGATTCCCCAAAGGAACGTAGGGAGTAGGGAGTCTACCGGATAATCTGCCAAATGAAAATTGGTCTAAATGGATATGAATTGATAGGGTTTCTACCAGGTAACAATAATTTGTTTGTATTAAGTCGATATCTGGAACAAATACAAAATGGCGGACACCTTCACACCCGTTGTGTGTAGTTGCATAATCACCAGGTACGGATGCTAGCCAACAGTGACGTTCTGAGTATTAATTGTAGCGAATTTGTACTCAAATGCTCTAGAAAGACATCTGGAGTATCGGTAGAGCACAACAAATGAAGCAGGCTGATCCACATCTGTGAAGACACGTAACGAAAAATGCCCAGAAATGCACTCATACTCAGTAAACTTGAGTTCAAAGCGTCGGAAATGTCAAGAATAGCATCAAAAATATGAAAGCCATTGCCAATTCCCCAATAATATTGTATCAAACCGATGCAATATGATGTGCACTGCTGCATACAGATAAGGATGCAGCAACTGAGACTACGTTGAAATTGTGCTAGGGGACTCACAATGAAACTGGGGAAACTAAATGAATGTCACTAGTGGGATCGCATGATCGATATTGAAATGTGGCCAATGTGTGTGTCAGAGATGGAGTGGGTTAGTGGGTCGGTGGGTCAGTGGGTCAAGTGGGTCAAGTTTTCTGAGTGGATCAGTGGGTCGTGGGTCAACAGCATGTGACCTACTGTGACCCACTGCGACCCACCACCCACCATGACCCACTGTGACCCACCACTCACTGTGACCCACTGCGACCCACCACCCACCGTGACCTACTGCGACCCACCGACTCAGTATGATCTACCGACCCTCTCTGCTCACTGCATTGTATACAGTATCTTCTGAAGACTGGTAAATTTGTCTGCGTTTTACTTTCAAGACCTTCATTTCCCTTCCTTTTCCACTTGTTTCTGTCTACTTACCTGAGGTGAGTATATCTAACCAAGTGAAAAAAGAACTCCAGGCACTTTTGGATATTGATATTTTTAAAAGTAATAATGGCAATAGGACTTACACTACAACTTGGCTTTCGAGACCTGTGAGTTTTTTGAGCTAACTACTGGGAAAAAAACATTTGAATCACTTTAATATATAAATTATTATATAAAAAATGAATGTAACTATGTGTGCCCAATCATCACGGTCAAATTGCAAAGTCAAATGAAATTACTTTTGGTATATAGTTAGGCCTTAATCCAAATTGGGATGTTATATTGCTTTTATTATAATGCATAATATCCTAAGGAGGTAGTGAGTATCCGAATTTCTGCGGGAAAAAAATGAGTATCTCGCAAGCCATTAAACTTACGGAGCTAAAATTCAGTATATTAACTCTTTATTGAAAATAAACAGAATGTGTCCTAGCATTTTTAAAAATTATCCTTTATGTGGGGGGATGGGGCACTTTCTATATATGGAAAATTGGTAGGGAGTTAGTTTGTAAAAATGATCGAAAACGATCGATGTTATTTAAAAAAAATCAGAAACAAAAAATACAGTGCTTGGCTTCATATATTCATTGCTTTCTGCTATAATAATTGCTGAAGCTTATGTTTATTATATGGAGCGCTCACAGGGCAATCAACCCATAAAGTTGTGAGAAAAATAGGCATAAAATTTGTACTGTGAGCTTAATTACACGGAAATTTGAAGTTTGGATTGTACGCATAATTGTATGGAAAATTATGCACTTTTTTTCCCTTTACGTTGGTCTACTTTGATTTGGAACTTTGAAATTTCATCCTTTTTTCCACTGAAAAGTATTGATAATTCAACAAGGAAATAATTATACTATGATAATTTAATTAAAATTCATCGTAATTTGGCACATGACAAACAGCAGTGTGGTAATTGAAGTTGAAGAAGAAGGGAAATTCCCATTCACCTCTGAACACTTTCCAGGAACCTCGTTCTCTTTCGCTTTTTAGACAGGGGAGGGAACTTGGTAATGGTATCAAACCTTCATGTGTAATTACAAAAATTAAATTTATAACCAAATAAGAAATCATCAGTTTATCAGGCTTTAATTGATAATTTATTCAAAAGATTTCCTATCAAAGGCGTGGTAGATGAAGTTTGTTCTACATGGGTCGACATTGCCAACTGACATGGTCGATATGGAAAAGATGTTGTATGGTGATAGAGAGATGATGCTTCTTGCTGAGTATTTCAAACCTGACCAAGAAAAATCGTTATCAGACTTAAGTCTAACAAGTAGATTGTCGATGAGAAGTTGCAGAAATCGGTTAGAAGTATTATCAATTTCTACGACAGAGTGCGAACGGAGATTTCCCCTTATGAATTTACAGATGACTGATATTAGAAATACACTAAGTGCTCAAACATTGTCTAACTTTTTGCTCATCAATGTTAATGGCCCACCGCTAGACATGCTCAAAGTAGACGAGCTAGTTATTTCTTGGCTGAAGGATAGACATCATTCCACTGCGGATGATTTACCGCCAAAAAGTTACCAACAGGAAATAAATCCGATTTCAGATTTGTTTTAAGGTTGAATATTACGAGTTACGGAAAATGTATACTTGTATTACTAATGGCTTATTTGTGTTATTCAACTTTGTACCTAATTTTTAGTAAGTCTCTTCTTTGCTTTAGGTAAACTACTTGAAATAAATATTCATAATAATTGCAATTATGCATATTTGTAACTTAAATTTAACGTGGTGTTTTAGTGATTACACAAATTACAATTATGAGCATACTTTATGGAAATGCTCTCACATAGGGTACCCGAGCACTTTATACCCCATGAACAACTGATTTTTCAAGTTTTTTGTGAGAAAAATACTGTGAACTGAGAAACCATAACATTTTCCATATTGTACAGGGGTATTTTCCTGCGAATAGAAGTTTATTTTGGAATGCGTTCAGAAATTAACACTTGCAAGAATACTCTCTTAGTACAATTATATTTTAGGCACACACTAATTTCCCTCCACCTCGAACTGTTTCAATTTCCTCACTGACAAACACTATACCATTTTATATCGTAAAGGTCAGATCCACCGTTATTGTAACAGTGGTGCTTGAGCGATTGACTAGAAATTCAAACTCCGATTAGTGACAATTTCACAGTCTTGTTTTATTACAAGTGTAAACTCTTTAGTCAGTTCAGAAGAGGCCCTGGATCGTGTTCAGAGTTGATGATGATGGATTTTGGTGAGTCAGAGTAGGTCAAAGTGGATGAGAGTGGTTCATGGTGGGTGGTGGGTCACGGTGGGTCAGAGTAGGTCAAAGTGGATGAGAGTAGTTCATGGTGGGTGATGGGTCACGGTGGGTCAGAGTAGCTCACGGAGGGTGGTGGGTCAGAGTGGGTCACGGTGGGTGGTGGGTCATGGGTCAGAGTGGGTCACGGTGGGTGGTGGGTCGTGGGTCAAGTTTTCATTGACCCACGCCAACTCTGGTGTGTGTTGATATCGATATGTAACTACTGGAAAAATGTCAACATGTCTCACTACTTCTGGGATACTGTCTCACGTACGAAAACTAGGAAAATAATGTTGTACATTCTGCTATTATATCTGGTGCAGTTTTTGGTATAACGTAACAAGAACGCGATTCTATCAATGGCCCTCGTCGTTTGGGACATTGTCCCACAGTCGACACATTTGAAAAGAAATATCTTAACCCATGGTTCAAATTCTGATAGAGCGTGAAAATAACAAACTTGTATCATGTTCCACGTCTTCTGGGACATATGATGTACTCGAAATATAGGAAAATATCTCCAGAAATTAGTATCTTACACACAGTACACATGCCAAGACAAAGACGAAAATGAACCATTTTGGCACATGTAACACTACAGCTGGAACACCATACATATGGAAAATAAAATGACATGAAAAATAGGAAGAAACGTCTTCAAGCTCTGATTGTTTACAACTGTGCAGTAGGAGCAACAAAATGAAACACACAAGCATATCGAGAGGCTGTACAAGAGCGCTTGCCCAACAAAGTGGGTATTCCTCAAAGAAATGAATACAGAGAAAGTGAGGCTCCTTTGACCCTCAGGATTAGAGGGCTCGCTTTCGCTCGCGTGGTCGCAGTTTCCAATTCTACTGGGAACCCACGGCCTCAGATTCAAGACCCGAGTAGTTATTTTCCTATTTTTCGCATGTGGGACGGTGTCCCAGCAGTAGTGGTACATGTTGACATTTGTCCATTAGTTACAGGTCGATATCAACACACACATTGGCCACATTTCAATATCGATCATGCGATCCCACTAGTGACATTCATTTAGTTCACGCAGTTTCTTAGTGAGTTCCCTTGCACAATTTCAACTTGGCCTCAGTTGTTGCATCCTTATTGGTATGCAACCGAGCACATCATATTGCATCTTTTTGAGGGAATATTATTGGTGAGTTGGCAATGGCTTTCATGTTCTTGACGCTAATCCTTACATTTCCGACGCTTTGAACTCACGTTTACTGAGTATGAGTGCATTTCTGGGCATTTTTCGTTAAGTGTTTCCACACATGTGAATCACCCTGCTTGATCTGTTGTGCTCTACCGACACTCCAGATGTCTTTCTAGAGCATTTGAGTACAAATTCGCTACACTTAATACTCAGAACGTCACTGTTGGATAACATCCGTACCTGGTAATTATGCAACCACACACAACGGGCGTGAAAGTGTCCGCCATTTTGTATTTGTTCCAGATATCGACTTAACACAAACGAATTATTGTTACCTGGTAGAAACCCTATCAATTCATATCCATTTAGACTAATTTTCATTTGGCAGATTATCCGGTAGACCCCCTACTCCCTACGTTCCTTTGGGGAATCCCTTGCGCGTGCATGGTAGGATTGTGAAACATGCAAAATTCAATACAGCAGGTATGACTTCTTCAGTGAATTTTTTACCCGCCCTCTTTACGTTGGATAGTTCCCGAAGTATTGGCGTCCGAAAGTCATTTTCCCACGCTTTCGGCACCTTGTAGATCTGAAACTATGCCCGATAGCCGAAAGTTCAAGAGAACTTTTTTCTTGTCTCAGTGGCAGGAGTCACCTCTCAAGAGTTGTAATACTTATTTTGCAACACCCGATATATATATATATATATATATATATATATATATATATATATATATATATATATATATACAGGGAAGGATTTAGGGGGTTGCAAAAATGCACGTCCTCCCCCGTTCGTTGTAAATATACACTACCTAAAGTGTGAAGCTAACAGTGAGTTTTGCAAAATCAATAGTTTAAGTCAATTTTCTGAAAGTTGAAGGAAAAGGATTCATCGAGAGCAGATACTTAGCATTTCCAAAGGAATTCTTCATTCACATCACAGATGCCTAAAGGCTTTTAAAAAAAACTCAAATTTAATTCAAATGCACTCGTAGCTATTGGTGCAACCCCCTCAGAGAATCCTGGATCCGACCCTGTTCCTAGGTATAAATATATAGTAGTAATAATATAGTAGTAATGTAATTAGTAATAGCAATAGGGTTCTCAAGAGTTCAAAGAGGAACATGGAATACAACTTCTGAATATAATTTTGAAACATTCAGGATAATTCAGATTGCCATTGGCAAAGAATAATAAATATTAATTTTTAATTTTAGTAAAATTTCGTTTTTTGGCATTTGAAGAGATATACCTAACAGATGTTAAAATGGCGACCTAATTTAAATAAATGAATGAACTTTATTATTATTATTATCAATATATATGTACATTTTAAATAGGCTTAAGTATAAGATGGTTGACGTACTTAGGAAGTACATTTTGTCTCAATTTCAATGATACTTATTAAAAACACTCAATTTTTTTAAACACATAATGTATGTGTTGTTGGAGATAAGAGAGTTACTTGTAAGGTTGACAGATCTTACGTTTTCTGACATGTCTTACGTTCTGTTAAACATTTTATGCCATACTATTTTTTTTTTATTTTTCTCATAGAATGATTTCTTCTTTCTTAACAAAAAAAAAAAAAAATAAGTAACTATTTTGAACACTTTAAAAATATTTTTATAAGTTAATGTGAAAAAATGTTCTTTAATTAGAAAAATGAAATAAAATATTTTAGTTTGACGTCCTACGATTATACTTTTAAATTAAGGGAGACGGATGATCAAGACAAGTGAATAATGTTGGAAGAATTGATAGAATGAGAATGTGCGAAGGGAGTATCCTGAGACACGATGTTCTCCATCACAAATTTACTTAGCAGGGGATCGAATCAGAGAACCCAGGCGCCAAAGGTAAGTGTGATTGCCACTGAGCCACCTTACTCCTTCTTTAATTAGAGAAACTGATTTCTGTCACACACTGTTAACAATGCGCCACAACGAAGTAATTTAGCATCAGGGAGAAGATGGAACAAGTTGCCTTTTTTTTATCTCTTCTCTAACTGGCACTCAAATCTTACATTAGAGACTACTTTGATTTAAGTAGCTTAGCCTCCGTCTGTCATCACAATTTAGATCATATACCTTTACCTTTACCTTTGATTTTACCTTTACCAGCTTAGCGTTTGTCTGTCAACATCGTATCGGATCATATACTTTGATTTTAACAGCTTAGCCTTTGTCTATCAACATCGTCAGCAGCTTAGCCTTCGTCTGTCAACACAATCTAGATCATATACTTTGATTTTAAGAGCTAGCCTTCGTCTGTGAAGACCGTCTGGATCATATACTTTGATTTTACCTTTACCAGCTTAGCGTTTGTCTGTCGACATCGTATCGGGTCATATACTTTGATTTTAACAGCTTAGCCTTTGTCTATCAACATCGTCAGCAGCTTAGCCTTCGTCTGTCAACACAATCTAGATCATATACTTTGATTTTAAGAGCTAGCCTTCGTCTGTGAAGACCGTCTGGATCATATACTTTGATTTTACCTTTACCAGCTTAGCGTTTGTCTGTCGACATCGTATCGGGTCATATACTTTGATTTTAACAGCTTAGCCTTTGTCTATCAACATCGTCAGCAGCTTAGCCTTCGTCTGTCAACACAATCTAGATCATATACTTTGATTTTAAGAGCTAGCCTTCGTCTGTGAAGACCGTCTGGATCATATACTTTGATTTTACCTTTACCAGCTTAGCGTTTGTCTGTCAACATCGTATCGGATCATATACTTTGATTTTAACAGCTTAGCCTTTGTCTATCAACATCGTCAGCAGCTTAGTCTTCGTCTGTCAACACAATTTAGATCATATACCTTTACCTTTACCTTTGATTTTACCTTTACCAGCTTAGCGTTTGTCTGTCAACATCGTATCGGATCATATACTTTGATTTTAACAGCTTAGCCTTTGTCTATCAACATCGTCAGCAGCTTAGCCTTCGTCTGTCAACACAATTTAGATCATATACTTTGATTTTAAGAGCTAGCCTTCGTCTGTCAAGACCGTCTCGATCATATACTTTGATTTTAGTAGCTTAGCCTCCGTCTGTCAAGACGGTCTCGATCATATCGTAGCTTCGATCGATCGTGATAGCTTATACTGATGTCAAAACAGAAGCTACTGAGAGCGAATAAAAACAGAAGTTCAAATGGTTGTGGATTTCTGTGTCCTGCAATGATTGTTTGCAAGTTTTAGAAAAAAAATACATGGAACTATTAAGAGATGCAAAAATCTTATTAAAGTATAATTAAGAAACAACGAAAATTTGTGTAACATATATTCTTTATGTATTTCAATTATTTATAAGAAAACTGCCAAAATTTCCCATTAAAATTAACTATGAAAACATATTGTGTTCGTTATATGAAAATTCTGAATATCATCTATTCTCCCCGAAAAATCGTAACATTTTCCTACTCTTCTCTATAAAGTCTGCCAACGCTGCTTTCTCCTATAGTTTTGGGTTTAAACGGATGAGAGAGAGGTTCGCTTGCTTCAACGATGCACGGAATCAGTCAGTGATGCCAACTCGTGAGAAAAGACCCATTTTGTTGGTTGTTTTTTTTTTCTTTTTTTTTTTTTTTTTTACATTAATTTCTCGAAAATGAATAAAAGGAATTTTCGTCGCAATTTGCAGCAAATATGGGATTATTCATAGACAGCAACAAAGACCAATAACTCTACAGTAATCTTGAAATCAATGTTAAATGTCAAACTTTCTTACCGAAAAATGCATGCTGACAAGGGTGCCGACAAAGGGAGAACATGACACCAATGGAGTCATTATTATTATTATTATTATTATTATTTTTTGAGGGGAGGGGTTTAGGAAATAGGAAAAGGTTTATGGACGAGCAGGTAGTTGATGAAGTAAGAAAACCTAAAGTTGATGTTCACTTTAAGATCCTTGACTCACTGACTGCTCAATTTGTAGATCGCTTTTCAAACCAATCCTTGGCCTTAATGACCCAAATTACTTTCTTTTCCCATGATGGACTTAACAAACTGATTGAAAGTCTCCGGTTAAATATGATACAAGAATTGTGTGATTTCTACCACTTTGATAGTGAAGAAACAGTAGCTGAGCTAGAAAGATGAGTACACTTGGAACCGCCAATTCACCAAAATTAGTATCATGTGCAAGCTTCTTACGTGGAGAAGGTCTGATTTCTAATTCTTAAGAAGAAACTGATGTGTGGTTTCTGCAGTTGTCAATGTTAGCAATATGGTTGAAGCACAAGAAACGTTTATATACATAGAGAATATTTTGATATTCACATTTGCAGTTTAAGTATCAACACTCCTGTATGTAAGATAGGTCGCTATCAGAATCATTACTATCAAGTAATTGAACACTTTCTTCTTCATCTTCAGAATAACCACCACGTTCGTTCTTATTTTCAACTTAACACTGACTGTCACTTACGTTCTTATCTTCTTTAAGTACGTTCGCTGCTGCGGATTTCTTCAAAACACTGAGAGGGACATAAATTACATAGATTCTGACTCGGATTGTTCTCATGCAGGATCCTGTGCTGAAAATTCAGTTTCAGTTACAGTTCCATGGTAGGCCTAATATATTTTTCTGGCGCTTACGTCTCTATGTCATATAAGCGACGACTTTTCATTCGTATACAAGGCCTCACACCACAATAAACATTTCTGATTTGTTACCCAAACCAAGAAAAGTAAGATTTTTAGGCAAGACAAGAGCAATAGTAGTAAATTAGACTCAGAAGATGCACAAGAAGAAGCTTAAGATAGAGAAGAAATTGGTGACGAAGAGAAAGACAGTATGGAATCAACTGTGAAGCTTTGGATTAAACAATGTTTTATTAAGCCATACAAGTGTTTACAGCAGCTCTCGGGATTTCCAAACTTAAATGGGCTTTACAAAACTCTGTTTTCACTCTCTGTAACAAGCTACTTAGCTAAGAGAACCAAAAGTCCGGGCAAAATTGTAAAAAAAAAAAAAAAAAAAAAAAATGCGCAGAACAAGCATGGGGGGACACCCGGTTAAATAACTTACTAATTTAAATAGCGAGATTGAAATTTTAAACGAATTATCATATGAGGACATTATTAATTAGTTTCTTAACTAGTAAATAAGGACAATAGTTGCTGAAAAGTTAGATTCATTAAGTAGAATGTGAGTAGGGGTGGGGTGGGGATTCTGCGCCACTTCATCATTTCCAATAACAATCTAGCACACCATCAATAATAATAGCGCACTCCTAATAACAATAGCGCATCCCCCTACCTTCAAATAACTTCTAAACTACTCCTAATAATTTCTACCGCACTCCCTATTTCCCAAATAACTTCTATCACCATATCAAATAACTTCTATCTTACTCATAATAACTTCTAACATATTCTATCATTAAATTTAGTTACAAAAAATCAAGAAATCTAGATACAAAAAATCATTAAATCAAGTTACAAAAGCAAAAAAAATCACTAAATCTAGTTATAAAAATCACTAAATTTAGTAAAATAAAATTACAAAACACTTTTATGATTTTACCATAAAAGTTAACTAAATTCTACATAATTACATAATACTTACAAATTAGTATATTAATAGTTACAAGTTCGGATACTGATAATGGAATCTTCTGCTAACCTCGTTCTCAATAGGAAACAATGACTTCTTAAACTCTGTCCACTGATCATAATTCAAACTGAATAGACAGCCGTTAATATCAAAAACAACTTGAACTTCGGTTTGCACATTTTTCACAATTACATTGAAGTTATTAGTAAGTATAAATTTCTTTTGAGGATCCATTCTATTCACTCCATTTTTTTACTTCTGACAACATATTTTTGATCATTTTTATTATTTTTTGGATTCACATACAGAACTCAACAGTTGGATAGTTATCTTTTAAACCAGTGTATTTGATTTTTATTTCATCTTTAACGATCTCATCAATCATTTTATCTGTTAAGTGTTTTGTAAATCTAGGTGGAAGAAATACCTTAAACTCTTCACATTCAACTAAAATGCTCTTTCCAAACTTAGTTTTAATCTTTTCCATTTTCACAATCTTATATTCTGTATTTAATTCTAATTCTCTTAATCCAATAACCTGTTTTTGTTCAAGACTTCCAAGTTTATTTAAAAGTTCAATATGACTCGCCATCGTATTTATTATATTAAAACTTTTTAAAAATCAGTTCCTAATAGCCTCGAATTTCATTAAGTATGTCATTGATTCTGTTAACAATATCTCTTACATTTTCATCTGTTAATTCACCATTCATGAGCTTAATTACATTAAGCTCATCTTTAAACAACCCAATTCTTTAATTGCATCAATAACAGGCTGATCTTGTTCTTTAAATTTTTCATACTTACTTCGATTACTTTGTTTAATTTCCTTAAATCTTTTAATAAGTTCTTCTTTTAACTTAATATACTTCTTAGCTTTATTAACATCCATTTATTATATAAAGAAAAATAAAAAAATAAAAACATAACATAACATAACATATTATAACATAACATAACATAACAACATATTATAACATAACATACCATAACATAACATAATATAACATAACATAATATAACATAACATAACATAATATATTATAACATAATATAACATAACATAACATAATATATTATAACATAACATAACATAACATAACATAACATAACATAACATAACATAATATAACATAACATAACATAATATATTATAACATAACATAATATATTATAACATAATATATTATAACATAACATAACATAACATAATATAATATAGCAATAACATAACATATAGGTTCACCTATATTCATATACGTTTAACTTACACTTTTAAAAATTCTTTAATTTTATTTCTATATTTACCATTATTCGCCTTCCTAGTCATATCTATTGTTAAGAAACCATGATCTTCACTCCAACACTTATTACATAATGATTGTAATTTTTCAAACGACATATCAGATCCAACAAATTCATCATATATATGTTTTAAATTTACATTATCCTGTCTAAAGATGCAAAGAAAGTTTAAGTTGTCCCTAATTAATTGTTTTGGTACTTTAGAATATGTTTGTCCAAGATAGAAACAGTTTAAACCCTTATGACGACCTCGTGTAAAATATTCCCTAACATGGTTTTGATCTTCTAAAATGAAATCATCAAATACTACTACAGAATAATCCTCACATTCATCTAATGAAATAATCTCTTCATTGTTTCCTTTTATTATTGCTATTGTATCTTTTATATCACGTTCTATATTTCGAAAAAGTTGTATTAATTGTTGGTATTTAGGTTGATTTAAACTTTTAGAATAGATATAAACATTCCCATAATTTAACCAGTTAGGTGCTAGCAAAAAATTATCAATCATTAACGTTGTTTTACCACATCCACTAGGTCCAATTATTAAACATCTTATATCATCAGGTAACAACTCTCCATTCCTCTTACTCTTCGCCGTTTCTTCTGTTAACCTTACTTTAATATCCCAATTATCCATTCTAATTATTTATTATATAATAAATGAAAGTATTTAATTTAAATGGTTATTCATCTATATTAAACATGTCATTGCATTACCCATTTGAAAACGATTTAGAAGTAGCTGTTGCAGGATTTTATACAACATACTTAACACCAAACATTACAGAAAAGAACAATAAATTAACACTTTGTAGTAGTGACTCAGTAGTTTCAGAACAATTCATAATTCAACCTGGTCAATATAATTTAAAGGAATTAGAAGAATATATTAAATCAAATCTTCCATATAGCAACGATGCTTCTGAAATTATTAAAATTAGTGAGGATAGAAGGAAAAATAGAGTTAAAATATTTAGTGAGCTTTGTAGTATAACCTTAGATAGCATTAATACTGTATTAGGTTTTAGTGACAAGTACTTAGCTGAAAACATAGAACATATTGGAGATAAACCACCAAGGTTTCATCCGTTTGATACTATAAATATTCACTGTGATTTAGCAGAAGGTATGATTTTAAAACATAATGACACAACACACAACGAAACAGATTTAATTGCAACATTTAGAACAAATGCAGAGTTTAGAGAACCAATTATATATGAACCTAATGAAAAGATATTTTTCCCAATACATCACAATAAATTTAATAATTTCAAAGTTTCAATTAAAGATGAGAATGGTGATTTGATTGATTTTGGTGGAGCTCGTATAACTGTTTTACTTGCTATTAAATAGATTATAAATTTTGTATATAATAAATATAGATATATTTGGTAATGTTAAAAGTAAGGTGAGCAATATTAGTGAGGATAAATTAAATAATGTTGTTAATGTAAGCCAATTTAGATCATTAGAAGCTAGTATTAACAGTCAATTACAGAATGATAGAAAACGATTTGAAGATGTATTAGAAACGTTGCAAGACACATATATAAAGAAAGAAGATTTTCAAAAGATTAGGATGGATACTACTAAATTGATTATGCAAAAAGAAACTCTACCCCTACTATATCGATTGAGAGCTAAAAATGTTAAGGAACCAATCTTTAGAATATTCAATCTTTCTAATGGTTATAAATTTCTCTATAATGGTAAAATAATGCACATGGAATTAAGTTTGGATAAATACTTTCTAGAGATATATTTAGGTGATACTTTGATTGAGCAGTTACCTTTGAATTTTAAAAAGAATGATATAATAACGATTAAAGCAAATAAAAATTCAGCAATGGAAGAAGGACAATTATTGTTTGTTGTAATGTATATAGAAAGAGAACTTTCGTAAAATTATCATTTGCTATATTCAATCTATATATCAACATTCTAATTCAATCCATATATATATAAGATTTTAATTCAATCTATATAGCAACATTCTAAATTGAATTATACAGATGAATTATAAATTGTTATATAGATTGAATTATTGTTTGAATTATAGACTAAGTTATAGAATATTATATTGATTAAATTATATAGATGAACAGTGTTTGAATTGTAGAAGTTATTATATAGATTGATTATAGATTGAATTATAGATTGAAGTTCATGATCAATTATAGTATTAATCAACAAATACCAACAACAGCATTAATTATAGTATTAATCAACAACAGCATTAATTATAGCATTAATCATCAAATATCAACATCCATTAATTATAGTATTAATCATTAAATATCGACAACAGCATCAAACAAACATATGCTTAAATTATAGTTTGAATTAGGCCGATCTTTAGAATGATGTTGTTAGTTGAATTATAGTTTGAATTAGGCCGATCTTTAGAATGATGTTAGTTGAATTATAGTTTGAATTATAGATTGAGGTTAATAATTTTCTATATAATAAATAGTATGATGTATTGTGTTAAGTGTAAGAAATCAACAGATACAAAAATAGATAACATTTGAATAGAACAAACAAATAATGGAAGATATATTAAGAAAGGTATATGTGTTGTATGTGGTACTAATAAATCTCAATTCATTAAAAAGCGTGATTGACTATATGAAGGTGAAGGTATTAGAGAAGATATTATAGAAGAAATTCATAAACCATCTAGAAAAAAATATTCTAGGTTAAGTGTTATTGTTAAAGGTGTAGATGATTTATGGCAAGCAGATCTTGTGGAAATGGATAGTGGTGTGTTAAAAGGTGTTTCAAAATTAAATAAAGGGTATAAGTATTTGCTAACGATTATAGATGTGTTTTCAAAATATGCATTTGCTGTTCCTGTTAAAGATAAGAGTGGTAAGAATGTTACAGAAGCATTTGAATCAGTGTTAAAAGTAAGAAAACCTAATAATTTACAAACTGATCAAGGTAAAGAGTTTTATAATAAAGAATTTGAAGATTTGATGGGAAAAAACAATATCAATCATTACTCAACATATAGTGGTAAAAAAGCTTCTGTTGTTGAAAGATTTAACAAAACACTTAAACAAAATATGTGGAAGAAATTTACTGTTCAAGGTAATTATAAGTGGTTAAAAATATTGCAAGGTTTGGTTGATGAATATAATAACAAAGTACATAGAACAATTGGTGTGAAACCTGTAGAAGTGAATAAGAAAAATGAGAATACGATATTGAAAAAAGTGTATAAGAAAGAATATAAGTCTGTTAAGTTAAAGTATAAGATTGGTGATTATGTTCGTATAAGTAAATTTAAAGGTTTTTTTCAAAAAGGTTATACACCAAATTGGTCAGCAGAAGTGTTTGTTATTAATGAGGTTATACCATCTAATCCACCAACATATAAAATTAAAGATTTAAACAATGAAGAAGTTAGAGGAAGATTTTATGAACCAGAATTATTGAAAACTAAATATCAGGATGAGTATTTGGTTGAAAAAATATTGACAAAGAAAGGTAATAAAGTGTTTGTTAAATGGTTAGGGTTTGATAATTCACATAATAGTTGGATAGATAAAGAAAATGTTGTAGTGTAAATTTAATGTGTTTAACTTTTATGAATATTTTCATACAAGGTAATAAAGTGTTTGTTAAATAATTAGGGTTTATTAAATGGTTAGGGTTTAATAATTTACATAATAATTAAATAATTAGGGTTTATTAAATGGTTAGGGTTTAATAATTTACATAATAACTAAATAAATAATTTGCATAATAATTAAATAATTAGAGTTTATTAAATGGTTAGGGTTTAATAATTTGCATAATAATTAAATAAATAATTTGCATAATAATTAAATAAATAAAAATAATATAATATTATAAATGTTGTAATGTAATTTAATTTTTGAAACATAAAAAATATTATGAAAATGAATTAAAAAATCTGGTGAATATAAAAAACGATACAGTGTTTTTTCATATAAGGTGTGTTATTATATGGAAAAACACTGTATCATTTTTTTATGTCAACATTAACAGCTGTATTAGAAAAATAAGTATGCTAATGTTTGTATAAAAATATTATGAAAATGAATTAAAAAATTTAGTGAATATAAAATTACGATACAGTGTTTTTCCATATAAAATGAGTATGAATAATGTTAATTTTACTGGTGAGGAGATGAAGGAGATGTCAATTACAAAACTAAAACAAATATGTAAAGTCAAAAAAATCCGCGGCTATAGTTATTTAAATAAGAGTGAATTAATCAAAAAAATCGAACAATACCAAAATGAACCAGATGAATTGAAAGTTATATACACAATGAAAGTTGATGAACTAAAAAACCATTGTAAAAGGAAGGGGATAAAAGGTTATTCTAAATTAAGAAAGGCTGAACTTATTGACCGTATTATAAAATATGAAGATGAACAAAACAGATCACAAATTAGAAACATATTTCCATTTAAACAAGATGTTTTTGAAGAATCCAAACCACAACGAATACCAATTAAAGTAGAAACAAAGGAAACAGCAATACAGAAACGATTACAAACTATCACAATCGAAAACATAGGAGGATATAAGGATCCGGTGAAGTTTTTAAATATAAGTGGGAAAGTAGTTATTAATAAAATCAAGGAAGAATTAAAGCATCACCCATTAAAAGTCAACCTTGTATTCATTTGTGATTATGTTAAAGATAAAGAAGTACAAGAACGCAATTTTAAAACTATGAATGAAAGAATATTACAATCAACTGACATAGATGAATATATAACCAACGCTAAACAAAAACTATGTAGAGAGATGGAGGAATTTCAAGGAAGAGGTTCAGGATGGTCATTACATCAAATTAAATATTTAGAAATCAGATTAAATAAATATGTACCATTACGAGCTTCTTCCTATATTGACCTTCCTAAACCAATTAAAGATAAAAAAAGCAGTGATTAATGTTCAAAATAAAGATAATAAATGTTTCTTATATTCTATTGCATGTTATTTAAAACCTATAGATCACCAATCACATCCTCAACGACCTTCAAACTATACAGAAATTGTGGATGAATTACAAGAGAAATATTGTAAGGGTATTGAATTTCCTGTACAATTAAAAGATATAGTAAAGTTTGAAAAAAGAAGTAACATATCCATTAACGTGTATACCTATGATGATGAATATAATATACTAGCAGCGTTCACCCCGCTTCGCTGCGGTCACCCCGGAACGCAATAAACTTTGTTACTTAGATAATTTTTACTTTTTCGCTTTCAAGTGATATGATAAAAACCATAGAAGATTGCAGTAAATCTTAACATTATATCGCCTGTCATTTATGTTAACCCGCCCCGCTTCGCTGCGGTCATCCCGGTGCTGGCATATTGTAAAAGTGTCTGTAAAAATAAGCAAACCAATTAAAAAATTTTAAACAGAAGATTCAAGCTATTTTCCGCTGTATATCGCCTGTCATTTATGTTAACCCGCCGAGTGACACGGTCATGCGGGTTGCATATAAATACGTTTATTTTTACCTATGATGAACTAATAACAAAGGATTTGTACGTTATGGACACTTGAATGGTCAATTATCTCAAGACACTGGTAATTAAAAATTAAAGTGATATGATAAAAACCATCTAGGGTCCAAATCCTAATAACCCCCCAAAAATGAAAGAAATTGGTTCAGCCGTATTAGCGTGATGAGCGGACAAAGAATTGTACGTTCTCTTTTATATATATAGATACCCACTTCAAATCACAAAAAATAAGCAGGATAAACACATCAATTTATTATATGTAAAAGATGAAAATAATGATCACTTTTGTTGGATAAAGGATTTATCAAGATTAATAAGAAGTCAAGTAACAAAGCATAAGGAAAAATTATAGTTTTGTGATAGGTGTTTAACAAGACATTTTAGAAATGAGATACAATTACAAGAACATGAACTATATTGTAAGGAGCATGAATCTGTTAGAATAGAACTTCCAAAACCATATAACAATCAAATACAATTTCAAAATTATAATAGATCATTGAGGGTACCATTTGCGATATATGCCGATTTTGAATGCTTGTTATGTAAAATGGAAGTAGACCATAATTGTTCTAAAACTGTGAAGTATCAAAAGCATTTACCAATGAGTTTCTGTTATTACATCAAATATTCAAATGGTGTGTATAAACGTCCTGTTAGTTATATTGGTTTAGATGCTGCAAAGGTGTTTGTGGAGAAGTTAAAACAAGAAGCAATAGAAATAAAGAGAATATATAATGAAAAAGTTAAAATGAATAACCTAACTAAAGATGAGGAAGAGTTATATAATAATTCCAATAGTTGTCATATATGTGAGAAAAACGTGAATGATTTGCCACCCGCAATTGAAAAACAAATAAATGTGTTAAATAAGAAAATAAAATTCGCTAAAAATAATGATAGCATGGTTGAAAAATTAGAAGAATGGAAACATGAATTAGGTAAATGTTTGAAAAATATAAATATAAATAAAGCAAAAGTAAGAGATCATGATCATTTAACTGGAAAGTTTAGAGGTGCAGCTCACAGTTATTGTAACTTAAGCTATCGAAATCCTAATTTTATTCCGGTATTTATTCACAATTTAAGTGGTTATGATACTCACCTGTTTGTTAAAGAACTTGCTTATGATAAGAATGAAATAAAACTAATTGCAAACAATGAAGAAAAATATATAACATACTCGAAATATGTGAAGGTTGATAAAAAGAATGGAATTAATTTACGATTTCTAGATTCATTTAGGTTTATGTCAAGGGGTTTAGCAGAACTAGCAAATAACCTTACAAAAGAACAATATAGAGAAACGTCAAAGTATTTCACTAATGATTTATTAGATTTAGTAATTAAAAAAGGTGTGTACCCATATGATTATATTGACTCAATTGAAAAATTAGAAGAAACAAAACTACCTTCAAAAGAAATGTTCTTTAATAAACTTACTCAAACCCACATCAGTGATGAAGATTATGAGCATGCAAAAAATGTTTGGAAGTCATTCAATATTAAAAATTTAGGTGAATATACAGAACTTTATAACAAGACAGATGTATTAATATTAGCCGATGTATTTGAAAATTTTAGAGATGTGTGTTTAAAGGCATATGGTTTAGATCCTGCTTGGTATTTCACTGCTCCTGGTTTATCGTGGGATTCAATGTTAAAGGTGACTAAAATCGAACTAGAAATGTTAACTGACTATGACAAAATATTAATGATTGAAAAAGGTATAAGAGGTGGAATTTCACAATGTAGTAAGAGGTATGTAAAAGCAAATAATAAGTATATGAAAAGTTATAATAAAGATGAACTTTCAAAGTATTTAACTTATCTAGATGCAAATAATTTATATGGATGGGCAATGAATCAATACATGCCTTACAAAGACTTTAAATGGGTTCAACCTTACATAAACATAATGAATATTCCAGATGATTCAGAAACTGGCTACATATTAGAAGTTGATTTAGAATATCCAGAATACTTACATGATAAACATACAGATCTACCATTAGCTCCAGAAAATATGTGCCCACCAGGATCGAAACAATCAAAATTATTAACAACGCTTTACAATAAAGAAAGATATGTTATTCACTATATAAATTTAAAATTATATATGTCACTTGGAATGATATTAAAGAAAATTCAACGAGTATTAGAGTTCAAGCAATCAAACTGGTTAAAGGAATATATTGATCTAAATACAAATATGAGAACGCAAGCTAAGAATAATTTCGAGAAAGATTTTTACAAGTTAATGAATAATAGTGTATTTGGTAAAACAATGGAAAACATTAGAAAGAGGCCATCAATTACTTTAGAATGTGATCCAATGAGGGTGGAAAAGTTAATAGCAAAACCGAACTTTGATTATAGAACAATATTTACTGAAGATTTGTGTGCGATACATATGAAAAAAGAAAAATTGATCTTCAACAAACCTATATATGTTGGTATGAGTGTGCTAGATTTGTCAAAACTATTAATGTATGACTTCCATTACAACATTATGAAACCTAAATATGATATTGATATAGGGTTATGTTATATTGATACTGATAGTTTTATATATGAAATTGAGACAAATGACTTCTACAAAGACTTAAAAGAAATGGTTGATTTATTTGATACAAGTGAATATGGAAAGGATAATCAATATGGAATACCATTAGTAAACAAAAAAGTATTAGGAAAGATGAAGGATGAAAACAATGGTAAAATAATGACAGAATTTATTGGGTTAAGATCAAAGATGTATGCCTTTAAAGTTGAAAATAAAGAGAAGAAAAAAGCAAAAGGAATAACAAAATGTGTAGTAGCAAAAGAGTTACAATTTGATGATTATAAACAAACCCTATTCAATGATGTGAAAACATATAAAAATATAAATCTAATTCGAAGTTGTAAGCATGATGTATATACTATAGCTGTAAATAAGTTAGCATTAGATTCAAATGATGATAAAAGATATATACTAGAGGTGGTGTAAGTACATTAGCTTGGGGGCATTATAAGATATAGTTAAAATGTATTTATGTGTAGTTTAGTTTTAGGTCATATTTAATTAACTTTTATGTATAGTTTAGTTTTAGGTAAAATTTAATTAACTTTTATGTGTGATGTAGTTGATAGGTGTTAGTGAGTAATTATGTATAGTTTAGTTTTAGGTAAAATTTAATTAACTTTTATGTATAGTTTAGTTTTAGGTAAAATTTAATTAACTTTTATGTGTGATGTAGTTGATAGGTGTTAGTGAGTAATTATGTATAGTTTAGTTTTAAGTAAAATTTAATTAACTTTTATGTATAGTTTAGTTTTAGGTAAAATTTAATTAACTTTTATGTATAGTTTAGTTTTAGGTAAAATTTAATTAACTTTTATGTATAGTTTAGTTTTAGGTAAAATTTAATTAACTTTTATGTGTGATGTAGTTGATAGGTGTTAGTGAGTAATTATGTATAGTTTAGTTTTAAGTAAAATTTATATTTTTAAGTCATAAAAGTTGTTTTTATAATTTTATCCTTATACATAGGCAACCAGTAACGTGTTAGAAAAAACATTATAAGAAAATAGAACCATTTACCGTTTGAATTTTGAAAATCGGTTAATATTTGATGAAGTTACAGCAAGTTCAAAATTTCGGGAATTTTTTACGGGTTTATTTTTGAGTTTTCGGGAAAATGTTATTCTTTAAAAAAGTGTTAAAATTTTATTCAAATTATGGTAGTATTTTTATTTTTTCGATTTGTTGAAATTTTGTAGAGATATTGAAAAAGGGAAACATATCCTGTGGGTTATGCAACCATCTATGCATTTTAAAAAATTGGTTATGTTATTAGCATTCATTTGCCGTTTGAATTTTTGAAATCGGTTAATTAGGGGCCGAGGGATTAAATACTAACGTTATTTGGGGGTGTAACTAATCAGTGTTCCCATCTCATTTTTAACAATTATCATATTTATTAGTAATGGGGTGAATTCATCCCGATATGTTTTAAAGCGATATCTTGAAAAATTAAAATCCTGGAACATTCCGAAAAAAATATTGAGTTGGCTACCCTGACTTTTTTCTTTTTTGTCTTGCAACTTAGGATTTAGTTCTGATATTCTGGTATTGCTGAGTGTTGATGGGAAGGAAAGAAAGATAGACACTCGAGAGATACTTCGTCACGGATTCAATGACGTCATGTATGATGTATTCTCCCTGAAGGAGACTACGTCATTGACAGCGCCATCTCGACTGCTAGCTCGAAGTTGTGTTGAAGGAAGAGGCTGATGTGTATATATGTATGTTGATTTGAGGAGAAGGAAAGAGAATTGGATTGGAAGGTCCTGTGCTGGTACTGGAATCGTTCAAAATGAATCCGTGACGAAGTTGTATGTATTCCTTCTTATTGAGTTTTTAAAGCTAATTATTAACGGATTTTCATGATTCAAGTGTCAAATGAAAGCTTATAAACTGGAGATTAAGATGCAATAAATATATTTTGTTTAGGATTCCATTGTAAGTTTTTAGATGTAAGTTTTTATGATTTTTGAAGTCAAAACCGGTTATAACCAGATTTTGTAACTAGATTTAGTGATTTTTTGAAGTCGAAACCGGTTATAACCAGATTTTTGGAACCAGATTTAGTGATTTTTGAAGTCAAAAACCGGTTATAACCAGATTTTGTAACTAGATTTAGTGATTTTTTGTTTTTGTAACTTGATTTAATGATTTTTTATAACCAGATTTAGTGATTTTTTGTAACTAGATTTAGTAATTGAATGCATTAGAAGTTATTATGAGTAAGATAGAAGTTATTTGAGATGTGATAGAAGTTATTTGGGAAGTAGGGAGTGCGGTAGAAATTATTAGGAGTAGTTTAGAAGTTATTTGAAGGTAGGGGGATGCGCTATTGTTATTAGGGGTGCGCTATTATTATTGATGGTGTGCTAGATTGTTATTGGAAATGATGAAGTGGCGCAGAATCCCCACCCCACCCCTACTAATGTGTTTGTTATCCACTTGTACTTGTGTAACCTGATGTAATTCTTACACCTTACATTTCTGGATTATGCATTTTTTTTCTGTATTTTTAAGAAAACATGACTTACTTTTTATCACGTAACTGAAGTTTTGGTTAATGGTTGTCAAAATAAATCATTAAAATTCTTATCATAAATGAATATCGAGGTGTATAGGGAAATTTAGGTCAATTAAAAGGTAATTAGAATAATTGTTAATTAAATATACCGAAGAATATGGCTCTGATAAAAAAAATTAAAGTTAGGGACGAACAACAAAAATTCTTGCTGAGGGTTGTCGAGCATCACAGCAAGTCGTTACTAAGCGAACAAAAGAAGTGATTGCATCATTCAAAGTTGATTAATATATAAAGATAACCAAGAAAGTTCTATCGCTTTTTCACCCACCATCTTCGAACATCAGTATGTCACCTAACACGTACCTGGAACATCAAAAATAGCCCTATTCAGCATCAACGACCATCTGCTTATGTTCTGAAAGGCTATGGATTTCAGCGCGGTAGAACTTGGTGGGCATTGAAGCGAAGAAGGTATCAAGTACATTATGCACCTATACTAGGGATGCTGAATACGAAAATAAAAATAAAAATGATGAATTGGTTCGAGTTTAACTTAATTGATAGAAATGTGTGTTATGCAGTGTTGACACTTAGATTCTTGAATTATCTATTTCGTCTTTCACTTAAGTAGCTATGGCTTCAATTCTGTTCATCCGATTATCTTGGTTCATATGTCATTCACTTCAGAAAAAACCAAACTTGCAAATGGTACTATGCGCATGTGTACATGATGTATAAGAAGAGGGAAATTTAAGGTAAAATTGGGAATTTTCCGTTTAAAAATCTCCTTTTTAAAATGTAGCACCCCCTGGTACGGCCTCGACTAAAGGCACCCAAATATAATATATCCTTAAAACTACTGTAGTTTATAAGTAATACAAGAGCCAAGTTTCATTGTAATACCTACAATAGTTGTGACGGGAAGAATATTTCTCAGTTCTGCTAGACAATACCAAATTTCACATAGGAAAAAGTGAGATAACTATAAAAATCAAATGAATAAGAACAGTATTATTTATTTGAGTATCATGATTTATACGTCATTCTCTTCAAATAAAACAGGCTTTCAAATGGTATCATGATAATGTATGTGTGTGTGTGTTGTACGAGAAAAGGGGAAATTGGGGTAAAATTTGGAATTTTCCGTCCTACAACATTCGGTAAGAGCAGAGTTGCTCCAGTAGCCCTTATATCGTTTCTCCATCATAGATATAGCTTGGTAGATATGTTTTCCTTGTTCATCAATGACTGCTCTGGGAAGAAATCTATGTGGGAGTGAAGCATATACATTTTTAGTGATACTTTACACCCTATTGCTTGGTAGAAGGTATTAGGTGCACCTCTACTTCCTTATAGTTCTGAGACCGCTCGTTTCCCAAAACATTCGTTATCACTTTTCGGAAAGAATCTCATGCAATCCTCTCCTCATTTTCTAACACTGCATCAAATTCAGGATCATTGAGGAGTTAGCGAATTTGAGTGCCAATAAGGGTTCTTACCTGATTTTAGTTTCAGCAATTTGTGGAAGTTTATGCAAAATATATTTGAAGAATAGTTTTGATGCGTCTATGAATAGGCGCCATTCATCGACATTATCGTCTATGTTAAGTTTACTCATAAGACCAGTTAGGCCTACATTGTAACAACGTAATATGTCACTTTCCACTGAAAATACTGTTTGGGGATTCTGACGTGTTCAAAACACGAACACTTTTAGATCTTCAGAATAAGCTCCTCCCTTCTGGAGTTTGGATGCCAGCAGTGGCACTTGACAACCCAGGTAATTTAATTCAGGTTGAGTATCATATGGCGAATAGACAGTGATATTTTGGTTTTGTGAGGTTAGAATCGGTGGAAGACGATGAAACTGCAGCAGAATTTGCCAATGTGGGTCGACATTGTTCGCCTTTTGCTCTTGATTGAGTGAAACATTGGAGTAAGGTATGGGAAGTTGTGGAACCTTTAGTTCTTCAGAGTGTGGCACAGTGACGAACATTTCAAGGAATATTTGAATAAGTAGCAGTTCACTTTTTTCTTTTTTGGATTGACCTTTAATTGGAAGAACTATGCAAAAATAGCAGTTTGAAGTATGATCTGTCGGTTCTCTCCATATCATTGCAACTGCAAATGGCACGCATGGCCTTTTTCCGTGTAGCCAGTCCCGCAAATTTGTAGAACAAGTATTACAACATATATGTGGTGCTCACTTCTTGTCCACATCTCCCACTTTGCAGCCAAAGTATAAGTGATAGGCTTTCTTTATGATAGGAGCGAAATTCCACTTTTCGCTTCACTTCGTTAAAAACAGCAATTTGCTCTGCACTGCAAACACATTTACGCGACATGTTTCTGCTTAGTATAGTCATAGAACGATAAATAATAATAATAATAATAATAATAATAATAATAATAATAATAATAATAATAATAATAATAATAATAATAACAGCACCCACCTACGCACCCAATATCTCACCACGACTACGTCCGAGATGGCAATTTGTAACTACAAAAGAACGTTACACAACGTGTTTTCTCTGGCAAATTCTTCAATACAAACTAAATCGTGAAGTGGTTAATATTTCTTTGTTAGCGATGTAGTGCTAACAATATGGATAGCCAGAGACTACACAGGAATTTATTTCGGGAGGGATCCTAAGCTTTTCGGGGGTCCAAATACAATTTGAAGCTAAATTATATTAAAATTTGTAAAATTGACTAAATTTACAAAGAAATCGGGGTGTCAAGACCCGCATTATCCACCCCTGCGTATGTCCCTGAGAATAGCAATGAAACTAACCGTCAAACAATGAAAGTTTATTGAAATAAGTAGACAGCTCCTGTTGCCACGAACCCTTAATTTATTCAGCAGAGCACATTGGGTGATAACGTATTTCTTTGAAACCCGAACCAATCTTCAAAAACTAATTTAATATTCGTTATCAGCACCCTAAGATTAGAAAGAATTGGTTAGTTTAACCTCCGAAACATTTTCACTGTTGACCAGTGTTATCCAACTTTCTTGAAATTTGTTATATGTATCTTTTATACCACTGAGACTCGGGGCATATGCAAAAGTGTGCAAAAATTTTACATTTTATTTTTTGCTTTAGCCTACAAAACGAAACATCCAAAAGTGTGCAAAGATTACTTATCAATTTGACGCTGAAATAAACTACATTTAAATTTAAAGTTTGTGTGATGGTAATCTGAGTTTCGAGTCCTTTTTTGATCCAGTGACCTGACGTGTTGCGATAGGAGGAGGTGTAAAATTAAATATGAGAGAGTAGTTTGTTAATTTGGGGGGGGGGTATCCCGAAAATATTTCTCGAGACGCTTAACCCTTTCCGGATCCCATGGTACAATTTGTACCATACGGGTGTTTCATGGTACATTGCGTTATAACTCTCCTATTTAAGCTTTTTCGTTCGTTTTTTTTCAAGTCCAGAGGCATTCTAGAAGACTTACGTATGGGTTCACACCTTCGTGCGTCGAGACATAGCAGGTGATGACGTCATAATTCTAAAATATATATTTTCTTTTATTATTTTTTGGCGGGTCTATGTTCATTATTTTTTTGGCGGGCTTATTTTTGCACGTAGATGATTGAAATTTTGCACAAACATTTAGTCCACCGAAGAGTATTTAACATATTTTTTTCGTATTTCTGTGTTAAAACAGGGGGTACAGAGGGGCTAAAAGTTAAAAAAGGGACATTTTTACCAAAAAATCCCTTTCACGGGATTTTCCCGCCTTAGATACATGATGGAGACAAGTGAATGGTACCGCCTGACAGGCAGTTCTATTCTGAAGAGAATGATGTGCAAACCATGATCCTAGGGTAATTAGGGATGTCTCAGGGAATGTTTAAAAATATCCCTTTGTATACAGGAATAGGGATGCGTTCGAGTCGAGTCGAGTCGAGATTTAAGCCTGTCTCGACTCGTCTCGAGAAAATGTTGTCTCGACTCGTGTCTCGACTCGAAAATATGTTTCTGTCTCGACTCGTGTCTCGACTCGACACACTCTGTCTCGACTCGACTCGAATTCGAGTCGAGACGTCTCGAAATTCGAGTCGAGACAAAATATACGAGTTAAAATATACGCACACATCAGCCAGAATATTATGACTACCTACCTTATTGTCAGTGTGTCCAACTTTGGCACGGATAACAATGGCGACGCGTCTTGGCATGGACGCAATGACCCTTGAAAGGCCACTGGAGAGAGTTGATTGGTACACATAGGCAAGGGCGCCGATTTTTCTGTAAATGTGGGGGGGGAGGCATTCAGATGCAGAAGGCATATATATGAGGATTTTAAGACAAATTGTATTCAAATTATGCCAAATATTGTATATTCATAAATACAATGCGGGGGCTCACATGAGCTTTGGGAGTGTCCGGGCCCCCTCGGCTCCCCAGGATTCCCGTAAATTCCAGGGAGAGGGGCGATGCGCTCTGAAGTCATGTTCAATCACATCCCATTTGTGTTCGATTAGGTTCAGATCAGGCGAGTTGGGCGGCCAGCACATCACTTGGAACTTGCCTCTGTCTTCCTCGAACCACTCCATCACAATCCTGGCCTTGTGATATGGTGCATTATCTTTTCGAAAAATGCTACTACCGTTGGGAAACATGGTCGTCGTCTGCAAGCAGTGTGTGATACGCCTTGGCCGTCATGGTGCCTTGCTCGACCTTCACTAGATACATGGATGCTCACGTGAATGTTTTCCGGAGCATAATTAAGCCACCGCCAGCTTGTCTCCGTCCCGCAGTACAGGTGTCAAAGAACTGTTCTCTTGAAACACGACGGATTCGCACCCTCCCATCGTCATGATGAAGAAGGTATCGGGATTCATCAGACAATGCAACGCTCTGCCACTGTGCCAAGGTTTAATGACGATGGTCATGTGTTCATTTCAGTCGTAGTTGCCGATGTCTTGGTGTTAACATTCGCACATAGATGGGACATGGGCTTCGGAGGCCCATCGTTAGGGGTGTTCGGTGCACTGTGTGTTCAAACGCACTTGTACTGTGCCCAGTAATAAAGTATGATGTTAGTTCTACCACAGTTCGCTGCCTGTCTTGTTTTACCAGTCTGCCCAGCCTATGACGTCCGACATCTGTAATGAGGTGGGGGAGCCCAACCCCTCGACGTTTGGACGTCGTTTTCCCTTGGTTTCGCGACTTGTTGAAGACACTCACCACAGCACTCCTCGAGCATCCGACAAGTCCTGCAGTTTCCGAAATTCTCCTGCCGAGTCTGCGGGCCATTACAACCTGCCCTCGGTCAAACTCAGATCGCGCGCCTTCCCCATTCTACACACGGCCAGCACTCTCACTGATACTGCATGCACCGTACGCGTGACTGACTAGCAGGCATTCGTCGGCAGGTGACACAGATATCGCCTGGACGGAAATTATATCGATAGTAGGTTGGTAGTCATAATGTTCTGACTGATCAGTATATACTAAATAAATTTAAAATGTAGGAAATTTTCAACATTCTGATTAACTTGCAGGAAATTTCACAATGAAAAGAAGCAACTGACTTGGACAAGACAACGGTTAGTTGATGGGGCAATCTTTTTTTCTGGTCTTTGAGGTGTGAGCTTTGACCATGCCTTGTGAAATTTTGATGTTTGGTGCTCATCAGTCGCGCTTCCATTTTTTTTCTAATTGTTCCAGTTCATGATAATTAACAATACATTGCGCAGTTCGAATACATGTTCACGTTTTCATTCAATCCAACTCAAGCCGCTTCAGATACTATAGAGTTGTATTTGTTTACGAAGAATTAATTGCGTATTAGAAATACACCCAAACAAAACATTCTGCGTTCTCATCTGCTCAGTATTCAAGGTTTTAATTGCAACCTGAATTGTTAAAATGCGAACGTAAGTTGCATTAGATATCTAAGCAGTTCCTAGTCTATGGATAATTCAAGCAATGCTAATTAAAGTCTTTCTAGCAAGCACTTCTGCTGTTCATAAACCTTACGCATTGGAGTAGGAAAAAAAAAGAAAAGAAAAGAAAAGAAAAGAAAGAAAGAAAGAAGTAAAATTGGTAATTTTGCAACCGTGACTCACTCGGGCTCATGCTCTCTATCCTCAATGGAGCTCGCGTTCGCTAATCTCAATGAGGATCACACTAGTTAAGTTTCTCACTAATTCGAGCTTGAGCTTGATATTTACTGTGAAATTCTCTTTAGCTCGATTTCGTAATGCCACACGTCCTTTCTTGTTTTTACATTTGTCTCACCATTTTCGATTTATACGGGTGGCCGTGGACTTTTCAATTAAGTTTTTGTTTTCATTTTGACCCGCCGCCATTTTGCACAGGGTTGTCGTAGAGAGTCGAGACTTGCTCCATTTTCCTTCATTTTACAACAGATTTCAAACGATGTGCTACTTAACCCCCCTTGCCATTTGAAACTTTTTAGTTGGATCCCATCTGGGGCCCTGCGGGGAACCCTGGGGCAAACTTTTTACCCCAAAAAAGTGTGGCCTTGAAAATGATGGGATACATGTTCACCGAGTTTTCCATTTACCCAATCGTTTCCGAACAAATGACTCGGTTCAAACTATTCTAGCAGGTAATTTCCTAGCTATGGCTTTTTAAATATTTAGAAATTGGCCATGTTTTTGGCCAATATCACTGGAACGGTAAGCCACAGAGATATGATATTGGTGGTAATCAATCCCTAATAGAATGTTAAACATTTTTGTTCTGATATTAATTGGTGGCCACTGGCCAACTGGCCATTGGCCAAACCACTGGCTAGTTGGACAGTGACTACCGGTTACTATTTGGTACCAAAATGTTAACCATCTTTTTAGATATTGATCAACACCAATATGATCTCTCTATAACTTACGGTTCCCGAGATATGGCTGCTTAAATTTCTGTAAATCGGTCATTTTTTGGCCACTATCTTGCGAACGGTTAGATTGACGCGAAAAATTTAATCATTTTGTCTAATAGTTTTTGATGCTCTATCTAATGCAGTGTACAAAATAGAGAATTCAGTAACGAACTTTTTAAGTTCGTTGAATATGTTGTAACTCACGATATTCCGCCCGGTGACACGTATAAATTCGGGATTCGTCTAGTTATAACATATCCAATGCGAACACAATTGTTTCATTCGGATCTCAGTGGAGCCACTCCCTTGTCAGTAAGCAACTGTCTTCTTCAAATAACAAGTTGTTATATCTCGAATTATTTTCTTGGAAGATATTTCTGGTAAATACGATAATTTATTGTAATACACTGTAATTCTAGTCTAAGATACACGATATCGAAAATATGGCATTATAGACTAACATAATAATATGCAAATATTACACTGGAAAATAAAATCTTTGGAAAATCGCAAAGAGGAACCTGACATTCATGTTCACAATCATTCCTCATTATTTGATTTTAATTATTACTTCATTATCAACGAACTTAAAAAGTTCTATACTGAATTCTCTATGTCTGTGTGTCTGTCTGTCTGTCTGTTATTTGCGATTTTTCAATTTTGAACCGTGTATTTGATACAGCTTCAAAAACTATCAGAAAAAGTGATTAAATTTTCGCGTCACTCTTACCGTTCCCAAGATATTGGCTAAAAAATAGCCGACTTCCAGAGATTTAAGGAGCTATATCTCGGAAACCATAAGTCACAGATAGTTCACATTGATGTTGTTCATTACCTAAGACAGCGTTTCCCAACCTTTTTCAACTTGCGGCACACTACGGGTGTAACTTGAATTCTCGCGGCACACACATAGATATTATTATTTGTAAATATAAAGTACCATGGTAATTTTTTTCTGTGATTACTGATCTCCTTCTCACAGAGATGAAAGCTCGATCACTGGTTTTTTCCTATGCTAATTCATTATGCTTATTTTTTATTCTAATTTTAAAATAGAAAACAATTGCAATGAAATATAGGACCCAGATTTTTAAAAATACGCTTTCTTATTCGAAAACTGTATCCAGCCTTTCACTAAGAACGAACGAACAAACAAATGTCTTGTACTTGCAACTTTGCTGGGGGCCGTGGTGGTTCAGTGGTAGAGCGTACCCTTTGGTGCTTGGGGTCCCGGGTACGATCCCAGCCCCGCCAAGTGAACTTTGTGCTGGACAAACACCGTGTGCATGGGTTTTCTCGGGGCTCTCCCGTTTCCTCCCACTTTCTTCATTTCACCATTTCATTCATTACTCATCATCACCGTCTCCTTTAGCCTAACCGGCATAAGCGTGGGACGTAAAACTCACATTTTTAACTTTGCTGTTTTAACCAAAACTGGTGCATATTATTGCAATCACACTGCTTGCGATGCGTCGAAGTCAAAACACACCTGTTGAACAAACTGTTGTCCTGTCATTCACGTGCGAATGAATGTTCTACGAACGTTCACTTGACGCGTACCGTACAAGTGCTTCCATTTCTCGGTGTTAGTATGACTCTCAATTGAAGCGTAGCTAACCATGGAAATGTGTGCGAGCCGAAATACTGTCTGCTACACAGTAATAGATTTAGAATAATATATTACATAATTTTTTCCATGGTAGAAATTCATAGTAATGTGAAATACAAAAATATACATTTTTTCCTATGTCTTGCAATTTGGTTGCTATAGAATTTATAATTTTGTTTCGATTTCCTCGCGGCACACCAACAGTCCATTCGCGGCACACCAGTGTGCCGCGGCACACCGGTTGGGAAACGCTGACCTAAGAGGATGGTGAACATTTTGGTACCAAATAGTAACCGATTAACACTGGCCAATTGGCCACTAGTTTGGCCAATGGCCAGTTGTATAGTGGTCACCAATTAATATCGGTACTGAAATGCATACCATCCTCTTAGGTATTGACTAACACCAATATCATTCTCTCTATGACTTACCGTTCCCGTGATATTGGCCAAAAATGGCCAATTTCTACCTATTTAAGGAGCCATAGCTCAGGGACCATAAGTTGTAGAGAGATGACGTTGATGTTGATCAATACCTAAGAAGATGGTGAACTTTTTGGTACCAAATAGTAACCGGTGGCCACTGGCCACTGGTTTGGCCAATGGCCAGTGGCCACAAATTAATATCGGTACCAAATTGTTTACCTTTCTCTTAGGTATTGATTAACACCAATATCATCTCTCTATGACTTACCGTTCCCGTGATGTTGGCCAAAAATGGCCAATTTCTAGGTATTTAACAAGCCATAGCTTGGGAGCCGTAAGTTGTAGAAAGATCATAGTGGTATTGATCAATACCTAAGAGGGTGGTGAACATTTTAATACCAAATAATAGCCAGTGTCCACTGATTAACTGTATACTGGCCAACTGGCCACCGTTCCCCAAATACTGGCCAAAAAGTTCAAATTTCTAGATATTTAAGCAGCCATATCTCGAGAACTGTAAGTCATAGAGAAATAATATTTTACTAACTTTTGCGAGGTAGGAACAATAACAGTTTTCCTTCCCGCTCCATATCTCCATTCTTTTTAAGTTCGTTCTGGCAATGCTCATGGAGCATTCTCAACTGGTTTAATTCTGTGAAACTGTTAGAATTAATTATAAGCTGTGTAGACACGCTTTCAAAATGCAGTAAAATTATAAATGACAAGTAAAAGGTACCTTGCTGAGCGTACGTTGTAGAGGCCCCCTCAAGTATGCTCCCCCGCATCCCAGGGTATGCGCGCCCTTTATCGCTGTCACTGGCTAATATGAATATGAAACAGATGTCAGGCAAGGACAACTAGCGGTGTTTCCCATACGATCAGACGATGACTTATTTATGGCACGTGCCATAGTAGAAGGCGGCATAGTTGAAGAAACTACACCCTCTCAGTAACCTAAATTGCACGAAAATTTCCAAAGCAGGTTCATTGACCTGACTACCGCATGTTGCCCACTTTGTCCAAGAGCGGGATGGTTTGTTTCTAACTTTTCTACCGAAAAGCATTTGTCTGGAATGGTGTTTCGGAGACAATAAAATAAAGAAAATATACTAGGCAGAGAGAGAGCAGAGAGGAGGGAGTGTACCAATTATTCTTTCCTCTAAACCAGCGTTTCCCAACCTTTTTCAACTTGCAGCACACTACGGGTGTAACATGAATTCTCGCGGCACACTTATTATTATTTGTAAATATAAAACACACTGGTATTTTTTTCTTTGATTACTTATCTCCGCACAGAGAAGAAAGCTCGATCACTGGGTTTTCCTCGTGGTAAATCACTATGCTTATTTTTCATTCTAATTTAAAAGAAGAAAACAACTGCAATGAAATGTTGGACTCAGGTTATTAAAAATACGCTTACTCTTTCGAAAACTGTATCCAACCTTTTACTAAGAATGAAGATCATTAAATAACGAACGAACAAATAAATCTATTTTACTTTTAAAACACAAATGTAAATAATTTATCCAAAGGATTGAATAATATTTTAAATTTTCAAGTTACGAAATAGTCTGTAACGATAAAGAAGCAATAATGGTCATAACAATAACAAATACTTTTTTCAACATTAGAAATGTACAGAAAAGTAACACGGCATGAAACTTAAAATTGTATATTCATAGTAGAGGTTGATAGTAATGTGCAATACAAATATACATTTTCCCCTACGTTTTGCAATTTGATTGCTATAGAATTAATAATTTTGTTTTGATATCCTCGCGGTACACCAGTGGCCCATTCACGACACCTCAGTGTCGCGGTATTTTCACTGCTAGCTTCTCATTTTAGATAGGTATATTTACAACAAAGGGGGGGAGGGTAGCGTGCACCTTTACTCCTTCTAAATCCGGCCCTGTCCAGAAGTTATGTAGCCCTATGGCGTTCATGGAAATAAAAACACAATAGTTATAACTATGCTAAATTACTATAGACTGCCAATTCCTCATTCAGAGAATTTATGATATTCACTTTATTGCAATGTTCTTATACACTCTAGATATAGGCTACGGATAATAGTTTTATACAAACTAGATAATCAATTATTATTATTATTATTATTATTATTATTATTATTATTATTATTATTATTATTATTATTATATTTGAAGTACAATCAAATATCACGACATTAATTACTAGTTTTAATTAACTGAATTGAGCTGAAAATTAAATCTTGATCTCGGAAGATTAACTATTAAATTTATGCGTTCTGTACCTTTCTAAAGTAATAAATGCTGGAATTGGTTTCAAGGCTGTTTCTGAGTGAATAATTTCTTCATAATAATATTAAAAGTTTTAGAAAAATTTTCGAGACATTCGAGTCGAGTCGAGATTTTTATGAGCTGTCTCGACTCGTCTCGAATTTTACAAAGTGTGTCTCGACTCGAATCTCGACTCGAATTCGAGTCGAGTCGAGTCGAGATTCGAGACATGTCTCGACTCGTGCGCATCCCTATACAGGAATATGGGACATTGTCGGTATATATTTTTTTGGCGGGCTTACTTTTGCACCTGGAAAATTGGAATTGTGCATAAACATTCAGACCACCTAGTAGTATTTATCAATTTTTTTTCAGATCTCTGCGTTAAAACAGGGGGGTCCAGAGGGGCAAAAAGTTGAAAAAAGGATATTTAGACCCAAAAATCCCTTTTTCGGGATTTTCCCGCCTTAGATACATGATGGAGACACGTGAATGGTACCACCTGAAAGGCAGTTCTATTCTGAAGAGAATGATTGGCGGATTATAGTCCTAGGGTAAATAGAGATGTCTCAGGAAATTTTTTACCTGAGATCATGGTGTTTTACGGTAATTTGGGGCATTGTGGGGATTCTTGATAAAATTTCTCCCGCCCTTAGTATTCAAGATAGATACTTGAAATTTGGCACACACATTCAGTATACCAAGTACTATTTATCAGATTTTTTGAGATCTCTACGTTCACACAGGGCCGTTCCAGAGGGGCCCAAAGTGTGAAAAAATCCCTCGAAATTTTCCCTTTGACATCACTTTTCCCTCTCCTGGTATATGGTATGAGCATGCATGTGGTACCATTTGAAAGCCAGCTCCATTCTGAAGAGAATGAGCTATGAACCATGATCCTAGGTTAAATAGTGACGATGCAGTAGGTGCTTGACTGAACGTCTAAAAAATACCCCAAAAACCCAGGATTCGGAAAGGGTTAAATGTTCCGAATTTCAGAGAAGAAGAAAGAAAGGGAATAATGGTATACTTTACTTTTGTTCACAGAATTAAGTATATAGTTATTCTCTTCAACTTCTAAGTATGGCAATTCAAAAGTTCAAAAAACGAAAAATTTGAATGCATAAAACATGGATTTAATTAGGTTCACGATTTAACTATTTTGACATTGCACGAAGCATTCGTGCGAGTTATTGAGTTATTAGTTTGTTACAAATAACAGATATAAAGTAAAAATTCAACGAAAGAAGTTGTTTGAAGATACCAAACGCTGCAAGAACATATTGCCAATGAATTAACCTTTCTTTTAAAAAAAGTGTGAAAGGAAATCTCATACTTTGATTGAGCTAAAACACTCCCTTAAAGCCAAGAAACACAACAGATCCTGAGAAAAAAAAAGCAATTGAAGGGTAAGGGGAAAAACAAGGGATGTCCATGCATGTGATTTATCAGCTGCTTTGTCCTTTCTGTTGGTGACTCTTGATACTAATTGACTCTATATGCCATGCATGCGTAGATGTAGAAATGTCCATGTAAAAAGGGGCGAAATATTTAATAACCCTATTCTTTGTACGCGGTTTTCCAATATTAAAACGCCGTTTTCTCGAAAATGCAGCTTTGTGACATTCCTTCTTTTTTCCCTTACTCTTTAAGTTTACTTACCAGGGGAGGGAGTAAATCATCTGCTTATTAGAAGCTCTGCTAAAATGACTACAAATGTGATTACGTAATACTTGAACAACCTTTTCAACTGAAAGAAAGTAAACTAGTATACAACACTTCTTGTCATTTTGAGCATTATTCAAAGATTCTCGTAATTTAGTAGCGTCCCAGATTTTGAAATATGACAACTCTACCAGTTCCTTGTTAATATATGTGAAAAATTCAAGTGCGAAATGGGAATTTCTGCATCTCGAGATGGGATTTTACAATGTTTTAAGTTGGCGTCACTGACACCAGTACTTTTATCGTTATTTCGCGTGTTAGACAATCACTGTTGCCACACTTGGTACAATTGTAGCAAATTCAGCCCTTTTTGTCATTTATCGGTTCGTTGGTACCACGCTGGTACTTCAGAGGCTTTTGTGAAACAGTTGGTACAATTCTAATTCAGCACCATTTAACAAATATTTGTCACATTTTCAAAAGTGTAAGTAAAACGTTTCATACATTTCACGTTACGTGTGTCTTGGACTCTTAAAAAATGCTGTTGAACAATCATTCTGTGACATTGCATCGCATAACGCTACAAACTTTGTGTGTCTATTGTGCTCCTTCGGTCGTGAAATTCGTGAGAATAAGGTGCAATAATTTATATTTTAATATTTTATTATAACATAACTGTTTACACATAGAGATGATTGATTTGTTCCTCGTTTTATATATTTTTCCTATATGGCCATAATACCGTTTTGGTTTTTTAGTCACTAAAATAGAGGCGGGTTTGGTTTCCTTACAATACGGACCGAAATCATAACTGTTTTCCCAATGAATTTACGGCCTCTGTTATACTTCGTACGTGCGAGAAAAGTTTCATTTACTTCCACGACTATTCAAAGTCCTCCTATTTGGATGTTTTTAAAAAGTAATTTTTAAAATGAGCACTTTCTTGATTTGGAATCTTTTAAGAGGGGAGAGGGTCTAGAATTTTACCTCTTTTAGTTTCGTGTTATAAAGCGATGTATTTCACTGAATTAAAATAATGAATTCAACCCTTTTTGTTTCAATTTGGTACTATTTTTCAGCCCACTCCCGAGCTAGAACTGTGGCAGCAATTCTGTTTTAAGGCTCAGGTTAAGAGATGTCACTCATTATTATTAAATAACACCGAGAACAGCTAACAATAAGATTTAAACTAACTAAATAAAATAATTTTCCGCGTGAGTTTATAATAAAACCAGTAAGTCTATAAATGTGTTATTTAGCCTATATACTTCAAGCTACAATTACCTTCCATATATATGTAAAGACTGCATACAATGGCGAACAGATATAATTTTATAACCACATAAATAAAAGAGGGAATCCAAAAAAATATATATACGTACATTTACACTGTGTTCATGAAGATAATAATAGAGTGATATTGAAACGTCAACTTGGGCACGATTGGGTTTTGTCTATTAAGCCGCAAAACAACGACGTTATTTTGTTTTTAAGCCAATTTCATTGAATAAAAAGAGTTTTTTTTTTTTTAAAAAAAAATAAAAGATCTGTTTGTTTTATTAACTTCATATTGTATATTTTCTCTCTCTTTCATTTCATCAGCGACAATAAAAAAACAGTGACTAGAGTTTATTGTGAATTGAACGTTGGGAAGGAGAGAGAAGGGGAATCACGTATTAATGCAGGGACAGAAATTTGTTACGAAAAAAAAAGATGTTGAGAAATGATTTGTTTTATAGAAGCAGAAGAGTTTAAATAGTAGACCCTAACAATAATAATAATAAAAAAAAACACAAGCTGGAAATTTACTGTATGTAAAATGAAATCTTGTTACAAAGCATATATCACAAAACACAATGGCATATTTAGTATTATTATTATTAATAGTAGTAGTAGTAGTACCAAAATAGAAGAAAGAAAAAGGGAAGAAATAGCATTGAAGGTTAAGGGGATATGGTGAACAAAGGCAATATAGTGTCTAATAGACCACGAATCTTTCTATTGTGGCATTAAAATCATGACGCCAATAACGGGTCGTGAGAAAATCACATCAGTAACACTCAAATGTCGTATTGCTACAAACTAAGAGAATGAAACTTACTCTAATGTGCAAATACAATGTGTTTATAAATGGATGGTGCTGTTTCAAAAATTAATAATATTCTAAATCTATTTATTATCTTACACGGGTAAAACCTACACCGTAACAACCGGCTCGGGAGAGTAATACTCCCGGAAGTAACTTTTCCAAGGATCCATTAATGTAGCAGAGGTTTGTAGAATATTTTGATAGCATGGTTAGTATTCTGAAGAACATTACGTGAACGATGTACTGTATGCGTGTTGTTATTGAAATTCAGTATTTGTGGAACTCTTGATGCCTTTTGAAAACAAATAATAGCAGCTTACCTTTGTCCTTTACAGAAAGAGAACAAAAGCAAAAAATAAATCACTAAGAAATCAGAGGTATGGAAACAAAACCTGATAAATCCATTTTTCAATTTTGTCAGGAGATGAAACAAAAATGACTCTCTTATGTTTCAGAATTGCTGAAGAATCTTTTCTTTAGTGGTCACTACTTAATACAGATGAGTAAAATCTACCACTAAAAAGTATGCAACTTTTTAACCATTATGAAACTAATGTTCAACGTACCGGCACCTTTAGTTTTAGAAATAAAACGGTATATACACATGGTGTTTCAAAACAACACCGACAACGTTTGGGAGGTGATTCCTGACACCAAGATAAGACAAAATGTATAGACCAACCTGGGTGCACAAATGCTTACTTTCAGAGTTATAGGCTGCCGAAAACATGAAAAATTGAACTTTAAAGCTGCATAGCTCCAAAAGTATAGGACCTACCGTAGTCGGGTCAAAATTTCATTGAGGAACTAATATGTGCCCCATCCAAAAATACCTGTTTCAGAATCCTAAGGTACTCACGCAGCAACTTTTGCAGAGGGAGTTCGGCTAAGGGCATATAACTTGAAGTACTCACCAACTACCTTTATAAAAATTGTTGCGGAAGTACCGCAGGATTCTGAAGCGTGGATATTTGAATAGGGCAGACACAAATTACTAAGTGAATTCTTGATCCGACTACGGTAGATTTCGTACTTTTGGAGCTATGGACCTTCAAAATTCATTTTTTCATGTTTTCCGCAGACTATAACTCCGAAAGGAAGCATTTGTGCACCCAGGTTGGTCTATACTTTTCTATACTTCTTGTCTTATCTTGATGTGAGGAATCACCTCGCAAACGTTGTCGGTGTTGTTTTGAAACATCCTATATATATATATATATATATATATATATATATATATATATATATATATATATATATATATATATATATATATATATATATATATGTGTGTGTGTGTGTGTGTGTGTGTGTGTGTGTGAAGAGAAATGGGCCCTCCTTGATTAATTCCCGCGGGAGCCCTGTATGTCCCAGTCCGCCACTAGTCCATGGCACCAATAGAAAAACGACATTGAAGTTGGACTCATTGAGGTACACCGCTCATGTACGGATCTCTTTATTGATCATAAAAAAGAGATTCATTTAATATCGTCCCACGGTTGGATAAGTTTCTCATGACCCCATGGATGGATAAGTTTCAAAAGTATTTGCATTAAATTCAGCATCATCACATTGGTATTAAAAAATACAATTATTAATGTACCCAAGCATGTTCACTTTTCCTAGTGCCATGATAAGGTGTTCTTTATAAAAGTAATCTGACATGTGTTGTAAGTATATATATACAGGGTGTCTCAAAAGTCCCCAGACATAGGATAACTCTGTTATTATCGGATTTACAACAAAATGTATGGCGGAAAATTTTCTCCAAATATGATATTTTCAATCTAAAGTGAAGGATTTTTTTTAATCCGACGAACCGTTTGGGCTGTACACCCTTTATGCGTCCCATGTTAAATGAAAATGCAACGTTGCCATTTACCTGGACCCACAAGATAAGTCAATGAAATTTCTGTCTTTTACGCTAACGTGTCGATGGCCAGCCCCCATTTCAAACAGTAACTTTATTAACTTACGTTGTGGATCCAGGTAAATGGCAACGTTGCATTTTCATTTAACAGTCGGCACATAAGGAATGTACAGCCTAATTCGCTCGTCCGATTTAAAATATGCCTTCACTTTAGATTGAAAATATCATACTTGGAGATGGTTTCCCCTCCAACATTTTGTTGTAACTCTGATAATAACAGAGTTATCTTATATCAAGGAACTTTTGGGACATCTTGTATATGCTTTCGTTCAGGAAATTTCATATGTTGTAAAGGACCACATACCCGCATGCAAAGTAATGTTCTCACTACGAACACGTGTTTTACTATCATAAACAAAGAATAGCAGACGACGGAAGGAGACTGCAACTTCAGAAAGAAAGGAAGGATATTCGGAAAACTACGAAGAAAGCCGACTTTCCCTTCATGAATCCTTCCTCCAAGAAGATGCTTACAAAGAAAACGAGACGAGGAAAATATCAGTTCATTGCTGATCACTCGTCTACCAAAACCTTCTGTCGAGGCTATAGGCTATAGAGAATTCCTCTAATACCTGCTTCTGGGACAGTCATGAGCCACGGAGTTTAATCCTATAAACCAGTGCTATTCAACCGGGGGTACGCGAAGATGTTTCTGAGAGTACGTAATCCTAAAATAAGCATATTCAACATATTATTGAATGGTCATAGTTGGATATTTTTTTTTTCTTTCTAGTGGACGATTTTCGAGATGACGTAACAGGTAATCGGTTAACGTTTATTACGTACAGAGTTTTTTTTTTTTTTTTTCACACGCATGAATCCTATTTCTTACACCTCAGCAAATCATCCCACGGTTTTGGAAACTTGACAAAAAATTCCCCAGCCATAATTTGTAGTCATTATTATTATATCTGAAGTCCGTATACAGAGACCGTGTCTCATTTTTGAAGACCGTAAGCGCATTTCTCTGATTCTCGCACTCTCAAAGATTCGTCCAAGAATCGAGGAGTTTGCGCCCTGGAAAAAAGCTAAGTCATTTCATTAACAGGTTAGTTCTAAAATTACCTTTAGTTCTTGAATTTCTAACATTGTCCTCAATGTGCGAACTATCAGGAAGGAAAGGCGAATATCCCCTTCAGTAGAACTGTATGTCTCCCATATGTTTCCAAATTTCCCATGTTAATTTTTTCGGATGTTCACTTTATCACCTTGTAAATAGTATCCGCTGATTGTCCTTTTGTTGAGAATCTTTTTGTCCCCCCCCCCCCCGTATTAAGTTTAATAAGTTAATTTAGATTACAGCTTTACGGGTACACAATTGCATGGCGATTTACGCGAGAAAAAAATATTGAATAGCACTGCTTTAAAGCCATCTTCTGAGGGTACTATGAGCGAAGGAGATATCTTTTAATACCTACTCTTGAGGGTGCTATGAGCTACGTAGTATAACCGATCAATGTCTAAGGTCATTGTGATCTAAAAGACAATTATCCTTTATCCCGAGGCCATGCTGTGTGCCTAGGAACATGAAACTTATTGTTCACTGAAAACTTTATAGAGAAAAAATATTTTTAAAAACTTTGTAAATTCTTATAAGACATACATTTTTTTAAATAATAAAAGCTGAAGGGTTAAAACTCCGAACACATTATTTAAGACTCTACCAACCAGAGCATTTCAATATTATCATTCACAAAGGAATCAATTCTTTATTATTATTATTATTAATAATAATAATAATTAAAAGACAAATTCTGACCAAAGCATATATTAACTAATAAATAATAGCGTTACAGTTTCGGCAAATTAACTTTGCCTTTTCAGATACATTTTACATGATGTGTCTGATGAAGGCAAAGTTAATTTGCCGAAACTGTAACCGGACCCAAGTGGATTCGGATATCCGGATCTAAAAAGATCCGAATCTGGCCATCCCTACATTGAACTCATCAAAAGTATATTATAATTGTTGTTATCTTTCCTTTTTTTTATTCTTTCGTCATGGTGATGATCAGTATTGAGTGACAAGCTAGTAGTTTTAAATGGACGGTGCACAAGGAATCATTTCCACAGCCTCGGCTTTTTCCTAATATTAGTATAGTTAATAGTTTGTTTTCACCCCAAGTTCTCCTCAGACAACTGTTGTTACGTATTCTTATTTATCAAGTTATATAAATATCTATTTTCAATTAAGAGCCTTCATCCCGTCGAAATTAAAATACCACAAATTTTACAGTAATTATGTGATATCTTTAAATAGATAAAAGATAATCGAAATGTGGAACAAGAGCGCCCTAGACAATATTATTTTACATGAGAAACCGTTATCACGACACACTTATCTTCTTTCGATTTCGAGCCATTTTGAAAATCGGCATTTATTTTCGCGTTTCTAAACAGCTGAAAACGGAAAGTCACTAGGTGACTTGTGATAACGGTACCTCATGCAAAATAATATTGTCTAGGGCGCTCTTTTTCCATATTTCAATTATCTCTTATCTATTTGAAGATATCACAAAATTACTGTAAAATTAGCGGTATTTTAATTTCGCCGGGATGAAGACTCTTAACAAAAGTAAAATTATACCTATCACATTTACATTAGCCACCGAGATCTAGTTTGTTTGTAAAAAGGTAGCTCAACCGGAATGGAAACGACGTTTCCTCCACCAGTGTATTTTAATTTTTTCTCCTTTTTTTCGCCCTACAATTTTTTGCGCCCCCAAATCTTTTGCGCCCTAGGCACGTGCCTAGCATGCCTAAGCGGAAAAGCGGCCCTGCATTATATGCTCACTAAAACATCTTTGGGATTCCCCAAACTGCTCGTTTAAAAACACTAACAAATAAAGTCCTTTAAAAAAAAAAAAACAAATTTCAATAAGTGACGCAGTTTGAAGTAGAATCGGCAACAAATCAAATAATAAAAAGAAAGAGGGTCGTCCAGAGCCTGTATTTAAATATATCTTATACAAGATAGGCAGAACCGGGTCCGAACCCGGAGCCTTACGATTGAGGTGAAGTATGGCTTATGTCAGGATTTTGATTTTATAACATTCTGTTTATTCTTATAATAACTAACTAACTCTATGACATATGGAACCCGGATGATCAATCCCGCATTCACAAAAGATCTCCATTTAGCCAACTGGATGCAGGTTATATTCTTAAAATAGTAAAAATATTTCTCGGTACAATTTCGATTGCAATTACACAAAGGATTGATACACTCACCATTAAATAAATCTCTCTTAGAGTCAAGATTTGGTGATGGGGAACGGCCTATTTTGTGAGGATTGATCTTGCCTGATTGTTCTTTGAAACCATCAACTGAAGCCTTGATCCAAAACCCCTTCGCCTACATTAATATCATAGTAAGCAGCAGGGCCGGATCCAGGATTTTCTGACGGGGGGTGCACCCATAACTACCATTGCATTTGAATTAAATTTGAACTTTTTAATGCTTTTTGGCATCTGTAGTGTGAATGAGGAATATTACTTTGCTTAGTAAATCCGAATCCTTTTCATTCTACCTTCAGAAAATCGACTTAGACTATTACTTTTGCAAAACTCTCCTTTCTTTTAAGCATCAAACAGACACATAACAGCAGAAAGTTTTGGAAAGTATTACTATTCTCATTTTAAATAGTGTATATTTATAACAAACGGGGGGTGCATATGCCTGGTTGGCAGTAACGTATTTAAAGGTGACATTCGACCTTAAGCCTCTCCGAAATTGTATTTGCTGTTTTAAAATAAATGAAATATCTTGCAAAATTTTCACATTTGCGGAAATATAGTTAGCAGAGACCCCTCCCCCAAAACAAAATCGTAAATACGCCACTGATAATAGATCACGTTTTTCATTACTTCAGAGTATTATATTATAAAGGCGAAAAGAAAAAATTGAGTTTCAATTTGCTACTGGATAAAATGTATTTTTTTATGAACAAGATTATGTATTGCTATTCTATAGCGTACATAATGTTGAAAAGAGTATCAGAATGAATAGTGCTGTATCTTACAAAACTCTAACCAAACTTGTTTTTTAAAAAAATCCGTGCATTTTTCTCTCCACATAATTCTATGCCAGTTTCCTCTAACTGTGTTCCTTGAATCCTTCCCGCATTCAGTCTTTCTTTTGACGACGATTCTTAATGTTAATCCATGTCGAAGGCTAAAGAAAATCTTAAAGTCAACCCACTCCAAGTAAAGACAGAACTAATAAACTTGAGAGGATTCATATTTTCCGTCACGCTCATTCAAATCCCCGTAATTACTCTCCAAATCTCCTTTCGTGTGTTTCTATTAATTCCACAAGAAGACAAAGAGAGAGCATCTGAAGGAACCGGTAGATAGAATGACATTCAAGGGAAAACGTAATCCAAATTCTTTCCTTGGTTTCCGTCTTAAAGAAGCATACGTCGCTTTTCAACTTAAAGTTACAAATATTTAGATACCATTTATTGTAACCGCATATGAACGGTTTGAAATATCAGTATGTTTGATACTAACTAAACTAACTCTATGACCTATGTAACCTGAAAGTTCAATGATTCGTACACAAAAACTCTACATTGACTTCTGTCTTAAGCCAATTGCATCCAATTCCTACTTTTTATTTCTATTTTTACGAGATTTATCTTAATATTGTCCTCCCATCTGCGAATAGGTCTTCCGAATGGTCTTTTTCCAATTGGAATTTCAGTTTAAAACTTTGAAAGCGTTCCTACTTTCTTCCATTCTGGCTACATGCGAAGTAGCTCAAGTGGTAGAGCGTTGACTTCGCATTCGGGAGGTCGTTGGTTCGAATCCCGCTGCCGACCATCCTGTCTGAGGTTTTCCAGGGTTTCCCTCAGTCCTACCAGGCAAATGCCGGGATGGTACCTACTAAATAGGCCCTGGCCGATACCTTCCCAAATCCTTTCCATTGTTGTTGTTGGATATCCAGTGTAAAATGGCCTCTGAGCTGTATCTGGTGATTGTTAAATAAATAAATAAATAAATAAATGCCTTGCCCACCTTGGAAATATTTCAAACATTTGGATTTGCTAACCGTCTGTTTCATTATTTTTCATTGGTCATTCCATTCTCGGTTGTCAATGGTTGTTGCCATTAAAGTTTTCGTACCATTTTCCGTTTCATCTGATTTTGCAAAATAGCGACTTTGCAGCAGAAAGTGTTTTGTGTTTTAGAATAAGCGAAGTCTTTATCTGCTGTTACTGTGCAACGTGCATTCTGGAGACTTTTTCTTTTCAGTGTTTTTTCCTTTGGGAGTGTAATAAAGATATTGTTTATGTGTCCCCCTTGCAAGCAACATTGCATGAGCTAAGAAAACACATTATCACTGCTTTTACGACTATCAACGGACACATTATGTAATATGCATGAGTCGAACTAGGTGTGTGCAGTAAGAAAGAAAGATTCAGTTTGTAAAACTTGGTCAATTTTCGCTCCTTTTCTGTTATGAAATGAAATGAAACAAATTCAAATATTTGAGTTTAACGTCTCAAGATTATAATCCTTTACACAAGGGAGGCGATGATTAAGAAAAGTGAATGCTGATGGAATAACTGGTGGAATGAGAAAGTGGAAGGAAACGGGAATACCCTGAGAAAACCCACGGATATGGTGTTCTCCACCGCAAACTTACTTGACCGAGACTTGAATCAGGTATCCCACGTACCAGAGTTAAGCGCTTTCGCACTGAATCACCGTTGCTCCCCTTTTTCTGTTATCGTTCAATATCTTAAGGGTAATACTCCTAGCGTTCGATGGATGATAATCATAGTTGCTAACCACAAATAAAAGCTACTGTCAGATAAAACGAAGAATGGTGAAGTCGCAAAATTTTCTGTCAGGTAGCGGGACGATAGCAGTATAGCGCCCACAAGACTTGTGCATGTTTGTTCCAGGTAGCACAAATGTACAAAAGAATCCTGGACCACTGGTTAACATGATGATCATTGATTTCGGGAGCATCCTGTATAATATAAAGTGCACGAGTTGTCTTAAAATATCGTAGTGTGCATACTAACTTTTTTCACTGATAGAACTTTTTCACTGATAGAACAGATGAGACGTTTATTTTGAAATAAGTTATTCACCTGTATGTATAGCCATTCATGTAAAAGTCAATTTACGGTTTTTAGCTTTTTTTAAGCTTTTCACCTGTGTACTCAGGTCATACATTACAATGACGAAGGTCGCACATTAGAAAAGTATTATTTTTATTATTTTTTTAAACGTGCAGGTAACTTAACCAAGTACATAATAATAGATAACAATCAAATCAAGATGTTGTGACATTAGGTTATTGGACAACATTAAATGTAATACATATATATATTACAAATGAAAAGATAAGTCATAAAAACTTTGAACAAATAATACAAGTGAAATAATACAACAACGGCGTTATTTCAATACACTAGTACTTTGATATTTTGAGACAAGACACTAAGTTATTACGTTGGCTGTGATGTTATAAGGTACCAATGAAGAAAACACTTCACTTCGAAACAACTTGATAGTTAAACATATTTAAAATGCTTAATGCAATAAACATACATGTATATGACAAGTAAACAAATGATATTACAGAGCAAAAAGGAGACTGCATGATCGGCCTACACAAAGGCACCTTCTCGTATTGCAAAAATTGTTGCATACAAAATGGACAGATAATGACAACGGTGTGTCAAGAAAGAGGGAGAGTTTCTTGAGAAATAGAGACAGTTTTTAGTTCCTCTAGTTTATATTTTCTAGTTCTTGGAAATTAGAACGAAATGGCACTTACTTCTGGTGTGCATCTAGTAGATTATTGTGGATAATATTGTGTTCAGGACCTAATGTATATATATATATATATATATATATATATATATATATATATATATATATATATATATATATATTTATATATATGTGTGTGTGTGTGTATGAGAGATGGCACAAGTAAGAATGGAACACAAAAACAGAAGGTAAATAAATGAATGGAAGTGTCGGGTCAAGAATTCATTTAGGAACTAGTATCTGCTCTCTCCAAATAGCCCCTATCCAAGTTTCAGAATCCTGTGGTACTTCTGCAACAATTTTTATAGAGGTAGTTGGTGAGTACATCAACTTATATGCAAGAAGCCAAACTCTTTCTATAAAAATTGTTGCATGAGTGCCTTAGGATTCTGAAACATGGATTTTTGGATAGCTCACGTATTAGTTCCTAAGTGAAATCTTGACGCTACTACGGTAGGACCCATAGTTTTGGAACTATGGACCTTTAAAATTCTTTTTTTCTGCAGCCTATAACTCCGAAAGAAAGCATTTGTACATCCAAGTTATTCTATACTTTTTGTCTTATCTTGATGTCAGATATCACCTCCCAAACGTTGTCGGTGTTGTTTTGAAACACCCTGTGTATATATAATGGAAGTCGACTATCGGAGATGACAGTTAAGTCTTTGACAATTCACGTATAACAGTTCATATGTAAGGAATGCTTCTACTTTTTCTTTCCTGTTTCTAAATCACTCGGTGAGAAACAGAAAAGCACGTGTGGGTTGTTTGTGGTTAAGATAAGCTCTATTAGTTCGATGCTTGTGTTAGCTTTGCAAGCCAACAAGGTAAATGCTTCAGTAATTTCAAGGTTGATTACCTTGACTCGATGTAGGTGGTAGCAGCGGAGCTAAATAAATGCATGTCTTCTGGGTGTGTCGGAAGGATGGAAGTTTGTAGTGAATCCAAAATGGCGGTAGACTAGATGAAGAAATAGTAAGCATCCAACCAGGGGTCGGCCCTAGGCAATTTGGCGTCCCGTGTAAAGGCATCATTTGCAGACCCCTTTCTCCAGAAAGAACAAATTTTAAAAGTCCCTATTTTAAGTATGTTACTCCATCATGAACAACGAATGGGAGGGAAAGATCACTTGCACTCAGAAAGACCTAAACACTACAAATATAATCTCGTTGTGTCTGTCCAAACACCGTGTGCGTAGGTTTCCTCGGGGTTCTCCCGTTTCCTCCCACTTTCTCCATTCCACCATTTCATTAATTTCTCATAATCACCGTCTCCTTTAGCCTAGCTATCATAAACGTGGGATTTAAAACTGAAACATTTCATTTGATTTTTTCCTTGTGTCTGTTTTCTTCTTTAAATGTTAGTGAAAGATAAAGCAAACACGCCTGCAGAGAAGACATTGTAATCCTTTTTATATAATTCAATATGGAACTTCAATCTGAATATATCAGTTTGTAATTCCAGTAAAACTAGCTCTCTTATCTTTATTTCTTGATTTTCCTTTTACCTCTGATAAATGTTTAAAAAAAGAAAAAAAAAACTTCTTTCCACTTCCAATGATATGGAACTTATTTGTGACAAAGACAAGACTAGTTTTCATATCAGAATTGTGACAACTAACTAAATGTAACAGGTGTTCTCTATTATTCGAGAACTGAGTGTTTGTATTTGGCAACAATCAAGCAATTCATGCTGGCATTTGTTTTAAAATTCCCTTTAGCATTGTTCATGTGACTTTAAACTAATTCGTTCTAAACATGAATTATGAATATAGTGTTCAAATGGAAGGTCAGCTTAGTAAAGTTAACTACCATTCACCATGAAGTCTGTTTCCAACAAGAAATATTCATTTTAAATACGGTAATATAGTTACAACAGATTTTGTCACCCTCACCCTCAAAACGCATCCAAAAATTTACTTTATTCAGGAAAAATTCTTGGTACTGGTCCTGCAGGAATATAATTCCAGTATCTTGTTTAATCAATGTTGCTAGAGATATGGGAGGGGGAAAAGGCAGAATAAGAAATTAGGGAGAAAAGATGAGAAAATAAATGCGTAAAGGATTCAAAAATACAAGAAAAAAGAGGAGTTGCAAAACTAGGTATATTTGTATAAAATAAAATGAACATGTGTATCTAATGCATCAGGAATGTAAAGCTACATTATATAGGCAAGGTGATGAAAAGCTAGGTTTTTGAGAGAGCTATATATACCTCTAATATCAATACATCGAGGAAATAAAAGATGAGCTCCATGAATATAAAAGAGCGGTTGGGAAGGAGCCAAAGGAATCCAGCAGAACGTCCTTGCTCTTCTTAATAATTCTTCAGCACTAGACGACAAACAAGAGGGTCGTGGCTTCTTCCTCTGAAATCCTGGTACCCAAATCTAACCAAGGAGAAGGGATAGAGAAAGAAGAAAAAGTCATAAAATGTGGTAGAAATTGGGAAGAGGAAATGAGAAAACATAAAGAATAGTGACAATTATGAGTAGTGGATTGCATTTAAAAAAAAAAAAAAAACTCGACACATATGTAAATGGATAAAAGTAAAGTTGTTGTAAGTGAACACAAATAACAAAATAAAAGAATAGCGGTGTATTTGATTAAACGAAAAATAATATAGGACAGGTTATTGTTATAAAAACAATCACATAAAAGTGCAAGGTATATCACCTAAGATAGTGAAATGATGGAGGGGGGGGGCATGGCACGTAAACAAAGCAGGAAAGACGCAATAAATATGCCCAATAATAATAATAAATAAAGGTAGAATTTACTAGTTGAGAATAAAATTATGACACGAATATTCGGACCCAAGAGGAGCGGGAATGGGGAACGGCAGAAACTTCACAACGAGGAATTACATAGTTTATACCGTTTACCAAACACTGTCAGAGTCATCAAATCTAAGGGGCTCAGGTGGGCAGGTCATGTAGCCAGAATGGAAGAAAGTATGGTCGCTTTCAAAATTTTAACTGGAAACCCAATCGGAAAATAACCATTAGGAAGGCCTAGGCGCAGATGGGAGAACAATATTAAGATGGATCTCGGAGAAATAGGAATACAAAGTAGAAACTGGATCCAGTTGGCTAAGGACAGAAGTCATCGGTGAACGCAGCATTGAACTTCCGGATTCTATAGGCCATAGAGTTAAATAGTTAGTTGGTTAGAAATAAGCGTAAAACAACCCAAAATATATATTTGCGGAGCAAAACATAGATAAATCATAAAAACAAGGCATTTCCTTTCCGACTTCTTCAGCGTCTGCTTAAGGCGAGTCATATAACACTCGACGAAACTTAGGAACATTATAATTGTTCTAAAAATGAGAGGGACCAAAGAAAAATCAAACAATAATTCGAAAACTGAAAAAAAAGGTGAAAACACAGGTCAATAACGTAAAGCGATCTGAATTCATTGTGTCATTTCACTGTTTAACTTCTTTATATATATATATATATATATATATATATATATATATATATATATATATATATATAATATGGATGACATGAGTAAGAATACAAAAACATGTTCCCAACAAAAGTGTACTAAATGGGAAAATCCGTGAACATAAAATCTTCCATTGCAAGATTTGTATGGACGACACCAAAAGTACATTCCCAATTGCAATTATCCCTTTCCTGCAATAGAAAGCAACCCAGAAAACAGGGTCATTGAAGTGGTTAAGAATTAGAAAGGCGTTGGATCAAACCTCAACATTGTTTCAAATATATCAGTGTGGCAAACTGCAAATAAAGGAAGAGAATACATTGTTAAGAATTACGATTTTATTATCGTGAGGGGAATGGATGGCATAACAAGTGTCATGTATCTTTAACATCACCACATACACGAGTAGGAAAAATGAAAAATTAATAAATTCATATTTATTTAAAAATTGGAAAATGGAAAACAGCATTTGGTTAACACAGTTTACTCTTGTGTATCTATACCAGATAGGAAGAGAAATCAGGATCCAGCATTCTCTTTTACCTTTCAGTAGCTAAATCAGAAAAATAGAAAATCGTTTGCTAGAAAGTAGAGCTCCGCAAACAGCTACTATATAAACTAAGAGAATGTGGGTCAAGGGGTCTTACTTCTGATATTCATATCGTACTGTTACTTGTTACTGTGTGACGAAGCCTTGATCTTCAAGATTATTCTTAAAGTTGAACTCATCATTTACTAACCATCCACAGCAAGAGGTTTTCAGACGAAATGCGTTAATTTCCACTCTTTACACTCCAAGACGGCTCCATGCACTAAGTCCTGTGTGATACACTACTACTTCTATCCGAGAGGTCCTAGGTTCATTTAGAAACCCTAGTCACTCTACCTCTAGCAGTTTGGACCACCAAGAGAATGAGGAGTTAAAAGCGTTCCACCACAGAGGACAGAGGAGGAACTTTGCTCAAAGGAAGTATATGCAATCCTTTGAAGAGCTTGCGAGAGATGTTTGTAATGAAGTCACTCAAAGGGTATATATTATGATTAGCGCGCGAAGTGTGTAAGTTTCCGTTAGCGTATGCTTCATGAAGATGGGGCCAAACGAAACGCCTTATGTAGGTAATCCTTGAAATGTAAGTTTCTAAATTCTAAAAGGATATACTCGGAAAGAAGTTTCTCTCATAAATTACCGCTAAATGACCTATGGAGTGTCTAGCTATCATTTTGTTTCATATTTATTAATTTAATTAATTATGCTTTAATATTAACGTGACAACTATTTCATAGCTTTGGCATAAAGGTATTTAAATGCTCTTTGAATGGATTTTTAAATCTCCATTTATGATATAGTTTCCTGTATAGGGCATTCGCATAGCCCAGTTATGCAAGTAATGTGAATAAACACTCATTATTACAAAATTAAACAGTGTGTCGAGTATTTCTTGAGACGATCGCCTAATAGTTGAAGAAAGGTACGAATCCAGAAGTAATAAGTAATTACGAAAGAGCTCGTGTATTGTCAGTGACCAAGAGCTCAGTCATTTTGAAAGAAAAAATATTTACGTATTAGTGCAGCATTTCTGGTTGAATATCTTGAAGGAGATTGATCTTACACTGCTAAAATAAAATTTTACACTCCAGTCTCTAGAAGACTGCTACTACTACTAAAAATTGAAATAATAATATTTCACAATTTACAAAATGATCTTACTTCTAACAAGATGAATGGTAAGAAATTGATATAAGAGGAAAGCAGCTTCTCTCCTTTTTCGAAACAAAATTTTGTAAAAAAGAAAAAGGATACATAATGTAAAGATTAAATATAAAAGCCTAACAGCACTAAAACAAACATCCACACGAAACGAAAAGAGAGACAAACACAGATTAAGGGACACCATTGGCGTAGCAGATTTGCGAGCCTCGCATGCAAGATAAAGAGATTTGGATCCTATTTACATTGGACCCTAGTTGTGAACACAATTGTTATAATAATAATAATAATAATAATAATAATAATAATAATAATAATAATAATAATAATAATAATAATAATAATAATAATAATAATAATAATAAGTATTATTATTATTATTCAAAACTCATTTCCTTTTCAAATCTCTGACTCTGTCTAAGAGCATATCTCCATGTAGCGGACATGTGTGCACTTTTTGTCAATGAGCGGTCCAAAAGGCAAAAAGGGATGGAAATCTCCTAGGGAGGGGTACAAAAAACTTTCTTATGATAAATTCTAGGCCAAAATTCGAAGCACTTGCTTTTGACAGGTGCCTTTTTTATTTCTTTTTTGGAAATGATGCTTGAAATATACCGGAATCAACAGTCAAAATTTAAATATTTTCTTCCATTTCCGTACCCAAGTTTAGAGGGAAGGTGGTGAAATCGAACAAGCATTTTAAGCCAAAAAGAATTGCTAAAATAATGGAAGAAAACTAAAAGAAAACTACTTGTAATGCTCCACATGTTATGTGATGGCATTCCAAACTCTGATCGTTTATTTATTCAGTATTATGATTTTGTTGTTCTTATTTATTCAATTATTTATTCCATAATTTGTCGTTAATTTTATTTTGCATCTCAACGCAAAGCATATGTTGGCTAAATGGTACAATTTCTGCAGCTCTAAATTTCTTCGTGAAAAGAAAAGGAAGTCACCTTAGATACTTAAAAAAATGGTTACTAAGTGAAAAGAGAAGCTAAAAAATGGAAGTTAAATGGTATTCTTTAGAGTAATAATTATCAGAAATATGAAGGTTAAAAGTATGCGGTGTTAATTAGTGGACCCACTCCGGGTTCTCACACGTAATTTCCGATGACCGTCTTTATGTACTAAAACTGTTGGAGCATAATCGAAATTTCTAGTGGAAACAATGTTATTTGCTTTTGTGATATATGATGGCTGTTTACAACATTTAGGAGTATCTGGACTGTTGATGGTACAGAAATCTATGAATATTTTACTATGATATGGGATATATGTAAGTCTAATATTAATGATCATGATAATCATGTTTGAGAAATTAAAATCCGTAGAATGATTTGGATTACAAAGTTTATTGCAATGTGGAACCAGGCGTATTCCAAGTATATTATACATGTGAAGAATACAGAAACGTCGAGAAATTGAATTAAAGAAGAAACAAGAAAAATAAATGCATATTTATTATTGACAGAATAGTACAAAGTATATTTTATTTTAGTAAAGATAAAATATTTAAATACATACAAATATAAAGAAGTAAAGGTTTAAAAGCTCGAAATACGCCTAAGAAACTAAAAGATGCAAAAGAGTACTGTTTATCCACATATTTCTTACTGCAATTAGGAATCATTCTTCAGGATAGTGAACACGCAGAAAAAAAAGTTAACTATGGAATATCTTAAGATAATAAACTATATTTAAAAAATCCAATTATTAATAATACTAGCATATACCTAGAGATACTTTCTTAAAACATCTAAGAATATATCAACTTGAATTAGACCGTCGTCCAGTTACATTATAATTTGGATGAATCACTGGAAAACAGCCACAACCAGGAGAAAGAAATAATTTCTATATGTAAACGCAGATAATATGTGTCTTGATAATATCTTTGCATGTGATTTTATGTATGTATTATTTATATGAATGTTCTGTACTCATTTGTTTTTTCCAGATTGTTGTTTCTGTAATAATAATTTGAATTGTGAACTGTTTGTTAGTCATTGCAATATTATTATTGTATCAAGATCTTTTTCAGCCTATTCTGATTATTCCTTGTTCGATTCCTTGGGTACAGACTCTCCCCATTCCGCATCTGGAAGCGTTTGTTTGTGTTTTCTTGCTTGGGATGTCATCCTAAGCTGGCGACTCGGGCCGTTCACGTCGCCTTCGTGAGTGCTTAAACGTTCATGCAGTGTGGCGTGTTCTATTTCTTCCGTTGCGTGTTACATACTTACCCTAGTCTTCGTCTTCTGGTGCTTTGGAGAAAGTCCACTGATAATGACAATAGAAGATGCATCGAAAGAAAAACATGTGACTACAACGCAGTGGTGGTGACGACGAGAGAGGAGCGTTACATTCTACTGCAATTTATCTTCTATTTCTATTTCTGATTGTCATCACAAATCAGCGACAGTGCACATACTTTACATAGTATAGCAATATACTCTATAATTTTTCAAAACTAATCAAACCTTAAGATGAATACAAAATAGGGTCTAATCATAATTCTTTTTTGTTATGATTTTGGCCATAAGAATTAAGCTAAAACAAATTAAGGTTCTGCTGAAACTACTGTTTCAATATTACTGAAGAAACCGAAAAGTATGAAGATTTGTCAGAATAGGCAACGTATCAACCAAGATTAGAAAATACTGATAACCTTAGTACTAAATTTATAGTAAGAAGGATTTTAAGTTACTACAGAAACCTAGCTGTTAACATAAATTCAGGAACAAAAGATAATTCCTAAGTGACTTTCGGAAATCACTTCCTTGCTGCAACTGAAACTACTATCATAATTTTTGATGGTGGGCCAATTCAGTAGCTAGGCCAGATTGGACAAAGTTTATTACTCCATCCTTATATACACGGTGTTACAGAAATGTGTCACAATGTTTGGGAGAACAGACTCCTCACATCAAAATAAGATAAAAAGCCCATATGCACCTGTGCTGAAAAGTGGACAGTTTCAGAGTTATAGAGTGCCAAAAACGTGAAATAAGTGAACTTTATAAGTTCATAGCTCCAGTATTGTAAGACCTATCGTAGTCGGATCAAAACATCACTGAGCAAATAGTATGTGAACCATCCAAATATCCGTGTTTAAGAATGCTCCAGTGCTTGCACACTAATTTTCAGAGAGGTAGGTGGAGAGTGATCAAGTACTCCCAAACAGACTCTCTAAAAATGATTGTGCAAGTACCGGAGGTTCTGAAAGATGGATATTTGGATAGTTCACATACTAGTTCCTCAGTGATGTCTTGACCCGACTATGATCGGCCCCATAGTAATAGAACTATGCATGTTTAAAGTTGAATTTTTCACAATTTTGGCATCTTATATCTAAGAAATATTTACATCCGATCAGAGGTCCATACGAGAATTTTTTTCTTATTTGGATCTGAGAAATCTATTCCTAAAATTTTGCGACAAATATTTGTAACACCATGTATAGGCTATATAAACCAGTCGACTTATAAACTTTCTTTTTTAATGTCGGTTAAAAATACAAGTTAATTTCAAAAAGAAAAAGAAAAGAAAAATATATTTTATAAATAAATCAACTGAGAAACAATGATGATGATCAGATCCCATGTTCTTAAATTATAGATCCTAAGAAAATGTCTCATTTCTGAAAGGAAATCTTCAAATAATAATAATAATAATAATAATAATAATAATAATAATAATAATAATAATAATAATAATAATAATAATAATAATAATAATAATAATAATAATAATAATAATAATAATAATAATAATAAAAATAATAATAATAATAATAAACATTAAAAATAATTGGAAAGCGTTTTATTTCTTCATTTACTACGTGTTTGGTTGAACAATTTGCACTTATTTGATGCAATTCTTGCTAATAAGCGCACATTCAATTTTAGAATTAGAATGTTCAGCTTTTCCTGTGTATTAATGTTGAATCTTGCCGAAAAACCTTTATGAAACAGAATTGCCAAGTTTCCAACGATAATTACATTGGACGACAAACAGAAAGAGAATTTTCGAAAAAAAAAACTTTCGTTGTTCATTGAAATTCTCCTTCTATGTTTTGGTCTGCCCACACTGTCTCTCCCCACGCAGAAAGCACCAACAAACTTGTTGGTTGAATGCTCTCATTTGGGGATTTGTAACCACCACAGAAACATCACTAATTTTTTAGAGATACTTTTTCCTGTTTTTTTTTTATTTCTTTTCCTTCTTGCTCAGTTTATTTATTTACCCTGGACAGTCGTAAGGAAAGGAACATCCAAACTGAATTTCTTTTAACTACCATCTGCACAAGATAAATGACGTGAATCCTTTTTTCTAAAAAATAAATAAATAAATAAATAAATAAAATAAAATAAAATAAATAAAATAGATAAATAAAAATTTATTATTTTCACAGTTCTCATTACTTTCAAGTGATGGTAGGAGAGAAGAATATATGTTGATTTAAAAAAAAATCAAATTTAAGATTTTAAGGAATTTTACACACTTTGTGGCTCCTCTTGTATCGAAAGAGAGGCTTTTATTTACTATGTTTGCAAATTTGTTCTTTGCTTTCTCCCGATGTATGTACAATCTTGTTAAAAAAAAAAAACTAGGTCACCCATCTTGCTTTGAAACGTCATGTTCTGGCAACCGTACGTAGGAAATTCTAACGCTTTAGACCCAAGTAATTATTTGAATGAACCTAACATCAGGAAAGCAAAACTCGTTTGATTTTATTCCATTGGGCCGCAGTTCGATCCCAGCTCGCGCCAAGTAAACTAAGTGGTGGAGAAACACCGTCTACGTGGGTTTTGTCGGGGTGCTTCCGTTTCCTCCTACTTTCTTCATTCCGCCGCTTGACACGCTTTTCGCTAAAAGTTTGACGGACAAAATTAATTATAAGGGAGCCCAAAATTCCGGAAGAAATAAAGAAAAGAAGGAAAGAAAAGAAAAGGAAAATTACGTACAGGGGCACCGCCGTATACTCTCGTCCTGGGTGCTGATCTTTGGTATAAATATCATAGCAATCCGTGTAAGGGCACTTTTCATCGGCTTATTCAGCTGTACCCTTTCCATGAATGAAATGTTTTAGAAAATGAAAACGCCATTTTCTCAACTGCAGCATGTATTAATTTGTTTCTTTAAAAGGTGGAACTGAAAAATATACAGAAACTGGATTATTAAAAGGAAACATAATAAAAAGGACATAATAATAAGGGAGATAATATACTTTTCCTGGAGAAAAAATTTTAACAACCTGTTGAATGACGTTTCTGTGTAGTTTAATATTAATATCTACATATATCTATATCTGTCTATCTATCTATATCTATATCTGTCTATTTATCTATATCTATGTATAGATATATACATATACTGTAAATAACCATAGAGTTTAGTTTCTTTTTAACCAACCTAATACTTATTTGCTTCTTTCCCTAAAGCTTTCAGTAGTTACACACGAGATAGATAAGTATAGACATAGGTCTATTTAGATAGAAACACTTTTAGACGAATGCTCAATACTTGAAAATGCTTTAAATATATTAAATTCAGCGTTTTCCGAATTTAACAAGGTGGGCGTGCGAAACAGAGAGAGAGAGAGAGAGAGAGAGAGAGAGAGAAGTAAATAATTTTATTAATTTGGAAATAATATAATCTGCATATATATATATATATATATATATATATATATATATATATATATATATATATATATATATATATATATATATATATATAACTCTAGTTCCCATTTCAAATTAATCCGAAATATTGATAGGCCTAGAAGAAACGAAAAAATATATGCATACATATCCAACATTGATGAAAACATGAATATTTTTCTATATGTGCTTATACACTTTAATAGTAATAGAATTCGATTTTATTTTCGGTACCGAGTTTTAGTTATTATTATCGAGAAAAAAAGACTAAATTACAAACATTTAGCTGTTATAAATTTTTAAAAATGTCAGTGGTCTATATTTCATGTAACTACTATTATTTAAAAAAAATAGTAAAAGAAAACTAAATTTGCAATCTAATTTACGTTTCTTTATTCATTCAGAATACATGCAAATATATGCGTAGAACGATTTCAAATAGAAGCGATATTGCAACTCGTTTCCTACAGGTAATGAAGTTTTATAGTCAACGAATGAAAGCAAACTCGAACACTTTGTACTTTGAAATCAATGTTATTCAAAAGTCATCAACAGAAATCATTGCAAAGAATATGCAGAACATACCTACATATAAGATACGTATATATATGTATGTCGAAAACCCAATTTCTCAACTCCTGAATCAAGTAATAAACAGCTATTTCCTTCTTCTGGAAGAGAACCATGACTTTGTAGTTGGATCCAAAATTGTGTGTGTATAACAAAATTTCTCAGAGAAGTGTTCACAAACCTCCAAAATGTATGTTTTATTATTATTATTATTATTATTATTATTATTATTATTATTATTATTATTATTATTATTATTATTATTATTATTATTATTATTATTATTATTATTATTATTATTATTATTATTATTATTATTATTATTATTATTAGCGTCAATTACCCGTTTCGCTGGCTTAAAATAAGATAATTTAGTAATATGTTTCTTTAGTCAGTCCCTTGTTAGTATTACTGAAGTACTCTCTAATAGACGATGTTTTTTTGTCTTAAAAATTAAATATTACTATTGTAGGCTGAATTTGTATTTAAACAGCATCGAAAGTGCCACTGTTGATCTCATTGACAATGACCCCGAAAACTATGGCTTCAACACTAATATCGATCATTTATATATATCTATATCTATATCCCCTTCCCTCTAGTTGCGGTGCTGAATTTGGATTTAAATTGCATGAGAAATTAGCGATCCGAAAACTATGAATTCGACACTAATATCGGTCATTTTCGATCATTTTTAAATATCTCCCCTCCATCTAACCCTAAGTTTCACCGTCACAATTATAGAAGGATCCCAGGCTCGAACCCCATCTATGTTGAAAATCTGTTCGAGATCAGTCGGGTGGTTCAAGAATTATTTAGTCACAGACATAATCAATTTCATTTATAGGAAATAAACATAAGGGGTAGTCTACTGTTACGGTAAGTTCTTTTGGATGATTTTCTGAAAGAAACAAAAATATTCAGGCAATTTTTGTTCTAACTTGAAAATTGTTTTTTTTTTTAAATATAATTCCTAGAGTGAGGTAATGCTGTTTCCGACGATAAAATCCACAAAAGGTAGTTAACTTTTGAAGATGGATCTTTCTTCGAAGTTTCTGTAAATACGTTTTATAAATCTGTTTATATTTTAGAACTAAATGTTTTAGTAATAACTGCATCAGGACATGATTCAAATTCATATATGAAAGGAAGAAAATTTAGTATGTTGATCCGTACCATTTATTTACATGGGATGTTCAATAAGTTTTGCACACATGGTTATGATATTTTTATTAGTTGCAATATAAAGATGAAATTGTACTTGAACATACTTTGGCTACAAGACCATGCCACTCAATGTAGCCTCCATCTTCTGTGACGCATCTCGTCCAACGTTCTTTCCATGCCTTGAATTCACTTTGGTAAAATTTAGGTTGCTTACTTTTACACTATTATTTCACACAATAAATAATAGTGTTGTCACAGTCGAATGTTTTTCCTCGCAGGTGCGCCTTCAGATGACCAAACAGAAAGAAAACCGAAGGAGCCAAGCCCACACTATACAGAGGCTGAGGGACGACTTGCATTTTCATTATTTTCTGCTGTGTAATCATGACTGTGAGGCTTGGCATTTTCATGATGGAGTTTAATTACCTTACCTTGCAGCTCCGGTCTTTTGGTCCGGAGAGCACGTCGTTCCTTATAACACTTGTTAATTGTGCAACCATGTTGCAAGAAGCGTAGAAAAATGACACCGCAATGATCTCAGAGAAAGGAAGCGATAATTTTCTGGCCTGATTTAGAAAGTGTAGGTCCTTCAAACTGCTGCAACCAACCTTGGATACCGGCTCGGTCCAATATGTTATCCTCATAAACCGGAAGGAACTTCCTGTGAACTGATGTGGCTGATTCATCACCGGTATTGAACAATAATTCCGTTACTAATCGTTGTTGGATCCTGATGTCTACTTCAGTGTCCATCGTGGTTTACCTGCGAACAATAGGAAACAACAATTACCATTTTGAAACCAAAGGACAGGATTATCATAAATGAGTCATTCGTTTTGAAACGGCTATATTTTCGAAAGTATTACAAGTACAAACATTAAAAGTATATGAAAGGAACCTCAAACTTACCAAGTTTGTACTACGTAGTAGCACGATTCCATTATCTTTCCGATCGGTTGTGACAGTTCGGTAATACGAGGTTAGTATATATCGAATATGGAGGGAAAGCAAGAGAAAAGTTTTGTGTGCGTGAATATGCCGGATGTTCGTCTGTTATAGCTATGCAACGCTATTTTAGAAGAAGGTATGGAAAAGAACAGCCATGTAAGCAAAGCACTTTGCGGTGGTATCGGCAATTCGAGGTCACTGGTTGCTTGTTTATAAAGGAAAAGCACCTGGCCTCCCATATCTCCTGATTTAACGCGTTACGCCTTTTTCCTGTGGGGGTACGTTAAGGACCTTCTTTACGTACCCTCACTACCGTAATCTTTAGTCTAGCTCAAGGAACGCAACAGTGCAGACAATTGAAAGGTCTATGCTACAAAATGTATGGAATGAGCTGGGTTATCATCTGGACGGGTATCGCTTTACCAAAGGGGCACGTTTTGAACATTTGTAGAGGATGTGTAAACTCGGTGAGTATGTGGTTGTTTTAATATATATTTCATGTGTGTACGTATAAGATGTTTGAAAATATAGCCTTTTCAAAATAAATGAATGTCTGTGTCTTCAGCTAAATTGTCATCATTATATTGCAACTAATAAAAATATTATATCCATCTGTGCAAAATTTATTGAACGTCTTTTGCATTGGTACTACTACTACTACTACTACTACTATTAAAAGTAGTAGTTGTTTTAGTTGCCGTCCAGACAGAGAAACAAAGATCAGACTCTTTCGAAACCAAATTTTAGATTAAAAACGTCAAGCACGACAAGAAAATTAAAAAAAAAAAAAAAAAAAAAAGAGTGGAATTTAAGACACCTAAATATTAAGTTCTAACTCTGATAAATTAAATAAATTATTACTAGTATACTTGCTGAAACCAAATTATATTGCTAAATAAGCATTCAAGATTTATAACGAAACAGTCAAGCGTGTAATTAGTTGCTAATTAAACTGCTCATTTGAAGATTTCAGTTACGTAATGCAAATTGTATTGCATAATATGAATCAAATGTGTTCATTTATCATTAATCAGACCAAGAACTATCCAATTTATCAGTGTAGAAACAGATTCTGTATTGATGTATTTTTATTATTATTATTATTATTATTATTATTATTATTATTATTATTATTATTATTATTATTATTATTATTATTATTATTATTTGTAATTTCGAAAATGCAGAAGCATGTATTTTATTTTCAGTTATTGATTGCATTTATTCTACGTCATTATATTAGCCTATAACTGGAGAAAAAATGTCCAAAGTCGAAACACATTTATTAAACAATAGATCTTTTTGAGCTGAACAAAATGATATGGAAATATTCTAATGCGTAGTTTTTGAGATAAGCAAGACTTTTCTAATCCTAAACATTGATTATGTACGATATCCAGTTTCTCTTCCTCTTTTTTTAATTACATCTAATTATCTTTTCTTGCTGCTAAAACTTCCTTATTTGTTTTCCGAAGGAGCACGGTTGGTCAGTGGTAGAACACTTATGTTATGCGTGAGGTCCCTGGTTCGATACCCGACCAAGTAAGTTTGTGGTGGACAACATCGTGTCCCTGTGAGTTTTCCCGGGTTACTTCCGTTTCCTCCAGGGCCGTGCCTCGGGGGGGGCGAGCGGAGCGACGGCCCCGGGCGCCGAAGTGAGGGGGGCAAAAAATTCGGGAGAAAAAGGGAAAAAAGATAGGAAAAATTGCTTGGAACATATGTATGGGGGCGCCGTCGTATAATCTCGCCCCGGGCGCTGATTTTCCACGGCACGACCCTGGTTTCCTCCCACTTTCTCATTTCGCCAATTCTTTCATCATGATTCATTTACTTATTCATCTGTATCCCTTAACCTAAAGGACATAATCCTCAGACGTTAAACTAAAGATTTCATTTCATTCGTTTTCCGCCAGACTTGCCTTTCTTTATCTTCCCCATGCCACGTTAGTGCATGCGCCTTTGGCGTAGGGGTGTTCGATAAGGCTGAGGACCTATCGAACTTCGGGAGTGAAAATTTATCGAGTTGTCATCGGTTAGTCGAAACCGTTCGAGTATTTGAAATTCTCGAAGTTTCGGGTATTATCGAAATTTCGAGTATTACCGAAGTTTCGGGTATTATCGAAATTTCGAGTATTACCGAAGTTTCGGGTATTATCAAAAGTAGTGATGGACAGTTCGGTTCCTTTACCTCTCCAATGATACCTTCTTGCAGCCAAACTAATCAAACAAGTTTTTTCATCTGATAAGTTATTGCAAAGTTGTATTTGTTGAAATCATATGTAAAATTATTTTTCTGCCTGCCCCGTTATTTGCGCAATCGGCAAAGTGACTATTAGTAGACTAATGGTGTCTTGGATTCCAATTCCATTCGGGTAAATCTTGTACAGCTCGGTGGGGAAAAAAAATTTCCTTCACTTCATTGCTAAGGAGAGAAGTTTTAAAATGAACACCCTGCATATATGTAATACATATTATATACAACTATGATAACCTCGAATACGTTGTTTCTTCCGAACACTCCGATAATCTCCAACTTTTCAAAATATTCAAGCGACTCGACAAATGCGATCATATTGATATATTTCTGTATTTGCTGCTTTCAAACAATTCGAGACTCTCGAAACAGTTCGAGTGTGTCGAAGTTGTCTAATGTTTATTACATTTCGAGTACTTCGAACATTTCGCGAGGCTCGAACATTGCGAGAGTCTCGATCATTTCGAGAGTCTCGATCATTTCGAGAGTCTCGAACATTTCGGGAGTCTCGAACATTTCGAGAGTCTCGAACATTTCGAGAGTCTCAAACATTTCGGGAGTCTCGAAAGTTCGATAATTCGATAAAATTAAAATTCTTTATCGATGAATCGGTTTTGAAATTTTATCGAATTTTTATCGATCACTCGATTATCGGAACAGTCCTACTTTGGCGTAGGAAACTCGTAGGCTATTCAATTTCCGATGGGAACTCATGTGTTTTAGATCTCACATTAAGCTTTAGATCCATGTCTCTTATTGCCTCGCTGCTGAACGGGACACTAAAACACAAATGCACTCCACTCGATATGCACATGCCTCAGCCAAGTAAATTTATGGTAGACAACATTGTGTCCGTGAGTTTTATCGAGGTATTCCCGTTTCCTTCCACATTCCCATTGCACCAATTGTTCTTTTCTCCCACTCTCTCATTCTACCAATTCTTCCATCATCATTCAATTGCCTTAATCATTGTTTCCCTTAGTCTAAAGGGCATAATCATAGGACGTTAACCTTAAAGATTTTCCTTCCTATTTGTTAACAATGATAGAAAAAAAAAATCGTTTCCTTCTTAAATGTTTCTTTAAGCACTACCTATACAATAGGCGCTCATCAGGGGGGCAAGGTGGGGCGCTTGCCCACCCTAGAGGAAATTGTACTTCAGAATATCGAAAACCCACTAGAATTTTTACATTAGTTACAGGAAAATTTGAAACTATATTTAAAACGTCGCTTATACTTGCCCCCCCCCCTTGGAAACCACAACATGGGCGCCCTTGTACCTATATACCAAAAAATAAAATGAAATATATAATTCTGCGTCCCATAATTATGCTTTTTAGTCTAAAACGAAAGGGTGATTAACAGTAGTGAATGATTATGCAAGAACTGGGGTATGAAAATATTGGAGAAAACGAGAAAATCTCGATAAAAAAAAAAAAAAAAAACCGACGTGATGCTCTCTATCATCGCAAACTCACGTGTTCCAAGAATGATGAGAGATCCCTTGAGAGAGATGTACAGTGATATGATTCCAAACGGATTGGACTCCCGGATAGGTTTCTCCTCGCCAACATGAACCTAATGCCGGAGACCACTTTACCATACCACACCGGCACGAATGACTGTCAATACGAGATCTGTTTCAAAAAGAAAACCACACTTTTAAAATAGCACCAGAGGGAGCGCGCTGCGACTACTGGGCGCACCTAGTGGCAAGTTTAGATAGCAGACTGGTGTCTCACTATGTCCTATAGTTGCCGAGCTTCAGCTGCTGAAGTGAACACGTGTAGAAGGTGTGGTTCATCAGATTAATGTTAAACTGACAATAAAAGAGCTTGAAGAGCATATTGCAGAGCCGTAGCTGGAGATTTCGGCGCCCGGGGCGAAGTAGAATTCGGTGCCCCTTACAGTCAATTTACCAATCTTTTCCTTCCTTTTTTTTTTTTTTTTATTAACATATAAGCGAAGCAACTTTTGTTGCTACGTTAACCTGAATTTTTATCAAGCTTCGTGGACAGACCACTGCAACAGCGAAAAGCAATCATTATATGTCTTATTTTCAAATAATACTTGTTTTCAAGACGCTTATTTTGGACTATTTGACAAAACTACCTTTGGTTGAACACAGGTCTACTTATTTATTTATTTATAATAAGTTTCAAATACAGCACTAGGCCATTTTACACTGAAACATTTTAACTTGAACCGTTATGAAACTTACAACTATTTACAACATTTCATTCTATTAATAAGAAATGAAATTTCAATACATTAGAAACTATTTGCTTTTAAAATATTCGAAAGGGGTGATAGCATTAATATCCAGTAATAATTTTAATTTTTGTAATTTTATTCTGTATGTGACCGCACAAATAGCATTTTATTTTCGATTCTTTTACGGTAAAAATTAGTTTGTGAAATATAATGGATCGATGGACGTGATGAACATGTTTAATATTTGTATTTAAAATTCAAAATAAAGGGGGACCCAAAAGTAGGTATACACCCCTGCATTGATTAAGTATAATATTCAGGATTATAGCTTTATTTGCTTCGGCTGTTCCGAGCCTAAGATATAAGTACAAATACATTAAGAACAAATAATAAAGAAATAAAGTCTACTTGATGGATAACAATAAGAAATGATATAAAATGCAATGAGCTGATCAGTACAGTGTTGTATACCTACTTTTGAGAGAACTTGTATAGTTTGACTACTAAATATGTTTTAAATTATAGAAAATAATTAATTCCTTAATTAATGAAATATATACATATATATACAGGGTGATTGGTAATTCGATGCAATCCTTGCAAGGGGAAATTCTACAAGCACTTTGGAACATTTTCACTTGCTACGTTTAATTATTTTAATATTCGCATTTCGTTGCAAGAATGAAATTTTTCTAATCCAAATTAGTAAACTGTTAGATTCTTCAAGCCACAAGAGACTGTTTTTTTTTTTTTTTTTTTTTTTTTTTTTTTTTTTTTTTACTAAAGGAAACAAATAGGGTGTCTAATTAGCTTGAAAACTCTCAATGCAATCATGATGATTCATGTGGGAGTACGGAGAAATAAGAAGTGTTTGTAAGGACTATGGCCTGTTGAAAGAAGTACTACTGAAAATTGGGACAACGGCAGTTTACACAAACACAACCAATCCACAATCCAACGATGGTGCATCCAATTCCAGAGCCACGGTTAGCTGCGACGTCATCGATGATGACTTATTTCAATTCAACTGATAATATGGCTGTTGACTTTCACAAGTCAGATGAGTTGTTGATGAATTTTATTGTGATTTAAAGTCATGTATGTTGCTTGTTAGTCTTCAGAAAATTAAATTGAACATTTCAAATTTTACTATAACTCACTTTAATCCTACACACAAAATCTACAATGTGGGTTATAGGTTAGCAGTCCAAAATCTAGCTATTTTTGCGTAATAAAGCTTTTTTCTGAAGGCCATCTAGCCTATTTTCTTCAGAGGTTGTTGGCAACACTGCTTGCGGGTGTCTCGTCACTCCTCTCATTTTCATACCTCCATTCTCACCGTCCTGATTAATCTGATTGGGTAGAAAAGCGTGATTAACTAAGCAAACTCACTACCATCAAAACACTTATTTCAGACTTTGAATATTGACCGTTTCTGATTTTGAAAACGCTCCTGCGTACACTATTAGTCAATTCCTGGCACCTTGTATATTACGTCGTCATTAACGAACCATATATAATAATTTTATTCGAGTAAAAGAAAAAAGTTTTTGTTACTTTTATTGAAACATTTGGGCATAGTAAGCAAAAAAATTTTAACATTCTTTTTAAAACGGACAATAATATTGATTTAACAGGGTGCAAATACTTTTTCGAGACGACGCGTCGCTTATTCATCGCCCAGGTGACACTACTTTAAAGGCGCCTTCTTCCTTGTACAATACGTCGTCTTAGAAACTTTTTTGTGGGATGATGCAACATACATAGGTAAGTAGCTGGTGTTATTGTGGTTCACTTGGACCATCTGGTGGACGATTGGTGAACAGGGTTGCCACACTCGACACTCGCGATTATGCCAAACACGGGTCTGGATTATGCTAGATTTTTGTAAATTATGCCAGATTTTCAAATTATCTATCCTAACTAATTTAAAGACACGGCCCTACTTATCTTCATTATTTTAATGAAAGGTATTAACTGTATTCATGTACAAATTTAATATGACACTGTTAGGAATGAGGAGAAATGGCACATTATAGGGGAGGATTGTCGAATTTATATTTTATGAATGGATAACATTTTAACAAATATATATACAACATGCCGCTTCCGACACAGCCCTGAAGCATTTCTTTTAGTGTATTACTAGTTGTCCCCTGACGCTCAAATCCCTCCCCTCTCAAGTTGTAAATTGAAAGGAACAGAAACATCCCAGATAACCACACATTCAGGTGTCAGTTGGTAGTAATAAAACTATGGGTAAGTAAATGTTTTGCAGTCACGTTTGCTATTTTTGAACATTTGCGTTTGCTCTGAATTCAACAAAAAATTACAACCGCAGAAATACTGACTGGTTTCATTGCTCCAACCATCGCTTCAAAAGAAAAATTCCCGACAGTCTTTGAACCATCTAAATTTTCGTTCTTTTTCTGTTTAACAAAGAGTAAAATGAAATTATGCTAGATTTGGCCAGGATGCTAAAGTCAAGATGCTAGATGCTAAATGCTTGTGGATTATGCTAGATCTAGCACCAAGATGCTAGATATGGCTTCACTGTTGGTGAACAAGAAGACGTCTTTAGTGTCACCTGTAGGTGACACTGGGAGTTGACAGGTTAACACTTTTTGTTTCTTGTTGCTCGTTCGGCGCCCTCTTGCCATGAGCGCCCGAGGCAACAGCCCCGCTTCCCCACCCACCACTTACGGCTCTGAACATGTGTGTGTGAAATTTTGCTACAAACTTGGCAAAACATTTACAGAAGCCTTTCAATTGCTTTTCAATTCATTTAGGGTTTCCTTGTACCAAATAAATAAATAAATAAATAAATTAATTAATTAATTAATACAATAAGTAAATAAATAAATTTAAAAAACGCATGACTGAAAAGGCATTGTGCATCATGAATTTATATCACGTGGTCAGATGGTAAACAAACGATTGTAGCAGGACATTTAAGCGTGGTTGAGGGATGTTGTGAGCAGGAAAAGGTCTGAATTGTGGGGAAACCGGAGTTGGATGTTACATCGTGCCAACGCTCCCACTCACGCTTTGCTCCTCATCCGTAGTTAACTGATAAAACCTTTGACACTCATTGTGCTCCCTCTTTCCTATTCACTGGACCTAGCCCCAGCAGACTTTTTTCTTGTCTCTCAAACTTAAAATCACTATGAAAGGATGTCATTGCCAAACCATAGAGGAGATTCAGGAAAATGCGACAAGAGACCTTGCGTTCCAGGAAGCTTTCAAAAACTGGAAGAAACGTTTGGAGTGGTGCACTGCCAGTAGCGGAGATTACTTTGAGGGGACACACTGTTTAACCCTTTCCGGCACCTGGTTTTTTGGGCTATTTTAGACTTTCAGTCAAGCAGCTACTGCATCGTCACTATTTATCCTAGGATAATGGTTCATATCTCATTCTCTTTAGAATGGAGCTGGCTTTCAAATGATACCATTTGCATGCTCATACCATATATCAGGAGCGGGAAAAATGATGTAAAAGGGAAAATTTCGGAGGGAAATTTTTCTCGCACTTTGGGCCCCTCTGGAGCGGCCCTGTGTGAACGTAGCCATACAATAAAAATCTGATAAATAGGGCGGGAGAATTTTTATCAGGAATTCCTAAAAAATTCCCTTTTTCAACGTTTAGCCCCTCTGTGCCCCCCTGTTTTAATGCAGAAATCTGAAAAAAATCTGGTAGATACTACTCGGTGGACTGAATGTTTGTGCACAATTTCAATCTTCTACGTGCAAAAATAAGCCCTCAAAAAAATAATACCGAAAATGTCCAAAATTCCCCTATACAGAAGTATATTTTGGTAAAAATTCCCTGACACTTCCCTAATTATCCTAGGGCCACGTGTCGCACATCATTCTCTTCAGAATAGAACTGCCTTTCAGGCGGTCCATTCACTTGTCTCCATCATGTATCTAAGGCGGGAAAATGAGGAAAAACGGGATTTTTGGGTAAAAATATCCCTTTTTTCAACTTTTTGACCCTCTGGATCCCCTACTGTTTTAACGCAGAAATCTGAAAAAAAAAAATCTGGTAAATACTACTCGATGGACTGCATGTTTGTGCAAAATTTCAATCTTCTACGTGCAAAAATAAGCCCGCCAAAAATACTTTACATAAACCCCCTCCCCCAAAAAGTATTACACGAAAATATAAATTTTAGACTTATGACGTCATCACTCCTATGTCTCGACGCAGGAATGTGTGAAACCATACGTAATGTCTTCTACAATGCCTCTGGACTTGAAAAATAACAAAAAAAAAAAAAAAAAAAAAAAAAAAAAAAAAAAACGGACGAAAAAGCTCAAATAGGAGAGTTATGATTCAATGTATCATGAAACACCCCGTATGGTACAAATTGTATCATGGGATCCCCAAAGGGTTAAAATGTTGACCAATGAGCAATATAGATGTTATAGTAAAAGTTTGGTTTCGTTTTTAATACACTTCGTAGAACACCACCCACATCAACACTAATTATAATTAACGTATACGCCAAATATTAGTGCTGGATGATATAGTATAGAAAGGACATTAATATTGTTTATCGCATCATGAAAATGAGATCAATTATTTTCTTTAATTTTTTTTTTTTTTTTTTTTTTTTACAATATCTTAATTTTTCTGTTCAAATTCTGCCAAAATATCCACCTTGTCTTAAAATCTGATTCATCTAACCTTTCGATCTCATACGGAAAAAACTATTTCTTTTTTCACAATAATAATAATAATAATGAAATTATTTGCAATTTTCTCTTTTCATGTCAAATCAGATCACAAGGAGCAAGAATTTTTCTTTTCTCTCATGCTCTGTCTACCGTGTTTATCGCAGAATGGGAAAGGTACACAAAAGAGCATATGTGATCGAGAGTTGTTTGTTGAGACAGGAGATGAGAAGGAAGTCGACCTTCGAAACATTGAACATGTGAGAGAGAGGGAGTTCAGTTGGCTTACCGCCAGATGGAGCATGTGGAAGAGAGCCTGAAACCGAGCCATCAGTGTTGCTAGCTACAAGTGTATTTTCAATAGGTTTATTGGTAGGTAAAGGCCAATGTCTAATTTTGTAACTAAATTTTAAAGGGAAAAAAATCATTTAGTGTTTCCCTTCTTTTCTAAGTTATTAATTCATTTTCTGAAATCTTTTTGCTTGATGTTTCATCTTGAATAAATTCGCTACTAATAACGTTATACTAATAATACTGTGGAATTATATCGACTAAGTAGGCTATCCTTTGTATTTGATTAGTTCCCCCGAGTTTAACGTCACTTTTCAATATTGAGCTTATATGAGACTGTACCCACATTTTAAAGTGGGACCCGAGCCAGTTTTATCGTTTGCATCCGAGGAAATTGGGCAGAGGTGGCTCAGTGGTAGACCGTTCATCTCTGGTTGATTGAGAAGGACTCGAGTGTGCAGTGGTGTTATTCTAATTTTTTAACAACCGGTTCTATATATGTATATATATATCTTAGGGAAAAACGTTCCTAAGAGAGCGATAAGTGACAAGCAGGGATCTACACAGCATCCTAATACAAGGTAGTGTGACAAAATTAGGTAGCACTTAAGCGAATTATCTGAGATAGATGGTTCTGAAATAGTATAGGAAATGCCTTAATCCAGAAATGGAAGGACAATTGTTGATAATGGTATGTATGTGTTTGAAACATAAATAATCCTCACCACTACACTCATGTTATCCCAGTTCTCATTCTTGATATCTGAACATGTGAGACTAAGAAATAAACGCTTATACATTGTTCTGAGAGATCATATATTTACCCTTGTAGCTGTAAGAATTTCTAAAAACAAAGATTGTTAAACTAAAATTTACTTTTCGTAGGTATAACTAAGTAAAATTTACTGTTATGTCTGGATATAACAAACGGTTCTGCGAACTCGAAATATTTTAACAACCTTTTCGAGCGAACCGGCTAAATAGCACCACTGTGAGTGTGATCAGGGGAGCCAGAAAAACGAACAAAGAGGGAGATCGGAAATCAAGTTACAGCAATGAGTGAGGATGTGCTACTTTCAATTAATCCTATTCTGAAAAGTTATTGGATAGATCGAGAAGTTGGATAGATCCGATTGCCATTGTAGTCGAATCGCGGATGAACTCACAATTTTATTGACTGGACGTTATAACGTCCTTTCCAGGAGAATATAAGATGTGGACCTAAAGACCTAACCTTGAGATCCGAACCATATGAACTTCCACCGGGAACCGAACCCGGATCTCCCATGCCAAACGAGCGTACACTAACCATATTCCTAAGAGAAATCTCATGAAGGACACAGTTTTCCTTCGTCCCTCTCCCTATCTCTTTCACTCACTAACATCTGCAAAAACTTGTAACCTTGACATTAAAGAGTAAAGATGAACCTTTCGTCACTAAATGGAAGCAAATATTCCTATGTTTCAAACAAGAATTTTATAAAATAGAGGAGCTGCAAAGGGCGCCCATGTTGTGGTTTCCAAGGATGGGACAACCATAAGCAACATTTCAAATGTAGTCCCAAACTTTGCGGTAACTATTCTAAAAAAAATGTATTGGGTTTTCGATCTTCCGAAGTACAATTTCCTCTAGAGGGGGCGAGCGCCCCACCTTGCCCCTGATGGGCGACCTTGGGAACTGCCCATATGTATCTTCATGCTATTAAATGAATGAAGCCAAAAAACCAATCGAGCATCGGCACGTCTGATTAGTTACTCTCGTTTCAGCCATCGTCTGATTGGCTACTTTCGTTTAAGCCATGTTTGTTGGCTCAAAACTTTACGATCCTATTAGGCGGAATGGGCAGAGTAGGGGTGGTGAAACTATAACGTATGGCTTCAAGATTTTGTTGTAAGGGCAGATCCACTATTTTATAAGATCCTTGGTTTTAAATATATTTTTTGATTCAGAGACAATATTCAGAACAATTCAACCAAATTGATGAGATGAATGTTGAAATTTTTGCTCAAAGACAAATTAAATGAATCTTCAGAGAATATCCGTGTATTTTTTAATTATTATTCCGTTTCATTCATTGTTAACGAAGTCTTTATTTGTACTGTGATGTTTGTAATAATGAGATTCTCAACAATGAACGGACTGAAATATCAAAGGAGCACACACATTATTATCTGGTTATTGATTCAAATCGCCTTTAAAACAAGAATTTTAGGAATGATCCAAAAATGCATCAAAAGATTGCGATCTTAGCCAATAATTAGTTTTTAAATCAGGGGCCACAAAAGATTTGAACGGCCCGTAAATAGGGTTTTCATATTTTTTCTTACGGAATACGTTCATCATACTGAGTTAATTGATAGTTTGAGTTTGGCTACATTATATGTACTTCTCGAGATATAAGACATACAAGAAAATTTCTGATTGAATGAAATATATTAGTTTTGGATTGGAACGGATCCTAAATCGAGTTTTCGTTTTATTTATTTATTTAATCGGAATGAGAATATTATGCTGAGTTAAGTGAGAGTTTGGCTTTGGCCGCACTATATGTAGTTCTCCAGATATAAGGCCTATAAGAAAATTTATGATTATATAGAATTTTTTGGATCTGGGGCCACAAAATTTTCGAACGTCTCCTACATCGAGTTTTTGTATCTCTTAACGGAATAAGCATATCATACTGAGTTAAGTGATAGTTTGGGTTTCATTACACTATATGTAGTTCTCCAGATATAAGGCCTACAAGAAAATTTTTGCTTGAAATATATTGGAACTTTTGATCCAAAAATGCTTTTAAATTTGATTATGTGTGGTCAGCTCATTCACTTACAACACAGTTGTCATCTTTTAGTGAGGAGGGGTCGGTCTCACAGTCGAACGTTCTGAGACCGTTAGGTTGACCATCGTGAAGTGAAAACCTTCGGGGTTTTGAATCTCTTTTTTCTGTTGCTCACAAGATGAGACAAATAGTAAGATAGTAATAGTACTATAATAGTATATATATATATATATATATATATATATATATATATATATATATATATATATATATATATATATATATATGTTTGAGTGTGCGTGTGAAAAATCTCATATACTCTACTAATAGGAAAGACAATTCCCTTTATTCTTTTCTAAAAATGAATGTAAAAATTCACACAAAATGCGATTTTTCCAATGAGCTAGCGTCAGTGGTTGGGGTCTCGTGCATCACTTGTTAAATTATGATAACTTCAAAAAAAATCTTTCTCCTGAAAACTTAAATATGATCTGATAATTTTGCGTACCGGAGTTAGCAACTATGTTATCATGCGCAGAAGAAGAGAAGTCGCATTGCGTGATTGTGTGGAGGAGAGTGGATCTGTTCCAGCAGCTCTGCATTTTCTCACTTAGTGATCGAGGTAAGCTCATGTGGACGAGATGCATGTGTTTACAAGTCTCTAGAATAACATGTAAATACTTTAGATACTTCTGAAATTTAGGTGTTAGTTCAAATTTGTTGATTGTCGAATAAAATCCTTTTATACTGTGGCGCTATTGCGTCTCAACGAGAACAGCTGGGCTAGGTCGACAGAAAGCGAGATAAAAATTCAGCAACAGCTCTCGGAGATAACAGTGTTTCGCGTGTTCATTATTCACAAGCTAATAATGCAACAATGTGGATCTTATCAGATCATAATAAACATTCATATCATACTTGTAAATAGTTACGAAATATCTGCTGTTTCATTAATGAATCAAGGCACACAAATTACATATTAAAAAAAAAAAAAAAAAAAGTTCAATATGTAGGTAATTCAAGAGGAAGGGGACGAATTTTGCTTTCAATCTGTGTTCTTTCCCTGCTGGAGGAAGAGGTTCGGTTCCAGCAGATAACTGTAGGTTCATATCTCGTGTAAACCCAGTGTTGAAAAGGGGCCGCGGTGGCTCACCACTGGTGTGTGGGGTTCCTGATTCGATCTTATTTCGTGCCACGTGAACTTTGTGGTGGACAAACACCGTGTGTGTGGGGGGGGGTCTCGGAGTTCTGTTTCCTTCCAATTTATTAATTCCATTCATTTCTCATCATCACCGTCTCCTTTAGCCCAGTCGGCATAAACGTGGGACGTAAAACTCAAAACTTTCATTTACATCCAACAAGTGTGAGGAGGGAAGGACGAGTTCCTGGGGTTGAGGCAGTGGCGTAGGACGCGAGACTTATTCGGTACAAATTCCTCCCCTTAATACAGAAATACCGAAAATGAATTCTGCTTACATACAATATGTTTCCTTTCTAATTCTTGATATTAGGATGATTTTTTTAATTTATCGTGAGAAAAAATGTATTGCACAGTCATATTCAAAACACTTCCCATAAGCTTTATTATTAACCATTCACAAGATAGCAGATCAGTTGTATACTATATTCTTAATCTTTTGGAGCTGTTTCTCATTAGGTTATGATTTAACATTCGGTTTATCATCTGCGGGTACGAATCAGTGGCGGATCTAGAAGATAACTGGGGGACGGGTAGGAGGGACAGGTATAATTACCGTAAGTTTACTATAAACTTTCAAAAATGTATAAATAATAGTTGAATTATTTTTGTCACAAAAACTGGGGGCCTAGGACCCCCGGCCCTGAGCTGGATCCGCCACAGGTGCGAACAGAAAGTACTATTTAAAAAAGTAGATGTTCATTTTAAAATAGACTTTGGTGTGCATGATTCTTAGTTCTATTCTGATTGGAAGCATTAATATTTTCTGTGTTGAACCAGCATCATAAAGAATTGTCGATCTACCTGAATTAAGAGTTAGTGAACTCTGATCAAGACAGCTGAAAATAATGGCGCCTGGGAGCCGAATACGCTGACCACGCATTCGCTCCTGAACGTTTGCCATTTGCCCAGTCATCCTTTCTTGGATTATAGCGCCAAGGACTTTACTACTTTTCGAACTGTAAGCTAATTTCATCAGTATTTTAATACTGTGTGGGTGAAACTAAAGAAAACCGAAAAGAATCCTACTTCTTTAGTATCTTTCTGTTGTGGTGAAGATGGCATGATTGCGAACTAATTACCCCCTTCCCCCCAACTTAAATTTAAAATAAAGTAGATGCCATTATTTTGATCACATTTGATCAATCATTTTGAGCGTTTGATCAATTTTACTAATAACAATATAGACTGCTTTCAGTAGAGGAGCTAACTACACGCCGGCCCCATTTTACAGACATTTTATAGCTAAATCTAGCTGTTTTCATGTGCTAGTTAGATCGTAAAATTTTGCTCTTTGATGTAACTTTGGCAAATTCAAAATTCATAATAGCCAGTTTCTGGCTCTTTGTTCTTAGCACTAACTGAATATTCGTTTCAAATCAAGATTCCTTTACAGAAAAATAGTCGAATTGAAAGTGATTATGGTTTACTACTTTTCTAATCCTGAAAATGAAATCTTTCAGTTTAACGTCCCGCGGTTATATCCTTTCAGCTAAGGAAGACGATGCATAAGGCAAATGAATGATGATGAAAAAATTGGTAGAATGGTGATGTGGGAAGAAACAGGAGTACGTCTGAAAATCCACGGACATCATGTTGTCCACCACAAATTTACTTGCGCGGGGATCGAACCATGGACCCCAAGCAGCAGAGGTAAGTGGTCTAGCATTGAGCCACTGTGTCTCTCCTTCTGCTTGCAGCACAATACAAACGCTTATTACCACAATACAATAGGCAGCACACTTTTATTACTTTCAAGCCTATACATCACCGTCACGGTCTTTGTGCAAATCGGGATACAAAGAACTCTTGCTTTGCCATAATTGTTAAAGAAAATGAAATGAGATCTTTAGTTTAACGTCCCACGCAGAGGCGGCGATTCGTGGGGCAAGAGGGGGCAGTTGCCTCCCATTTTTTTGAAGTGCCCCGTAATGTAGATATATAGTTCCATTTGGTAATATAAAGTTTTTATATGTATTACTGTTTTATAGAAAAAAATGGTGCCATATGATATTTTCAGTTGCATGAGTACGTATTGGTTATTTTCTTCCCGTGGAGTTAAGAAAGCTACAGGAATTGCGCTTTTAATTGCAATTAAAAGCAATTAATATTGCAATTGTGTATTCATTTAAATGTCTTAGAAAATGCCTGTAGTATTTACTGTCTTTCATTATCTAAACTGTAAGAGAAATAACATACATTTAATGGCATGTGTGGAATTAAAAATATAAGTTGTTCATTAATCCCCAATTTCAATATAACCTCTACAAAACAAACTTCATTATTCATTACTATGATTGCTGTTATCCTTTCTATTTATTTGTTTTGCAAATTTGTTATTAAATAATCTGATCACACAATATTCCAGACAGAATTTTAAGATGTTCATGACCAAGCAATCAAGTCTTTTCTTACACTTTCGTTATTTATGAGTACTTACTTGCGTTGCTCTTGTCAATTTGCTTAATAAAATATGAAATACGATATATGGTATTTTAACTTTAAAAAAATAGTATCCTATTAGTTATACAACTTTTCTTCAAACAAAAGTGTTAAAAACAATCAGAAAAACTAACATTGATATACAAATATTCAGATCCCTCCACTTTTAATGTCCAATCGCCGCCACTGGTCCCACGGTATGCCTTTTTAGGACAAAGGACACGATGATTTAGGCAAATAAATGATCATGGTGGAATCAAACTGGAGTATCCCGAGAAAATCTACGGGTACAATTTTCTTCATCACAAAGTTACTTGGACGGAAATCGAACCATAGACCCCAGCCACCGAGACCACTGAGACTCCTTGCTGCTTTATAAACCTTCTGCTTGCAGTGTTCGTATGTGCCCTTAATAATATTTCCCTCTACTGACATAAAATTTTCCCTTTTCTTATCAAATTTTCCTAGTTTGTTGAGTGTCCATTTCCTATGACAGAAGTTATGTGATAAGATCAATTTAGCTACATTATAGGGCCCATACACGGTCCACCGTTTGTGCAAATAAGGCTGTTTGTGCAAACAGTTTGATCATGTATGGTGCTGTATGAACTGTTTGCGCAAACGTTTGTGCAAACATTTTTCACATCGAACTTGTTTGAAAATTGTTTACACGAACATGATGTTTGCGCAATCATGTGAACCATGTATGGACATGTTTGTGCAAACACGAGATTTATTTCCGAGTAGAGGGTCTAGTATACAAACGCTTATTTCTTGCGCTGTGGCGTCAATGAATAGGATTCCAGAATTCTGGCGAAAATTTACTGAACTTTATAGGAATTTAACTGAACTGTGGAAGGTAAAGAGTGAAGATTATAAAAACAGGAATCTGAAAAATGGGGCCTTACATATTTCTATAATAATTTGTCCAAGCGTATGAGGTGCAACGGCTGTTTCAAATTTAAGTCCTCGTACGTGTGTCCGCACCAAGATAACGCAAAGTGGCAAACAACCTCTGCTCTGGAGATATCGCATCTCTCATATTTGTATCCTGTTTTTAAATAAGAGGCATAACCATTTCCAATATTTCACCAAATATAGATGAATCCATTCGTAAATAAGTCCACAGTCGAACTTATCTCAAGCTTGCTAGTAAATTTTGATGACTAAACTAGACCGTTTCTTGAACCACTCTTTCGTCCACACCCTCTTCTTCCTTTTTGGTTTCGCGAGTCTTTTCCGTTCCAAAGCACAAGCAATTACTTTCGCTAAACAAGCAGCTTCACTGCATATGCTTACGCGATCAAACTCAAAACTGAACTGAAGTTTGTGCAAACAGTTGAACTGTATATGGCCGAGTGTTTGGGCAAACACAGTTTTTGTACAAATATGATGTTTGCACAATCCCTGGATCGTCTATGGGTACCTTTAAAGGAAGTGCCTACCATATTTGCTCTATGTGTTTGCATTTTTTTTACTTGTTCCTTTATTTTTCAAACAAGAAATACACTGAGCCAACAGTGGCGGATCTAGCCTGGGGCAGGGGGCCTAGTCCCCCCAGTTTTATGAGTGACAAACATATTTTAAGTTATTGTTTATATATTTTTGAAAGTTTCTAGCAAACGCATGATATACCTATCATAGTCTGGATCCTTGCTATCCCCAGTTTTCACTTTCTGGCCGAAGTTAGGGGGGCCGATTCCAACCATATTATAGTTCATCACCATATTATAATTTATTTGCAAGCCTACCGTGAAAATTTTAGGGGGGCAGCGAAAATTTAGAGGGGCCCCTGGATACGAACCTGGGCAGAATTATGCTACTTTGAACAGGCTCACACACACACACACACAAATTATTACTATTTTATTGGTTTATTTCTGAAGGACAAAGAGAAATTTTAACATTTATATTGGTCAGTTAGTCAATGCGAGAATTTCCGTGCATTTTTCACGTTTTATCGAAAACTTCTCTTTTTCCCTTTTTGCTAAATTTACTTATAAAATTTCCCTAGATTAGGGAAATTTCCCTCAAACTTTGAACACTCTCTGCTTGTAGCAACGAACGCTTGCTGCCACAATACAATAGACACTGTACTTGTTTACTTTCAAGCCTACGCATCACGGTGTTAGTGCAAATCAAGGTTCCAAAAACTCCCCGTCTTTCCATAATAGTAAACTTCAATGCATCATTAAGTTCTGTATGAACTAGTTTCGAGTATATTTTCCGCTTGAGCTGTGCATGTTTAGTGTTGTACTATAAATCAACAATACCACCGAAACAGCCGGCATTATTGTAAGAACTGGAAATAATAATAATAATAAAAAAATCAATGCATTGGTATACCTCTCGCTAATGAGGTATTAATGATGTATTGTAAAGGTTGTAAGCATGAATGAAGAAGAGAAGTGATGAAAGAGTTTGATTTCAGAATACCAAGGAAAATATTTTTTTTTTTTAAGTAATTACTCATTCGTTAAGGAACCCTTAGTTTGTTTTATTGATGTACTAGTTGAATACACCCATGCTTCGCACGGGGGCTGTATTTCGAAGTCAACGCCTGTGAGAGTATCACCGTTGATCTCAGCGACCACGAAAACTATGGATTTGATACTAATATCGGTCATTTTGGGCTATTTGTTACATGTCTCGGATTCTCCCGCCCCCCGCTGACTCCCGGCCCGCATACAATTGTAACTAAATTTGCAAGTCATCGCTAATGAAAGTGTCACCATTGATTTCAGGGATCGCGAAAACTATGAATTCGACACTAATATCGGTCATTTTCTACTACTTTAACATGTCCCAGTAAACGTTCCCCCCTGAGACCCTCCTGGTTTGAATTTTGACAAAAACGTTTAACTCTGGTCTGGAGCCTGGACCAAGGTATTCGTAACTAAAATTTGGTAACTCTCGGTCAATTTGTTTGGTTCCCAAACCGGTTCCGGCAACCCCTCCTGAGATCCCCTGGTTCGAAATTTGAAAAAAGGGCTTCGTCTTGATCTGGGGCCTGGGCAAAGGCACCCCTGACCAAAATTTGGTAACTCTTGGTGCACTCGTCTGGTCCGCACACAGACAGACAGACAGACAAACCCACAAACAAACTCTTTATTTTATTTACATTAGAAGATAGATTCTGTTAGCAGTTAATTCAGCTATAATTTTCGATAATTTTAGCCAGACTCTGTGCAACTTTTAACTACTTTCTGAAGATGCCTGTTAGCAACACTGAAGAATTGTTAGATCATTGTTTGATCAGATTTGATCAACCGTTTCCGGTGTTTGATCTACTCCTCAGCACGAGACTGACTTACTAAAAATAATAAAAATTTACCTTTTTTTGTTTGTTTTTTGTAAGTGAAAAGAGATAATAAAATACAACTTACCACAATAATTCATAATCTTACTCTACAACAGAAAATATGAACCTGAAGAATTTTCAGTATTGCCATCCATAGAGATTACAGTGTTGCCAGAATACAATTTTCCCCAAAATCTAAGATAAGGCAGCGATGAGAGGAACAGATTCAATTGCGTTTGATTATGTATCATATTGTTTTGGTATCCTGTGAATTACTTTTTTAAATAACATTATGAGCTGAATTTTAATAACTGTATATTAAAACTATTTTATTACAAAACTAAATACAACTATTATTTAAAAACTAGATCACAAGATACCAAAACAACATGATACGTAATCAAATGTTGTTGAGTTCGTTCCTCTAGTCGCTGCCTTAACTTAGATTTTAAGGGAGATGTTATTCTGGCAACACTGTAATTTCTATGGATGGCAACACTGAAAATTCTTCGGGATCTTATTTTCTGTTGTAGATTACCATTATCTATGATTGTGGTAAGTTGCATTCCATTATCTCCTTTCTCTTATGCAAAATAAGCAAAAGAAGAAAATGTAAATTTTGTATTATTTTTGGTATCAGAAGGGGGCAGTCCCCTACAACTCAGATCCAATATTTCATCACGCCAATCATTAGATCATCGTTTGATCACAGTTGATCAACCACTTTTAGCGTTTGATCGGCTTTACTAACAGAGATTAGTGTTGTCCAGAAAAGGAGACGAGATATTATTCTTTCTCGCCTCGTCTCGTCTCGTACTTTTTGTATAGTCAGCGACAAAAGTTTTTGTTTAGTAAAATTTATTTTGAGAATAACAGTGATATTTTAGGAACGTACAGAAAATTACATTGTTTTTTAATTTACTGAAAACTGAACTCAAATTGTCCTTTCATTCTGAAGTTTCTTACGAATTAATTTCATCAAACGGGAAAAAAAAAACTCTTGTCGGTGACTGTATAACTCTTGGCTAGGCTTGATTTTCAAATATTTCTTTCTCGTCTCGTTTTGATTCTCTGAAAGCTTTCCCCGTCTCGTCTCAATTTTTTTCTCGCTTTGTTTTGTAAATGTATGTACGAAGCTCATGCTTTCACTTATTTTACGAGGTGTGACCCCCCCCCCCTCACACACACACAAAAGAAGAAACAAGACTGTGTAGCTTGAAAACAGAGAAGAGTTGGCAACAACTGTTTTGCTGAGGTCATCCCACAAACTTCTTCTATCCATGCGGCCAGTTTCGACTTAATCGATCACGCCAGTACGGAGTATTGCGTCATTCAGTGAGCACGTGCAGCTACATTCTGCCGGAAAAATGTCTAATGTACACGGCAGCGAATCAACAAGTTTCTTGTGAAACTTAAGAAATTTGTTGGAATTTGTTGTAACACGTGGTGAGACATGGATTTTTATCTATGACCCAGAAAGTGAGCGCCAGTCGATGCAGTAGAAGTCTTCAGGATTCCCAAGACCCAAAAAGCACGCATGTCAAAATCAAAATTCAAGGCAATGTTAATTATCTTCGACATTAATGGAATTGTAATGATTGAGTGGGTTCCCAGTGGTCAGACTGTTAATCAACGCTACTACATTGAAGTACTAAAAAGACTTTGTGGAAGAATAAGGTAAAAGGACCACAATTGTGGAGTTGTGGATGGCTGTTGCACCAGAACAATGCAACACGGCCCTATCTGTCAAGTAGTTTCTGACCAGCAAAAACATTTCGGTGATGGGGCATCCTCCTTATTCACCTGATTTGGCTCTATGCGACGTTTTTTTTTTTTATTTCGTAAAGTTAAATCTTGCTTAAAGGGAACCCATGTTACCTCAAATGAAGAGGTTCAGGCAAAACCGGAGAATCTCCTGAAGGACCTTCCAAAAACCTCATTTCAGAACTGTTACCAGCAATGACTGCACCGAATGCAGAAGTTAGTGAATGCTGAAGGGGACTACTTTGAAGGTGATAATGTCACAGAGAACTGATTCTGTAAGTACAATGATTTATTGGACCAGTCGCGTTTTTCTTTTGTGTGAGAGTGTGTGTGTCACATCTCGTAAATTCGCGTAAAAATTATCAAAACTCTCCCGTGTCATGAGAAATCCACGAAGGGTGCGATATAATAACACGTAAGGAGTATATTGGCTCAGTGCTAGAGAGCTATCCTCTGATGCTTGGGAAATCCCTGATTCCATCCCTGAACATACAAGTTTGTGGTGTACAATATCGTGTCCGTGGGTTTTCTCGGGATACTCCCATTCCCTCCAACATTCTCATTCTACTAATTCTCCCACCATTATTCACTTCCTTTAATTATCGTCTCCCTTAGCCTAAAAGAAACAATCGTGAAACGTTAAACTGAAATATTTCATTTCATTTCGAAACATTTAGACTATGTTTAGTAGTAGAGTAGATTGTTATGACTTGCATAACTTTAAATATTGATAAATCCTTTTTATTATGTTCGTACACTTACTTTATCATTTTATAATGTTTATACTATGAACCATGTAACACCAAAATAGTGTTTGAGAACTAAGTCCTGGATGAACTAGTGTTGCCCACGCGACTCTAGAAATGTCTCGTCTCAAAAACGAGACGAGAAAATATTCCAGTTTAACGTCCTACGTTTATGCCCTTAGGCTACGGGAGACGGATGATAAAGTTAAGTGAATGATGTTGTAAGGATTTGTGGAATGGGAATGTAGGAGGAAGCGGGAGTAACCCCGAGAAAACCCACAGACATGATGTTGTCCTCACAAACTTACTTGGCCGGAGATCGAACTAGGGGCTCCACACACCCGAGGTATAGTGCGTTTACTCAACAGAAGTGCAGTTCGGCTGATTTTTACAACAGCATTCCTTCCTTCCTTCATCTCTCTTTTGACCGGATTTGCGGGGTTGCAGCGTCTTAACATCCACTGTGTCTGTTCTTTCTTCCCATTACTATGGCTAATAGAATAAAGATATCAGGCAATGTAAAAACAAGAAGCTGGTCTTGGGAACGGGGAATCGAGCACTAATTTAAAGAACAGCATTTGGAATTGTTGCAGATAAGACTCAACGTGGATTTGATGAGTGGTTATCCATTGTTTGAAATGAGGGTTCTGCTCTGGTTGGTCATTTAGTTATCGAAGGTGTTTTCCTCAAGATTTGTCGGTCGACGACTTATTTGTGGCACGAGCATCATTCCTTATATACGGACAGCACTTCGGTTGAAGAAATGAACTGTAGACACTCTACCACAGAGCTACCGTGGCCCCCTCAAAAAGGAGACGAGAATTGTCACGGTTTCAGTCTCGAATTTGAAAATGTACCACTCGTGGTCACTGCTAATGTATATAATAATTGTGTTGATCGTGACGGGGACAAATAGCCTCGAACATCACGTCCCCATTAAATCTTAATGAATTAATCAGTCAAACAAACATAAATAACAGACTATTTTTAATAGGGGTTGGGGTATAGTTAGCCCCCTCACCTCACGCCAGATTTGCTTTCAATAGATTTATTGCTTATGGTGCTATGGACGATGGCGTTGAAATATGTTACACTTTTACTGATAAGATTATCAAATCACACAGGCAGTGTTGCCAACCTGGAACCCAAAAATATCCCATCTCGAAAAGTAAAAATTCCCATTTCGTTCTTAAATTTCCCACACTGTATATCAATTACAAAATTTTCCAAATGTATTAAATATGGAAATTCAAACAACTGTATGTTACTTTCTTGAAGAATATTTGTGTGAATTATTCGTAAATTCCGATTATCTGAACTAATAAGTATTTTTCTTAATTAAAAGTGACTATTGAAATTGTCCACGTAATCAAGAACGTTTTGTTATCAAAATTTAGTACTTCCATCACGCTTTTGTGCCATAAACTTCTGCTGAATGTTGTAAAAGTAGACAAACTTTATTCTTCAGTTATTTCGTGTGGAATGCTTTAGAAATTATCAGGGTTGGCTGATTTAAACCAAGATGGTTTAAACCGTGGTTTAAACAAAAAAAAAAAAAAAAAAAAAAGAAAAAAAAGAAAAAGAAAGAAAAAAGAAAAATGCTTTAAATCGTGTTAACTTCACGGTGACGTTTCCACATATCAAACCATAAGCATTACGTTTATCTATTTATACTTTTCACCTTTTAATCAAGGTGTCCCGTGTTCAATTCTCGGTGGTATTTCATAAGGATATTAAGTCTAAACATACGAAATGAAACCAAATTATATATTTCTACTTGAATGAATGCCTGTTGTTTTATAAAGAAGCCAAGCTTGCTTAAATGTATCGGTAGAAATTGGCAAAATATCAACTGCCTACGTAGCTTCCAACATCAACTTGGATTTGACTTTGTTTTATTTTTATTGAATGATAGCTACATTCCAAATTTGTAATTTAATACCTCAGTTTTAGCGTAGTGATTATGATACGTTGACCTTAAAATTTTACATACAAATACATTAAAAGTAATAACAGGATTTTCCCAATGGGTAAGGCGGGAGTTTCCCGATTTATATATAATTCTACTTGTGTAACTGTTTATCTTTTTGTCCTTCTGAGACGACTCTTGACAATTATATTAACAAGTAGGCCTATGTAACGTATTTTTATCAGGAGTCCTTCGTGAGTGAGTTGGCAATCGCATTTGTGACCAATTAGTCCCGGTTTAGTGTCAAAATGGATAATTTCTCTTGGATGTAAGTCGAGAAGCGGTTTGGTTCCGCTTTAAGCTTAAGTGACCCTTTCCAGCATAACTTTGTTGTTGCATAATAACACCAAGGTGAAACAAACTAATTTCTGTCCATATCTAATATAAATACATAGAGTAAATTATTTAAACAAAAAAAACTGGTTTAAACCAAAATAAAACGGGTTTAAACAAAAAAAAGTTTTTTTTTTGTTTTTTCAATAAAAAGCATGGTTTTTGCAACCCTGGAAATTATCTGCTTATCGCTTCAGAATTTACGTTCTTCATTTATGATTGTTTTTAAAATTCAAGAGTATAATATATACCTCGTTTGGTGCTTATTTTTTGAGACTCACAAGTTCCTGCATAAATCAGATTAACACTAAGGGTAAGACGCACTTTCCAACAACAAAAGTTTGACAATTAGCACTGATTTTATGTTTATTCAAGCATGCTCAGCCTACTTTCCGCTTATATAGAGAATTTTGTTGGATTCGATAAAATAAATATATGAAAAATACCATATATGCTATCAATTTTGACGAAAATATTCTTTATTTCTATTCGCAAAATGTCAAAAAAAAAAAAAAAATCTCACAAAATGGATTTTTTCCCACGGGTTGGCATCACTGAACATACGTATAGAATGTTACCTTTTTTAGTTTCTTTAAGAGCCTGCCTTACTAAAAATAACACAAAGTTTATCATTTCTATTTTGTTTGATTAATCATCAGTGAAAGGAGATAATGAAATACAAGTCACCACAATCATAGATAATGCTATTCTACAACAGAAAATATGAACCTGAAGAGTGTTCAATGTTGTCATCCATAGAAATGACACTGTTGCCAGAAACACAATTTCATTAAAATCTAAGTTAAGGCAGCGAGTAGAGGAACGAACTCAACTGAATTTGATTACGTATCATGTTGTTTTGGTTTCTTGTGAACTACTTTTTAATTAGCATTATTATTTAGTTTTAATAACTGTATGTTAAAACTATTTTGTTTATTACAAACTAAATACAACTATTATTTAAAAAGTACATAACAGGAAACCAAAACAATATGATAACGTAACCAAATGCAGTTGAGTTTGTTCCTCTATTCGCTGCCTTAACTTATATTTTAGAGAAATTATTTTTCTGGCAACACTGTAATTTCTATGGATGGCAACACTGAACATTCTTCAGATTCATATTTTCTGTTGTAGAATAGCATTATCTATGATTGTGGTGACTTGCATTTCATTATCTCCTTTCACTGATGAATAAACAAGCAAAAGAAAAATGGTAAATTTTGTGTTAGTTTTAATGTCAGGCTCTTAATTTTTCGTAATAAGTTACGTTTACCAACAATGTATTTTTCTCAACTGAAATTTATGCACTGGATTGTTATAACGAGCCTTAAGTAAACCTTTATTTGAAATAAGTCAGTATTATTTTGCCCGTATTGGATAATAATATGTTTTGAAACGGGAGATATACCTTGTCATACGTTGTTGAAGATAAGAGTGAAGTGAGTCTGTTTTTGCAAGTAATGATGGAAGTGGCGGTAAGATTGATTTGAAGGACAGGAATAATTAAACCCAAGTTCAAATAGATATATCATTAAACGATTGCTACTCAGACGATATTGGAGCAAAGATTAGGCCTAATTGGTATAATCGCATTTCTTTTTTATTATATCCGTTGATAGTAGTATTGGATTCTCATGAATGACACATTTAGTGTTGTGATATTGTGATATATCGCTTCATACTTATGTAAGCTATATAGGGATAGTTGGGGTAATTGGGGACACATGTTGCAACGTTCAACTTTCAACTTCTGTACCAGTAATGGTTTTCGGATTATCAGACTGAAAGTACGGTTATATTAACTTTGGTTTGTACACTTGATAACCATAGGATCCATTGTGAAGCAATGTAAATACTTGTTCTACAATAAGATGTTTATTAAAAATCAGTTACTGTCCCAATTTTCGCGCTTTTTGGGGTAAGTGGGGACAACGCTGTTCTCTCCCATATGCTAACACGGGAAATAAAGAAGGGGAAGTGGGAACGGAGTACCTGTTGTCTACTGCTGATAGGCCCACGTTTCTTGTTTCGACTGCAGTTCTAGCCAGAGATACAGCATTTTGAAAATGGTACTGTGCCAAATGTACAAAAAATAACTAATGTCAATATTTCAAAAATATGTTTTATTTTGTTTAGAAAAGTCTGATATTAGAAATATTTGATTTGACATCATCTACTTATCCCAGAAACATTGAAATAATGAAAAATATGTGATTCCAGTTTGCCCTGAGGCTTGATATTTGGTACGAAAAAAGTTGAGCCAAACAAAATAAGCTTGAGTCTAGTACATATATAAAAAAAAGGGGGGGATACGGACAAAATCTCGCGGCCGAAACATCGCCACCCAAAATCTCGCCGGCCAAAACCTCGCGGGCCAAAATCTCGCCGGGTCAAAATCTCGTGTGGCCAAAACCTCGCCGCCCAAAACCTCGCGCAGCCAAAACCTCGCCGGGCCAAAACCTCGCCGCCCAAAATCTCGCCGCGAATGAAACTTTTCTTTAAAATTTACCCAATGAGTTTCTTAATATGCAAATCCACATTACAAATAATAATAATAATAATAATAATAATAATAATAATAATAATAATAATAATAATAATAACAATAAGAAGAAGAAGAAGAAGAAAAAGAAGAAGAAGAAGATACAAAAGATCGTGTGCGTGGGCTTTCTCGGGCTATTCCCGTTTCCTCCCACTTTCTTTATTTGATCATTTTCTTCATCCTGGTCATCTACGTCTCCTTTAACCTACAGGACATAATCAAGGGACGTCGTAAAAACTCATATATTATTTCATACTTTCATAATTATTAGATTTTTATTAAAATTTTAAGTTTTTGGATGTTCCAAAGTTCACGAAACTAACCGTTAGTTGTCATTACTTTCCTTATGCAGACTTTCTTTCCCTATAACCAGTTTAAAAACATCCTGTTGCACTACTTTCACATTGAAATCCTCTAATATAGAAATAGAATTTTCATATGGTATCGCGGGACTTGGTCAAATAGCCGTGATACTTCTTCTGAAACAGTGTCTTTTATACCGTCATCCTTATCATCTGTTGGAGCATTTATATTTTGGTCAGGCGAGATTTTGGGTATGGCGATATTTTGGGAAGCGAGGTTTTGGAAGACGAGATTTTGGCAACGCGAGGTTTTGGCCCGCGAGGTTTTGGGTGGCGAGGTTTTGGCCAGGCGAGGTTTTGGCCCCGCGAGATTTTGGCCCGCGACGTTTTGGGCGGCGAGGTTTTGGCCAGGCGGGGTTTTGGATAGGCGAGATTTTGTCCCGCGAGGTTTTGGGCGGCGAGGTTTTGGCCAGGCGAGGTTTCGGTCCGGCGAGATTTTGGGCCGCGAGGTTTTGGGAGACGAGGTTTTGGCCAGGCGAGGTTTTGGTCCGCGAGGTTGTCGCCGCGAGGTTTTGTACCCAAACCTAAAAAAAGAGCTCCTGATGAGGTAAGTCTCTGGACTAAATACCAACCAAATACTGAATATTAACAAATCTATTGGTGACTAACAGTTCTGAAAATGGATAAATAGGAATAAATGTTGGCTACACCTTGAAGTTTATGTAGATGCATAGGTCTTGTCTTTAAAAAAGTGATGACCATTACTGAGCATTGTAAGGCAGCTAATACAAATCTACTTATAGGATACTTATAGGATAGTTTATAGGATACAAATTCAGTCTATCCAAAACATTGACTGCATGAACTAGATTTGTAGTCTACAATTTTGCCTTAAAGAAACGATAGTGTTTATCAATATCAGCTACAATAGAAGACTTAATTACGAAAGGCATCAGACTGTCAAACTTAACAGGGCCATAGAAAATAGCCCTTTTGTGTACAATATATACATCTCGAAGTGGAAAACGAGATTGCATCTCATCTGCGATGTATTATCGGAAATATCTGTATTTGTGTCCGTGTATCCACTTACCCTACAAGTATAAAATGTGACACCTCAATTGTACATATACTGACAAAATGTAACACAGGACATTCAATTTTTATAAGTACATTATCATCTCTTCTTAAGCGTACAATGTTTTCCCCAGGTGCTTCTGTGACAATTATCTCAGGATAGCCAAATGTTTCAAGATCTACGTAAGTTAATCTTGAAACGTGGACCCATTTTTGGCATAGGGATATTCTTTTACACTCTTCATAGTAGTTAAAACCACTTTACTAGACGAATTACACTATATCCACACTCTTCAAATTTGGAGGAACTGTTTTCATATTTTTTTTGCCAGATTTTAGAAAACGCGCCTGTCCCCCCCACTTACCCCAACTACCCCTATAGGGCTATATTTTTAAAAGTGATTTTTGACTTCATGTGAACCACGAATAGTCGCTACAAGGGGTCTGCAACTTCAGAAAGATTAAGAAACTCGTAAGATTTTTCCTCCTGTACAGAACTACAATAATTTTGATAATTTTACCGGTACATAACCAAATTACTTTGTATGCCAACATTTTATGACTTTCCATTTCCATTTGAAAATCATAACAATCACGTCAATAATCGTACAAAGTAACAGAACAAAACGAGAAGTGAAGTTTGTTAACTGACATTTCCTGTGCTTATAATTTGGCAACTCCATAATCAGTGGCGGCTTGTACCAAAATGCCCAGGATAGGCAAATTATAATAAAGTGTATAATCTAGTACACAATAAAACTAAATTATGTTAGTGGCCTAATATTAGAAGACAGTGCCGTGCCGTGGAAAATTAGCGACCGAGGCGAGAGTATACTGCGGCGTCCCTGTACATATGAGTGACGTCGACAGACCAGCCACGAAGCGCCAGCATGGTTGGCGCGAAGCGTCAAAAATCTTTTTTTTTTTTTTAAAAAAAAAAACTGCTTTTCCTTGATTTTGAGCACTTTTTATTACTTTTTTCTTTACATTTTATATACAGTGCACATACATTTTCCTAACATGAGTAACATTATAGGACCACTTCCTAAAGCAGGGAAAGAATTTAAGTACATACAATACTAGTAATATTCCAAGTAATTTATCCTTTGTCTTGTTTCTTTCCTTCTTCTTTTCTTTCGAACCCCGATTTTTGCGTCCCTTACTTTGGCGCCCTGGGCCGTCAGCCCCACTCCACGGCACAGCACTGTTACAAGAATAGATGACAGGTTTGTTTCAAGCCCCCGTTATGTAATGTTTTATGTAAACAAATCCTAATTTATAATTGTTTGTATTTGCATTATTAGTTATTGAATCGATGGATCTGTATAAAAGTCAGTATCAATCGTAGTTAGGCTCGTTGGTCTTTGTGACGCCTTGTGTTATCACCCACTGCTTACAATGCCACTGACACAACAAATGCATCATAACAAATAAATAAATAAATAAATAAATAAATAAATAAATAATAATAAATTATTCTCAAATGGTCATACCGTCTTGTTTAATATTAGAAGAAAGCACAAGTTTTTATTATTTCTGAAATAATTCTTTCTGATGTTCGTATGCCGATTGTTTAAGAAAGGTAAGATACCGAGCACTAACAACATGTATTATCTGTTATCGGTACTGCCTCTCTCTTTCGATTACTTTCTGGTTTTGTCTCTAGCACGTTTAGTTTCCTAACGCTTTAAACCGTTCGCAATTCTGTAAAAACATACGTAAACAAGCGATACTAGCGGTCTCAGGAAAAGGAAGTCAGCTCATGGCGGAACTGTATCTGTTGGGGTAGGCAGAGTCTGCAAGAGCTGGCCAAAGCTTTATACTCATGCGCTGTGTATGCTTCGGAACATGTGTTGGATATTATTCTTATTCATGTTCTAAAATTTGTAATACACAGAAAATATCCGGCAGAGCAGGCAGATTAACATTTGCCGGCTTTAGCTATTTCAGAGCTACTACGGGGTTCTTCATGAACTACAATGCAAAACTTGATGAGTGTACGTTCGTCCAGATCTTTGCGTGTATCATTAACAGCAAAGTTAAGCATTTCGAAGACTCTGTTGCAGGAAAGTTTTGAAACAATGCTCTACAAATATTTTAAAGATGTAACTCATAAATTATTCAAGTAAATCAAGGTAGGTTAGACTACTCTCCCGTAACCTGAGGAGGCACTTCTGTCTTAATCTGGGGTCGGAACTCTTAGGGAGGTCGTGTAAGGAATAGCTGGGGGTTGCGAAAGAAAGTGAAAAATGATATTGTGAATAGGATCTGGTAACGGGATTTTTTTTTTCAAAGATTAATTTGAATTTCTTGCTTTGATGCGCCAAAGAATATTAACCAACATTTTAAACAAACGGAGAATAGTAAAAACTGGATATTGAAACATGAGTAAAATGCAAACACAATAAATATTCTGAAAACCTCTGATCGCATTTCAGTCGGTAGCGCGTGGTCAGGGGATTGGATGTAGATATGTATGCTTCTACATGCCAATTATTATATAGCTATGCTATTGTCTTGAGTGTGCCAAACACAAAAATCTTTATGGAACTGTGTTTCCATAGGTCGTATGTAGACATCGGATTAGTAGTAATGGGGTTACTTTAGGACACTTTTTGGCCCCTGGGTCCCTGCCTCAGGACCCATGGTCCCTGGCCCGGGGTCAATGACCTAGGGGTACCATGGCCCACCCCCTCTAAATTTTGGCAGGAGTACATAGGACCACCCCCCAGGACCTATGGTCCCTGGCCCGGGTCAATGATCTAGGGGTACTTAGGACCACCCCCTCTAGAATTTGGCAGGGGTACATAGGAACCCCCCCTTAAATTTTGGAAATTGCCAAATCTAAAAATTTGGTGTGGTAGCCTAGGACCATAGTATGTACCTCTATTAGTATTGGGGGTCTATGTTGTTCCCTTTCATGGGTAAAAAATTGCCAAAAATTTAAATTTCGGAGGTTTTTGACCTAATTTATCCCCTTTGATGGGGTATTATTATCATATATGGTTATATGTGCATATACAGGGGTTCATTACCTTTCATAAGACATGGGTATATTGGTGCACCCCTTTACATTTTTGGGAGGTGTATCTTGGCCCACCCCTTCAATTTTGGAAATTGCCCAATTTAAACATTTGGTACAATAGTATAGAACCCTAGTATGTATTACTATAAATTTGGGTGGTCCACTTCGTTCCCTTTTAGGGGTACAAAATTGCCAAATTTTAGTACAACCACATGTTTGGTTTTTGGCTCATTTTATTCCCTTGGATGAGGTCCTATTACCTTATATAGTTATATGGGTGTATACAGGTGTTTATTTCCTATTGTAAGACATAGGTACATTTGTGCACCCCTTTAAAAAATTTGGCAGGGGTGCCTTGGCCCATCCCTTAAATTTTGGAAATTGCCCAATTTAAACATTTTGGTATAATAGTATAGAACCCTAGTATGTATTACTATAAATTTGGGTGGTCCACTTCGTTCCCTTTTAGGGGTTCAAAATTGCCAATTTTTAGTACAACCACATGTTTGGTTTTTTTGGCTCATTTTATTCCCTTGGATGAGGTCCTATTACCTTATATAGTTATATGGGTGTATACAGGTATTTATTTCCTATTGTAAGACATAGGTACATTTGTGCACCCTTTTAAAAATTTGGCAGGAGTGCCTTGGCCCACCCCTTAAATTTTGGAAATTTCCCAATTTAAAAATTTGGTATAATAGTATAGAACCCTAATATAGATCACTATAAATTTCGGTGGTCTATCTCGTTCCCCTTTTAGGTGTATAAAATTGCCAAAATATAAACGTAAGCAATACGTTGTACCACGTGTTTGGTTTTGACCTAATTCATTTCCTTGGATGAGATCCTATTACCTCATATGGTTATATGGCCATGTATAGGAGTCCATTCCCTATTATGAAACATAAGTACATTTGTGCACTCCCCTTGAAAATTTTTGGGAATGGTACCTTGGCCCGCCCCTTAAGTTTTAGAAATTGCCAAATTTAAACATTTGGTATCATAGTACTGGACCCTAATATATATTACTACAAATTTGGGTGGTCCACCTCGTTCTTTTAGGGGCCATTTTGTTCCGCTTTAGGGGTGAACATGGATACCTTGCAATTGTCCCGAGTTCGATTCTTGGAAATGTTGAATTTAATGTCCCCGCGAAACGATGAGAAATGATAGGACGAAACATGAACTTCCTTGACTGAGGATTGAAGCAGGGACATCACACACTAGAGACAAGGCTAAGCGACCGTACACGTGTGTTGATTACTATGCAATGGTCCCGAGTTTGATTCTTGGTGTTAGTTTCAGGAAATGTTAACGTCCCCTTGAAACGATGATGAAAAATGAGAAAACGTCATAAACTTACTTGCTTGCGGATTGAAGCAGAGAACTCACACATCAGAAATAAGCGCTGAGTCACCGTACTCCATTCAGTGCGAGCAATTTCACGTATGAAGAGAACATGGACAGATTATGTTACATTACTACACATTTCTGCTTGTTGTTACGCATAGAAGTTTGTTATTGTGAAATTGCAGAATCTGCTTATACTACATCAGCATTTTTTTTTCTCAGCTGACGGACTTTTAAAGCGCAACTTTAGATTCATGTCAAAGACAGTTTCGTAACATATCGATGAGTGTTACATTTTTTAATCAAGTTTAAGGAAAATGAATCACATTTTTAGATGTGGTAATTTGAATGTCGTAAGAAACAAACGAGTCAACGGTATGATGTCATGATCAAAATTGCGATACTAGATTTCGTAACGATTGATGTGTAAGGAGAAAAAACGTGAATAATGTTACAACCAATCAGATTGCTTCTTACATCCCGTTTCGGCTCATGATACATGATGAAAGCTCTGTTTTCATTGGTTCTCCGTGATGTCATTGATTCATTTCCTCGTTTCTGATTGGCTGATAGTGTTGTCACTTTATACTTGAACACGTTTCAGACCTAAATAAAATTCTTAATTTCATTTTGAAGTTCTACTTCCACGAAGATCGTGAATGAACGTAGGTGTACCTCTAGTGACAGCGTGACTTTACTCCGTTCCTTGAATTTGAGGTAAGTATCAACCGCGTTTTCTTAATATCAATGGAGTGCTTTTGCATGAGGATAACATTGTTATCACGGTTTTATTTTAGCATGAAATATTTAGCAAATGGAAGAATAACTCTCACTTACTTGACCGGGAATCCCACACATTAGAAGTAAGCACGAGAAAATTGTTGATTTTGGTTTAGCGTCCCTTCAGTAGTGATGCTAGGAATACAGCTTAATGTTGAATTTGAGCGCATACTGGGTGTTGAACCCGGGCCACATCCAAACATTAGAAGTATGCACGAGAAATTTGTTGATTTTGGTTTAGCGTCCCTTCAGTAGTGGGGCTAGGAATACAGCTTAATGTTGAATCTGATCGCATACTGGGTGTTGAACCCGGGCCAGAGGTGCGTAACGCTAACCACTTAGCTCAGTTTCTGAAAGTTACGATTAACGTAAACAAAGAAACTACGCACGATTTTGTTCCCTACAACGTGAGACGTGGACTTGCAGTTTAATGTGGGATCTGATCTCCCGCCGAGAAACGAATTCGAGTCTTTCTTGCCTTAGCTCGAGAAAAGCAAGCGCATGAGATTTTGTTTTCGTTTCATGTTCGTCATACGTTTTAAAGTTCAGTGTCAGAGGAAAAATGCTTACTACAATGATTCTCTTAGCACAGTTAGAAAAACAATTTCATTCATTCTTTTTATCACTACAGAAAGTTAGGTCAGTTACATGTTGGTCCCGGGTTTGATTTCCAGTATGACGACAATAAAAATTTTAACAGTAGAACTGTTTGAGATATGATAATTCTTTTAGGATTGATCGTGTAGTCATTTTGATAACGTAGTGATCTCTGAATTCAATTTTAATTCGTGCCTTTTTTTTCTCTTCTCGTTTTAGATATTTGTTTTCTTTGCCTATTCCTTTTTTGCTTACCTTACCTTTTTCCTATTTGAATATGGCTACTTCTGGCTTTACTGTCTTGCGAGAAATCAATAGACATTATCGGCGTTTTAATCTTGAAGGACGAATGCTGGAAATTCAAATTAATGCTCCGACTAGTGACATAGATATTGTTGAGTGGGTTCAGGCCTCCTTTCAACAGATGCTGGATTACTTATTGGAAAATGTCGACGAATCATCGATGGTTGGATTATCGATTTTATCTCATGATGAGAAGAACAAACCGTTTTATTTATCTTTTCGGCGTGCAAGTAATCTGACACTGGAAACTTTATGGGCTTCCTTTGATCGCATCCTTCAAAGTAACGATAGTTTTCTCATGAACGAACCGTTCATTGTACATTTTCATCATGTGGATGTGCCCCGTGGATTTGGATTGGTGCGTCGAGGTCTTTTATCAAACGACGAATTATTAAAGTGCAAGAAAGGCATTCTACGAGTAAAAAACACCGACAAGAAATGTTTGGCTTATGCGATTGTGATTGCTATTGGCCTAAAGAAATATAAAGATACAAATCAGAAACTGTACAATCAATATCGCAAACAGCGCAAGTTTGTTGTTATTCCAGACGTACATGAACTTTTGTCTCGATCATCAGTGAATTTAGATCATGGGGGATCCGTGGAAGAATTGCGACAATTGCAACGCTACTTGACAAATTATAAACTTACCGTATACACCAGCTTCTCCGGAGAAGATATTCTGTATGAAGGGCCTGGTGGCGAAGACAAGATTCCAATCAATTTAATGTGCATCAATTCTCATTATGACATCATCACGTCATTAACGGCCGTTTTCTCTACTGTGTATTATTGTGTAGCATGCCACAAAAAATATAATAACAGAAATAGACACGTCAAGAACTGTTCGGCCATGTGTGAGAAATGTTTGCAGAAACCACCATGCAGTAAGACCAACACGGAGAAGCAGTGCCCAGAATGCAATCGTGAATTTTATGGTGAAACATGTTATACAAATCATATGACTGTACCATACCATAAAGGCCAACCAATATGCAAGATGGTGAAACAGTGCTCCAAATGTCTACGCATTTATTCGTTTGTCCATACAGGGGAAAGACAACATGATTGTACAGATTATTTTTGTAATGTGTGCCATAAACACGTTACGTCTACCCACCAATGCTACATGAAGCCTGATACGACTCAATTAAAACCTGGAGTTCCATCAGTGTTACATGCCAAGAAGGCTATGATTGTTTTCTATGATATCGAAGCCACACAGGATACTTTCTTCGATGAAGACACGTTCATTCATAAGCCCAATTTACTGGTGGCCCAACAAGTATGTTACAACTGTGTTCAAGATGAAGATATACATCATCCGTGTGAAGTTTGTGGACAGCGGGAACATATTTTTCAAGATGATCCGATCAATGCCTTTCTTGCGTATTTACGTCAACCACGACCCAACATCAAACTTATTGTATCTTTGGCACATAACTGTAAGGGATATGATGGTCATTTTATTCTTAAATCTTTAGTGGAAGAACATGAATTGAAACCTACTTTGATCTTGAACGGAGCAAAAATTTTAAGCATGAAAGTGAATCACTTATCGTTTATTGACTCCTTAAATTTCATGCCAATGGCTTTAAGTAAATTATCCAAGGCATTTCATTTACCAGCGACCAAAGGATATTTTCCACACTTTTTTAATACTGCTGCAAATCAAACGTATGTGGGAAAATTACCGGACATCCATTATTATGGTGCAGATGAAATGAAAGTGGATGAACGAGAGAAATTCATGACATGGTACAACGAACACCAGAACGATACGTTTATTTTCCAAAAAGAATTGGTGAACTATTGTGTCCAGGACGTCAACGTACTTCGAATGGCTTGTATATCTTTTATGACCACTTTTGAACAAGAAACTCACGTTAATCCTTTCCTGGAGGCTATCACTTTGGCGAGTGCGTGCAATTTAGTATTTCGACGAAATTTCTTAAAACCCAATACTATTAGCATTCTTCCTGCACGAGGATACCGTCACAGAAACAATCAGTCACGGATTGCTTTGCAGTGGCTTGCCTACATGGAAGAAAAAGAGGGCCATTCAATTCTACATGCGGCCAAAGGAAAAGAAGTTTATGTTGCTGGTTTTCATCTGGACGGTTACTGCAAAGATCCCGACACTAAAGAGGAACACGTGTATGAATTTGAAGGCTGTAGATTCCATGGCTGTCCTCTATGTGTCCCTACAGGCCGTGATCAGCCCATTTATGAGAACTCCGAAGAAACAATGAACTATCGCTACGAGAGAACACAGCGTAAAATGAAGTTATTACGATCCATGGGATATAAAGTACATGAAATGTGGGAATGTGAATTTCGTCAAGTGTTAAAATCCAATCCAGCATTGGCCTCTTCTTTAAGCACACATCCTTATATGAATAAGACACCATTAAATCCAAGAGACAGTTTCTATGGTGGCCGTGTTAATGCCATTAAATTGTACCACGTCGCAAATGAAAATGAAGGCGAAGAAATAAAATTCTTGGATATCGTTTCCCTGTATCCTTATGTGAATAAATGTGGACGGTATCCAATAGGACATCCACGAATATATCTACAGGGAGATCCAAAAATGCCCGACATTCAAGATGTCAACGGATTGGTCAAGTTGAAGATTTTGCCTAGCAGAAATGTGTTTCATCCAGTACTTCCATTTCGCTCAAATAAGAAGTTGTTGTTTCCACTTTGTGCTGCCTGTGCCACAGCATTAAATCAAGATTCTGAATGTACACATTCGGACAGTGAACGAAGTCTAACAGGAACATGGGTGTCCTATGAAATTCAAAAAGCCATTGAACTTGGGTATCAAGTCATTGAAATTTACGAAATTTGGGATTACGACATCACCGTATATGATCCAGAAACCAAGACTGGCGGATTATTCAGCGAATACATTAACACATTTTTGAAATCTAAGCTGGAAGCTTCTGGTTGGCCTGCCAATTGCGTCACCGAAGAAGAAAAGCAGCAGTATATTCAAGTGGTACAACAACGTGAAGGCATAACTTTGGATGCAGCAAATATAATGACAAATTCAGCACGTCGTAGTCTTGCAAAACTCTGTTTGAATGCCTTCTGGGGACGACTCGCTATAAGAGACAATTTCAGCCAAACGACCATCATTAATGATCCCAAAGAACTGTATCAGAAATTAACTGCTCCAGACATAAAAGTCAACCAAATTTTACCTGTTAACGATTCGATGTTATACCTTTATTGGCAGTATGAAGATGATGTTCCAGTACAAAATCACAATGCTAATGTTGTCCTTGGAGCTTTTACAACGTGTCAAGCTCGTCTGGAACTTTACAAATATTTAGAATTGCTGCAAGAAAGAGTACTATATTTCGATACAGATTCCGTAATATTCACGCAGCGACCATCACAGCCCACAATAGAACCAGAAGTATTTCTTGGTTCAATGTCAAATGAACTGGAATCAATTGGACCAAAAGCATACATTAAAAAATTCGTGTCTGGTGGCCCAAAACAATACGCCTTGGAAATCTACAACCCCGACACGAAATCAACCAGTTATGTATGCAAAATTCGTGGATTCACACTCAATTATACTGCAAGTCAAAAGCTAAATTTCAATAGTCTGGAGCAAATGATCATAAATCAATCGAGTGAAAAAATCTCCATTAGCACGCCGCACAAAATTTACAGAACCCACGATCATCATCTTGTCACAAAACCTGAAGAAAAGAAGTACAGTTTCAACTATAAAAAACGTCGATTAATACCAGACACATACGAAACATTGCCCTATGGGTATAAAAAAGCCAGAACAGAATAACAGCCATATTTTTCCCTAATCCCACCAACATCACCTCCCAAAGAAGGGGCAAAGAATCAACACGGGACATGCTTCAACGATGCACGAACGGAGACAAAACTCAGATGACATCACCTTGCAGAAACCCGTGGAGAAAAAAAAAAGGAATTCAGGTACGTCACATTTGCTTTTCTTTTTCTCACCTCATTCTCTCTTGATCAGTTAATTCGATGTTAATAATCTGTTTTTCTTCTTTCACAGGAAACAAAATAAATATTACCATGCATATTCATATGTTTTATTTTCTCTTTACAGAATTTGTACCCGTCACGGACACGTCTTCCTTTGAAGAAAAAGAAATTCTGTATTCTATTTCACTTGCTAAAATAAAGGAACAGAAACATGATTCTGTGTTTTATTTCACATCCTAAAATCAAATTCTTTTCCTGTACTGCGATTCAATTTCTTTTTTCTGAATCAGTTTACCGATAAAATAAAAAATGTTTTATGAAAAAAAAAATCAAACTAAATTTTTGTTTCAGAACTTTTTTTGTGTAGGAAATATAAAATTTTTGTGTACAAAAGAAAATTCTGTTTCAGAATTTTTTTTTGTGTACGAAAAAAAACTGATTCAGAAAATTTTTGTGTACGAAAAAATGTTTACAGAAAAAATTTTTGTGTACGAAAACAAAATTCTTTTCAGAAATTTTTTTTTGTGTACAAACAAAAACTGTTTCAGAAAAATTTTATGTACAAACAAAATTCTGTTTCAGAAAAATTTTTGTGTACAAAACAAAAATCAGTTTTCGTCACGAAACTGCTCCGACTATGAATCGATTCATTCTGATAGTGTTGGCAACACTATAAAATCTCGCTAAGTATCGCTCAGGCATTGAGTTACAGCGAACACAACTAGATTCGAACCAACAACCTTACATGTCTGATTCATCTCTAAATACAGCCAACTAAACAATAAGATTATGTGTATACGCCAATGCTTAGCACTGAGTCAGCAAAGGTTTTTTCTTCAAGGTCAAAGTTGCACACGAAGTAAAAAGATGACAACACAGATCTTCTATCTTTCTATATGAAACATAAACCTAGTGTAAACTGCTCGCACTGAAATGTGTAATGTAACATAATCTGTTCGTCTTCTTTTCATACGCGAAACTGTTCGCACTGAATGGAGTACGGCGGCTCAGCGCTTGTCTCTAACGAGTGAGGTTCCTGCTTCAATCCACAACGAAGTAAGTTCATGTTTCGTCCTATCATTTCTCATCGTTTCGCGGGGACGTTAAATTCAACATTTCCAAGAATCAAACTCGGGACGATTCCAAGGTATCCATGTTCACCCCTAAAGCGGAACAAAATGGCCCCTAAAAGAACGAGGTGGACCACCCAAATTTGTAGTAATATATATTAGGGTCCAGTACTATGATACCAAATGTTTAAATTTGGCAATTTCTAAAACTTAAGGGGCGGGCCAAGGTACCATTCCCAAAAATTTTCAAGGGGAGTGCACAAATGTACTTATGTTTCATAATAGGGAATGGACTCCTATACATGGCCATATAACCATATAAGGTAATAGGATCTCATCCAAGGAAATGAATTAGGTCAAAACCAAACACGTGGTACAACGTATTACTTACGTTTATATTTTGGCAATTTTATACACCTAAAAGGGGAACGAGATAGACCACCGAAATTTATAGTGATCTATATTAGGGTTCTATACTATTATACCAAATTTTTAAATTGGGCAATTTCCAAAATTTAAGGGGTGGGCCAAGGCACTCCTGCCAAATTTTTAAAGGGGTGCACAAATGTACCTATGTCTTACAATAGGAAATAAATACCTGTATACACCCATATAACTATATAAGGTAATAGGACCTCATCCAAGGGAATAAAATGAGCCAAAAAAACCAAACATGTGGTTGTACTAAAATTTGGCAATTTTGTACCCCTAAAAGGGAACGAAGTGGACCACCCAAATTTATAGTAATACATACTAGGGTTCTATACTATTATACCAAAATGTTTAAATTGGGCAATTTCCAAAATTTAAGGGATGGGCCAAGGCACCCCTGCCAAATTTTTTAAAGGGGTGCACAAATGTACCTATGTCTTACAATAGGAAATAAACACCTGTATACACCCATATAACTATATAAGGTAATAGGACCTCATCCAAGGGAATAAAATGAGCCAAAAACCAAACATGTGGTTGTACTAAAATTTGGCAATTTTGTACCCCTAAAAGGGAACGAAGTGGACCACCCAAATTTATAGTAATACATACTAGGGTTCTATACTATTGTACCAAATGTTTAAATTGGGCAATTTCCAAAATTGAAGGGGTGGGCCAAGATACACCTCCCAAAAATGTAAAGGGGTGCACCAATATACCCATGTCTTATGAAAGGTAATGAACCCCTGTATATGCACATATAACCATATATGATAATAATACCCCATCAAAGGGGATAAATTAGGTCAAAAACCTCCGAAATTTAAATTTTTGGCAATTTTTTACCCATGAAAGGGAACAACATAGACCCCCAATACTAATAGAGGTACATACTATGGTCCTAGGCTACCACACCAAATTTTTAGATTTGGCAATTTCCAAAATTTAAGGGGGGGTTCCTATGTACCCCTGCCAAATTCTAGAGGGGGGTGGTCCTAAGTACCCCTAGATCATTGACCCGGGCCAGGGACCATAGGTCCTGGTGGTGGTCCTATGTACCCCTGCCAAAATTTAGAGGGGGTGGGCCATGGTACCCCTAGGTCATTGACCCCGGGCCAGGGACCATGGGTCCTGAGGCAGGGACCCAGGGGCCAAAAAGTGTCCTAAAGTAACCCCATTACTACTGGATTTTTATACAAATCCATATTTTGTAGCTTTTAGATTCGATTTTTAACCTTCTCATCTTTTCACACGTTATACTAAAGGTAATTCATTCTTTGTGTTCCGGTCTGGTAATATGCAGTCATGCATTACCTGTATTATAAAATAATACATAATTTACAAGGAAAACATCTCTCCATGTCCCCCCCCCCTTTCGTCGCTTCCTCTGTTTTGTGTATACATATCCGGAACGTCCATCAATGACAATTGCTTATAAAATGTTGCGTCATTGCTTTCTCAACCATTTTTGCGGACTCAAAAAGCATGGTCAATGAGATCAACTAAAAATGTTGTTACTAAAATTGCAAGGATTGGTTATATAAATACTTATCCTAGTGGTGCCCACCCCTCTCGTGTCCATGACGCATGCCCCCTCAATTGCCTATCTTGTTCCATCAGGTGTTCTTCCATGAAAAAAAAATATTTTCGATTAATTTTTACACCCTCTCAAACATATTTATATAGATTTTTAACCCCCCCAAATATTTCAATGACGCAGTTTGCGTCATAGCCCCTCCCTTGTGGGCACCCCTGCTTATCCGCTCCTAGACTTGCCAGCGAGACGATAAATTTCTCAGTCTCCTGAGCCACACTAATTCGCCTAAATCGCAAGAACTCTTTTAGTGTGACGCAGTTCATTGTATAAAAACTATAATTGATAAAGTGATTGACGAACATAACGAAAAAGATTTATCAGCGTTTCAAGATATGCAAGTTATTAAACAATATATTCTAATAATAAATTTGATGAACATGTTATATGACATTCTTCGAGGACCTCTCGTAATGCGTAAGAATTGTGATACCTTCTAGACGAAATTAAGAAAAAAAATTAGGTCATAAACTTTACAAAACAAAAGATTTCCGAGAATCGAAACAAGCTGAGAAATAAGTGTTCGAAAATTGAGATAAGTTAAGAGACAAGTGTCGGAGAATAGAGATAAGTTGAGAGATAAGTCTTCGAGAATCGAGACAAGTTGAGAAATAAGTGTTCGAGAAACCAGATAAGTTGAGAAATAAGTGTTCGAGAATCGAGATAAGTTGAAAGATAAGTCTTTGAGAATCGAGACAAGTTGAGAAATAAGTGTTCGAGAATCGAGATAAGTTGAGAGATAAATCTTCGAGAATTGAGACGAGACTTCTACAAAATTTAAGAAAACGAGACGAGAAAAGCTTATGGCTCGTCTCGTCTTGGGGCAACTTGTCTTTTAAACGTTTTAGGACAACTTTTAGAATGTCGATGCGTACTAATAGAAGTGTCGTTCCAAGGCAGATTCACTAGATCTGGTATTTTTAAATAACCGATATCTGATGTAAGAGTGTGCTTTTATAATTAGAGCCAGTACAGAGAGAAAAGGTTGAGCAAAGTAGTGCAGGAGACGAGATAGCTGAAAAGAATAAAATGTCGTCGCATGAGAACCACAGGAACGTAACTCCATTTTCGTAGGTTTACAGGCGAAAGGACAAAAATATTATTTTCTTAGAAAGATGTGTTTTTAATAAGATGGTAATTGAGCTACATTACAATATATATCGACAAGGAGAACAGATGGCGTTGCGTTCCTTTTACATTAGGTGAGGCTTTCGAAATTATGTTCAAAGTTGAAGAAAACGTTAACCGCATTTTGTAGTTACGTTCCTCTAATTCTCATGCGACGAAGACTCTACGACTAGTGTATCTGCAAAACTATTGACTACGGCAAGTTTAGATGTGACTACTGCTTTCTATCAGTACTAAGTTTGCTGCTTTGATCTTGCTCTCTCTGTGTGGGTTTACTGAGTTTACGAGCAGCAGGCTGTGACGTCACAGAGCATCCAGTTCGACTTCACTAGACAATTGTAATGTTGCTAATGTTTTCAATCCACAGAACGATGCGCCATAGTTAAAACGAGAACATGCTCACGTTGGCGTGTAAGGTTGCCACATGGGCTTTGTGGTGGACAACCACTGTATCAGAGACGGAGTTGGTATGTGGGTCGTTCGTCAACAGGATGTGATCCACTGCTACCTATCACCCACCGTCGTTCACTGATCACTCTGATCCTCTCTGACCCACCGACTCACTCTGTTCAGTGCATTGTAGACAGCATCTTCTGAATGCTGGTGAATTTGGCGATTTACTTTCAAGGCCTCCATCTTTCTTCCTTTTCCATTTCTTTCTATTTTCTTATCTGAGATGAGTATATCTAATAAATAAATTAAAAAAAAGAACATTAGGCACTTTTGGATATTGATATTTGTAATTATAGTATTAGCAATAGGACTCACTACTTGGCTTTCGAGACATGCTCGAATTTTACACTGTTTGTTTTCTTTTACGTTGACCTATTTTACTTTGATCTAATACTTACAAATTTAATCTCTTTTCCACTGAAAATTATCTGTAATTCAACAAGGAAATAATTATAAATGATAATTAAATTCAAATTCATCGTAATTTGGCTCATAACAAACACTTTACCATTTTATATCGTGAAGGTCAGATCCACCAGTATTCACTAATATTGTAATAAAGTGGTGCTTGATCGATTGACCGTAGAAATGCAAACTCTGATTAGTGATAATTTCACAGCCTTGTTTTATTACAAGTGTAAATTATTTATTCAGTAAAATTCAACAATCTATATCTCTCAGCTATGAATACAAAAGACAATAAAATCAAAGTCAAACTAACCTCATAAGAAATAGTCTGTGCGACTGCTCGCAGCCCCCCTAATAAAGGATATGAAGAATTAGAAGATCAGAGAGAAGAGTGTGGATTATGGGTCAGAGTTGATGATGAGTTTTGGTGGGTGGTGCGTAAGAATGGTTCATGGTGGGTCATGGTGTGTTGTAGATTAGAGTGGGTCACGGTGGGTTGTGGGTCTAGTGAGTAGTGGGACACGGTGGGTGGTGGGTTAGTGCGTCATGGGTGATGATTTCATTGATCCACGCCAGCTCTGCACTATATGCGTGGGTTTTCTCTGGGTGCTTCCATTTCCTCTCGCTTTCTTTATTTCCCTGTTTCGTTCATGATTATCATCAACACAGTCTTCCTTAGTTTCGTAGCACAATTACGGATCATTAGAGTAAAAAAGAAAAAAATCAAAAATCCAGAACAATAACAGAGCCTATACGTTTCCCAAATTTAAGACCAAACCGGATGCACAATTCTCAAGCACCTCTAAGGATCATGAACCCATGATCGTTGCACTGAACGATGACCACCGAAGTAGCAAGGCAAATAGTGAGTATCAACCGTCCCAGGAGGATCAAAATTTGTCACTTCTTATCCATCAATTACCACTTGACAAAAAAAATGTTGACTTGTATAATATTGTATAAATCTGGGTAATCACCAGCTTAAGCAGTAGATCGAGTTGCATATTAAGCCTAATGAACACTACATATTTTGAACTTACGTTACGCCAATATTAATTAAATAGTTGTTTCACTGACTGTCAATAGTCGTTTCAATGAAGCAAACTTCGTTGGAGCTGCAGAAGATTATATTTTCCCGCTTCTGCTTACATGCTTTCCAGAGACCGCTTAATGTCCGATCCCGATGTGTTAAAGGATACCGTTTGGGAATCCACAAGCGCACTAACCCATATGAGTAGTATCTAGACTAACGACACTATCCTCGAACGAAATAATTTGGACACCAACTGCAGCTGCTTGTGTTGGTAGGTCAGCGATGCAGTCCCAAACAATGGATGTCGTCGTCGTAGCAGGTATTTCATCTGTGGAAACTGGGAACAGGGCGTGTTCTTGGTAATAAGAAACATTGATTTTGATATTTTTTTTCGACCTTACGAGAGGTGTAGAGCTACTCTCTGTAGCAAAAATCATTGACCAACATAATATTGCGGTTATGCTATGAGTTATCTATGATCTACTTAGAATGGGACGTACGCAAGAGGTGTCATAGCAATAACCAAAACTTTCTTAATAATCTAGACATCGATAAGTTTGTACACCAATAAATTCGCCATTAATCATTTCGGTTGAAATAAAAGAATAGGTTCTGTGGGGAATGTTTTTAATGTGTGTAGTTTTAATCAGTAGCGTCTATTTGAAACTTCCCAAGCACTGACTCATGACTAGGCATTGACCAATATGAAACAGGTACATATCTTTTCTTATTGATGTAGTCTAGATAAACAATATGATCCACACTAGTAACTAGGTGTTCCTCCTGATAGGTCTTCGAAGCTACTACTCCTGACTTTGGAAGAGCCCAGTAGTTTTGTTACTCGACTCGAGACGAGGTTATGGAACTTCCTGTACTCGTGGTGGAATACGTGAAGACGTGAACCTCTGAAATTCACTTCTGTCATCATATTTGTCAATGCATGGATCTTACATGTTGAGTTGTGAAAGCTAGCTCACTTCAGTGCTTGGCAACTATTTCAAAGACGGAATTACATAGCAGTTGTACAGATAAAGAATTCATTAATTAAACACAATTTGATTTTGAAATATCCATAATTTCCTTTCGCTGTTCGTTGAATGTCCTTTGAAGAATATTGAACTAAAAGTACCATCACGGACAAAGTTTAACGATGATATCGATGGGCGTCCGTGACAATATATTTCGAGAAACTTGTTTTGCATTGAGGCATAATGGTACATTTTTCCTTTCCATGAACACTTTTGTAGGTGATGGCCCGAACACTTCCACAGTCAGCCCTTCTCGCTGATCTAGTGGTTGGTGTACGAGGTTCCGGTTTCGATTCCCGATGAAGAGCTTTGAAAATTAAACTCTTACGGCGGTTCGGATTCCACCTTAAACTGTAGATCCAGTCACATATAGCATCGGTTCTGAAAGAGACTCTAAATTCTAACCTATACAACCATCCACTATCTACAATCACTTAGGTAGACCCACGCTTCGTTCATTGACATTGGCGGTTCTCGTACAGTTCTCTATCTTTGCTGTTTCGCTCTGCGATATGTTGTGATGTAAACTCATATATATTGGGTTTACGGGCAGTTTGTAACCTTAATTTGGTATGTATTGCACGATCCGCTGTTATTGGGGTCACATATAATCGTTTCACTATAATGCGTTGTCGTAATCGATTCTTACAGGTCACTATACTCCGGACCTTCTTCAGCACAAGTTTTGTGAGTTCCATTGATGTCCTCTTTGAAAGTCTGTAGATGTGCTGTGGAGAAGGCTAGCGTACATAATATTTAGTTATAACAGTAACTGTGGCCTACTCTACCACAAAGACATTGTTTCGCCAGTATTCTACAATGCACTAAATGCTAAAATTTGGTAAACAACCATGATGTATCCTTCACAAAAGCGCTTTTGGCGGTATTATGCCAGCTCGTAACACCTTTATTCTACTACATAACAGTTGAAAGATTGAAACACGTATGCATTCAATTTTATTGCTTTGTAAAACCCGGTTTGACAAATCTCGCTATCTGAAGGTTGTTCCGATAGAGGCAGGTTATTCTCTGTATGTATATACAGTAATTATACACAGGTTGATTCATTTATATTGAGCTGGAATCAGTTTGCAAATGTACCGCGCATGCGCAACCCATCGCCTTGAGATTGTCACGAAGCAAGAAACAGTATCTCTTTAGTCACACAGTAGAGCAATGTGGTCGAGCTCTACTGTTTGATGCAGCCGAAACTGAACATAATCTGAAAAACGGATTCATTGTGCTCTTTCCAACGCTAAGTTTACGGGCTCACGAATCGTAGAAATGTGTCAAGTGAGTAATTTTTGTGTAGGTCGTACCACTGTGAACCGTATTATATGAAAAAATATGCGTCACAGAGTCCTGGGTCCACCACACCGAAGCGAACAGCAAGAACATTTGTGGTCCAGCTGCAGCGCAGTTTCCTGAAATAGAAAAAAAAATGAAATCTTTAAGTTTTACATCCCATGGGTATGCAGGTTAGGCTAAAGGAGACGGTGATGATGAGAGATGAGTGAAATGGTGGAATGAAGAAAATGGGAGGACATGGTGGAACCCCGAGAAAACCCACGAGCACGGTGTTTGTCCACAACAAAGTCCACACGGCGCGAGCTGGAAAACTCCTGCAATAGAAGCTCCGATGCCGGGCAAGAGTTAATAGAGATATTTGCAGATCAAACACAACCGGTGGTGGAAACACGTCATTTTCTAGGTAAGTGGATAGAGCTCGTTCGTGGCTAAGCGGTTAGCGTACGCGCCTTTGGCGTGGGAGACCCGGGTTCAATTCCCGGCGGGAGCTCATGTGGTTCGGATTCCACGTTAATCAGTATGTCCATGTCTCATATAGCCTCGCTGCTGAAAGGGACGTTAAACTAAAATCAACTCTAGGTAAGTGGCACATTTAAATTCGCCTCAATATAAATGAATCAACCTCTGTAATGTAATTAAATAAACACTGGCCAAAATTTATAGCCTTGAATTAACTCTAAAATGTTTTGAAATCCTATAGTGACCCAATGCGGTCAACCTAATAATAATAATAATAATAATAATAATAATAATAATAATAATAATAATAATAATAATAATAATAATAATAATAATAATAATAATAATTTTTATATTTCAGGAATTTCAAAGAAAAACGTATTAAATGGCTAGGAAGAAGCTAATTATCGATACAGACGTTGGGTCGGATGACGCCATCGCTATAATATTGTGTGTTCATGCAGAAAAAATTGGCGCTGCAGAAATCCTTGGCATTACGGCTGTTCACGGAAACACTACTTTGGACAATGTTTGTGTGAATATTCTGAAAACACTGAAGACTGTTGGCCGATTGGACGTAAGTAGAAAGTTTTTAGTAAAGGAAAAATGTATATATTGAAAATAAGTACTTTTAGGTCATAAATGTTATCTGTTACTGGAAGGTGTAGAGCTATTATGGTAATCAAGAAATTGGAATAAAATGTGAAATACTACTCTTAAAACTTTTTTTAACAATTAACGTTTGAATTTGTGGTACGCATGTACAGATGCTTGTCAGTTTAATGGAAACATCTAAGAAAAATCGCAGTTTTCATATTAGAGCATATTAGCATGGACATTCACTCTCAGAACAACTCTGCTACGACATAGAACGCAGGCATATAGGTCGTGAATGGTGGCAAGGGGTCACTGAGCCTCGTGAGAAAGAAAGGAGGCGGAAGTTGCACTTGATTCGTGCCTCCAAAACGGACCACAGATGTTCAATTATGTTCGGGGAAAGAGCGAGTCAAGGGAGGTGTATAACTTCATCCTGATATTACTCAAAGCGCATGAATGGATGAGTTATCATATTGTAATATGGTGTCATTGTCCAAAACACAACATCTGGATCCCTAAAATTGTGGCATGATCATGGGAAGTGACGCGATCGGTAAGTATCAGTACATGGCTTGCTGAAAACTAGGATATTGTGGCCCTCAGTAGCAGAAAACCTGTTAATAATAATTTTTATATTTCAGGAATTTCAAAGAAAAACGTATTAAATGGCTAGGAAGAAGCTAATTATCGATACAGACGTTGGGTCGGATGACGCCATCGCTATAATATTGTGTGTTCATGCAGAAAAAATTGGCGCTGCAGAAATCCTTGGCATTACGGCTGTTCACGGAAACACTACTTTGGACAATGTTTGTGTGAATATTCTGAAAACACTGAAGACTGTTGGCCGATTGGACGTAAGTAGAAAGTTTTTAGTAAAGGAAAAATGTATATATTGAAAATAAGTACTTTTAGGTCATAAATGTTATCTGTTACTGGAAGGTGTAGAGCTATTATGGTAATCAAGAAATTGGAATAAAATGTGAAATACTACTCTTAAAACTTTTTTTAACAATTAACGTTTGAATTTGTGGTACGCATGTACAGATGCTTGTCAGTTTAATGGAAACATCTAAGAAAAATCGCAGTTTTCATATTAGAGCATATTAGCATGGACATTCACTCTCAGAACAACTCTGCTACGACATAGAACGCAGGCATATAGGTCGTGAATGGTGGCAAGGGGTCACTGAGCCTCGTGAGAAAGAAAGGAGGCGGAAGTTGCACTTGATTCGTGCCTCCAAAACGGACCACAGATGTTCAATTATGTTCGGGGAAAGAGCGAGTCAAGGGAGGTGTATAACTTCATCCTGATATTACTCAAAGCGCATGAATGGATGAGTTATCATATTGTAATATGGTGTCATTGTCCAAAACACAACATCTGGATCCCTAAAATTGTGGCATGATCATGGGAAGTGACGCGATCGGTAAGTATCAGTACATGGCTTGCTGAAAACTAGGATATTGTGGCCCTCAGTAGCAGAAAACCTGTTGGGTGTAGACATTGCGGATCATATGTTTCTTTCGGCGTTTGCCACATATAAACGTGTGGTTCTAAATGAGGTATCTGACTCTATCACATGTTTAAAATCATCAGCAGTCCATATTACATGTTAGTAACAGCGTAGGCATCGTACTAAAGGGGTATGGTCATTTACCAGCGGTTTTGCTCGTGCAATCCGAATCCGTATGCCAATGTCATGTAACTCGTGGCAGACTGTAATTGTTGAAACAGTCTGTAGATGATGTTGCTTGAGTTACTCGGTCACTTGCACCGCAGTCACACGACAGTTCTTAGTGACAATCCGGTTTAATGCTAGGTACAACCTGTCACTGAGGATTTTCTTGCTGACCGCTATTTTTCTTCGCCGATGTGGTTTTGCAGTGACTTTTCTTGGCCGTCACTTTGGGCTTTGTACCCGCGATACACTCACATGTCAGCACACTTGCCACGCACGACATAACCAAGCATCAACAATTCACAATCTTAGAAAATCATAGAGATTGTCAATTTTATACTATATGAGCGTCTGGTCAGTTCAGTGCAGACTGCCTTTTACTGCTGTTGTATACTACATAGAGCTTTCCTAGTATAACAGCTCGACGCTGCGCCTGCCACCTAACTGTTTCCAATCCAAACATCTAAAGTGTTTCCGTTAAATTGATAAGTAGAACATGAGCTTGTAAACAACTATTCAGTGGAGTGTGGATTATTAAGTAAGCAAAATAAATGTAAGAATGACGAGAAAGAAACTCATATATATGTTGTAAATTTGTGTTTAATTTGTTTTAGATTCCAGTATTCCGAGGCACACAAGAGTCGCTAGTACATACGTTCCAGAGAGCGAGCAACATTCATGGAAAAGATGGATTTGGTGATTTCGATTTTCCAGATGCTCCAAGTGTTGAACTGATACGGAAAGAACATGCTGTAAATGCGCTAGTTCGAATTGTTTCTGAGAATCCAGGTAATTGTTTTACATTTTAATGAACGCCCTACAATATTAGAATCTTAAATTGAGACAATCTAATCTTTACCTCCAGCAGGTATTCCCAGTCTTTCTTTCACGATCTTGTTGAAAACATTATTAGAGTAAAACACAAGATGTAATAAATTCAAGACAAAATTCGTGACAAATTTCGAGACGAGAGAGACTTCTTTCAATATTAACCCAAGTTCTCTGGCTGGAGCAAACAGTGTGTATATTACACGAAGCTGCTCAGGCATTTTTCGAACATCCATAATTTCGCTTCTTGTGAAGACAATGCAACGAAAATTAGCTGCATAATTAACCTGCACCAGGCCATGTCCTTTGTAATATTTCAATATCTTATTTCCGACGGTTTATGAGATAATAGGGTCATGAAATACTCAAAATATCTCGAAGTTCGGCACTTAGTCACTAAAACTTACGTGTTGCTTCCTGTAGACATATAAACTACAAATTTGGCACAAATGAAGAGTTTCTGGTATTACCCAGAAAGCAAATAGATCTATGGTAAGTGCAGGTTTGCCCTTAATTTCCGTTGATAGACTTAACCTAATAGATTCCTTCTATGTATGACTTTGCCAAGTTTAAACTTTAAGTTATGCTACGAGTTCAGATAGCCTTGACGTATAAACTTGTATACTCTTAAACCAGATGTAATAATGAAGGCTGTGCAAAAATGCATGTGCATTAGACTTATCCTTAAAGATTATCTCTAAGTATGCCTTTATCAAGTTAAATTTTACGTCATATTTAACAAGATATGTCAATTTAAAGGAATTTTAAGGCTAGCCTTATATTAATCATTATTAGCAAGTTTGAGACAAACCTGCAATCGAGGAATTAGCAAATTTACCGTAGCCTTGATTAGGTCTGCAGCCGTGGAAATGCAAGCTTGTGTGAACATACAGACTTAGCAGTGAAAGCTTGAGTAAGGTTATTAAAAGTCTGGAATGCTATTAGGGAACTAAAGAGAGAGACTTTGAGAACTGAAAAATTTCCATCTGCGATGGGGAAGATTATGGGACAAGGTCGAAATTACGATACTTGACTCAAAATCTATAGGGTGTTTCCCGTATACATGGAATGTGATATTTGACAAAAATAGGGTTTTTGATACAAATAAAGGGGAAAATCTGGAAACTGATTTTTTTTCCCACGAAGGGAGAAAATTATGGGGTAAGACAAACGTTACGTCACTGAACTCAAAACCTATAGGGTACTTCCTGTAGACATAGAAATTTAAAATTTCGCAAAAGTGTAGGCTTTGTGATGCAAGTGAAGGGAAAGATATGAAAACTGGGAGTTTTCCCCTGCAATGAGGAAGATTAGAGACATGGGCAAATTACGGCACTGGCTAAAAACCCATAGGGTACATTTTGTAAACAGAAATTTGAAATTTGTCACAAATGTAGCGTTTGAAATTCAAATAAAGGGACAAATCTGAGAACTGGTAATTTCGCCCTACAAAAAAAATTTAGGAGGCAAGGCCAATATAATATCATTAAACTCAAAGCCCAGTGGCGTAGGGAAGGGGGTAGAGGCCCCCCAAAGAGGTCCGACAATGTACTTTGGTACTTTGATGTTTGAAATTTTTTATATATTTTATGTTTATATATTTTTTGTTCGTAATTTTTCTATATGTACCTATAACAGCACTTGCCCCCCCCCCAAACAAACATCCTGGCTACGGTACTGTCAAAGCCCATAGGGTACTTCCTGTACTGCGGAAATGTAGAGTTTGAGATAAACTTAGGGCCAAATCCGAAAACTAGAGATTTTCCCTTCCACGGCGGAAAATTAGGTTACAAGGATAAAATTACGACACTTGGCTCAAAACCAATAGAGTATTTTATATAAACATAGAAAATTGAGATTTGATATAAGTATAGGGTTTTTATAAGGAAAGGGAAAATGCGGAAATTGAGCATTTCTCCCTTCAAGAGGTAAAATTGGGGTCCAAGGACAAAATTACGTCACTTGATTCAAAACCTATATGATATTTCCTGTAGTCATAGAAACTTCAAAATTGGCACAAATTTAACCTTTGTAAAACAAGTAAAGGAAAAAGTTTCGAAAACTACAAATTTCCAACTTCTCCTCCCGAAGGAAGAAAATTAGGAGCGATTGGCAAAATTATATATAGGTACATCAGTTGCTTCGAAATCTAAAGGGTAAATTTAAGATAGCAGCAATAGAGATGAATATTTAGGGTTCTTGAAGTATACGTGCAAATTTAGGGTTTTTACAGTAGACATGAAAATTTAGGATACTTACAGTAGACTTGAAAATTTAGGATACTTACAGTAGACATCAAAATTTAGGGTACTTGCAGGAGACACTTGCAGTAGACATGAAAATTTAAGGCACTTCCGGTAGACATGAAAATTTAGGGTACTCTTAGGAGAGATGAAAATTTAAGATTCATGTAGTAGAAATGAAAAATTTAGTGTACTTACAGTAGGCATGAAAATTTATGGTTCTTGCAGTAGACATAAAAAATTAGGGTTCATTTAGTAGACATGAAAATTTAGGGAACTTACAGTAGACATGAAACTTTTTTGGTTTATGCAGTAGGCCTATGCATGAAAAATTTAGGGTTCTTGCAGTAGCCATGACAATTTAGGGTTTTTACAGTAAACATGAAAATTTGGGGTTTTTGCAGTAGACATGATAATTTAGGGTTCTTGCACTAGACATGAAAATTTAGAGTTTTAGCAATAGACAAGAAAACTTAGAGTACTTGCAGTGGACATGAAAATTTAGGGTACTTTGAGTAGACACGAAAATTTAGAGTGCCGGTAGGAGACCTGCAAACTTGAAATTTGGGAGAAACGTAGAATTGAGGACAAATAAAGGTTGGGGGAAATCCGAAAATTGGAAAATTTATTCCCCAAGGAGGAAAATGAGAGAGAGTGGAAAAGTTGCGTAGGGTATGTAATTCCACTAGCTATGAAAACTTGAAACCTGCAAATTTAATATTAAAGATTTTCAGATTTTAACAGAACTTGGTATCGTTTCAGATTTTTCTCTGTGATATTTACAAGTTCATTTTGAAGTTCACCGTGATTGAAACCCTTCTTTATATTATCTTTGACAGAATTGAAATCTTCTGTGTAAGTATTCTGAAACGATGCCAAGTTCTATGGAAATCTAAAAGTCAGAAAATTAAATTTACAACTTTTGAGTTCCAACAGAAAACAACTTTCCGAAAACAAGTTCTCTATACAGGAACACCTCGAGAGGCTTCTGCCTGATAAGTTGTTCTCAGCACTAAAGATTGCAAAGTTCGTTTCACGATTTCCGAATTTCAATAGAACTTGGCATAGTTATTCTTTTTTTTTTTTTTTTTTTTTTTTTGGGCTCAAGAAAGTTATAAACGTACGACAACTTGGCTCTATTTTTCACTTTTATGTCTTTTGGTGGCATAAATTCTACAGGGTGAGATATCACGTTCACTTCATACTGCTGAGGTGAGATAGACATAACTACTGTTTCGCGCACATCCTTAAATATGACACACCTAAAAGTGTAGATGCATAATTGCCTTTCATCTCTAGCTCTTTCTGCAGCACATGTCGAAGGTGGCGTACACCGTCTGCGCCAAGGGCGCCGATCCCGAGGAGGCCCGCACCCCCCAAAGCTCATGTGAGCCCCCTATTGTATTTATAAATATACAATATTTGGCATAATTTGAGTTTAATTTGTCTTAAAATCTTCATATATATATATATATATATATATATATATATATATATATATATATATATATATATATACCTTCTGCATCTGAATGACCCCTCCTGAATTCACAGGGAAATCGGCGCGCCGCTTGGTCTGCGCGTCATCTTTTCTGATGTCTCGAAGGCATCAACGAGTGACAAAGATGATGGCTTTTCTTGTATCACAGTGCTTCACGCCAAATACTCCCTTCAGTTTGGCAGAAAGTTTGTCAAGAAGTCTGTGAAAGCATTGTTGTGCACTGAATCCACTTCAGTCACTACAGTCTTGATTGATACACGTTGTTCATGTTTCCGAAACATATTCTCGGGCGCTTACCACGTTTGTCCTCTACTTTATGACACTACTGCTTTTGATTGAATAACACAGTCCTTACCACTTGCCATATTTCTTTGCCTTTGATACACGTTGTTCATGTTTCCGAAACATATTGTCTGGCACTTATCACTTTTGTCCTCTACTTTACGACACTGCTGCTTTTGATTGAATAACACAGTCCTTACCACTCGTCATATTTCTTTGCCTTTGATACAAGTTGTTCATGTTTCCGAAACATATTGTCTGGCACTTACCACTTTTTTCCTCTATTTTATGGCACTGCTGCTGTTGATTGAATAACACAGTCGTTACCACTCGCCAAATTTCTTTATCTTATATTCCCTTATCACTACAGAAATCTTGTACTGCTGAGATACAAGATATGCGAATAATGTTGCCACTATTTTTTATTCAACCTATGTATTTCTACTGGAAGATCTCGGTCTCCTCTTACATATATCTCGACACAAAATTCGGTTTGGCTCATCTCGCTGGCAACACTTAATATGCGATTCAATAAGCAAATAAAATGAGATGAAATCTTTCAGTTTAACGTCCGACGCATATGCCCTTTAGGCAATGGCGCCGATTTCTTAGTAAATTTGGGGGGGGCATTCAGATGCTAACTAACTCTAACTAACTAACTCTGGCCTATGGGACCCGGAGGTTCAATGCCGCGTTCACAAAAGCTCTCCACTGACTTCTATCCTTAGCCAATTGGATCCAGTTTCTATTTTGTATTCCAATCTCTGCGAGATCTATCTTAATATTGTCCTCCCATCTGCGCCTAGGTCTTCCTAATGGTCGTTTTCCGATTGGCCTTCCAGTCAAAACTTTGAAAGCGTTTCTACTTTCTTCCATTCTAGCTACATGACCTGCCCACCTAAGTCTCCTAGACTTGACGACCCTAACAATGTTGGGTAAACAATATAAATTATGTAGTTCCTCGTTATGAAGTTTCCGCCATTCCCCATTCCCGTTCCTCTTAGGTCCGAATATTCGTCTCAGGATCTTGTTCTCAAATACTTTCAGTCTATGTTCTTCCCTCAGAGTAAGTGACCATGTTTCACAGCCATACAAAACAACAGGCATGATTATCGTTTTATATATTTTAAGCTTCAAATTCCTCGACAGAATTCGCGACGACAAGAGAGTTTGAACCGAATAGTAACACGAATTCCCTGCTTTTAGTCGACATTTAATTTCTTCTTGAATATGATTTTCCTCTGTTAATATTGATCCTAGATATTTGAAAGTATCCGCTTTATCAAAAGTATTATTTAATATTTTAACGCATGCATAATTTGCTGTATTCCGGTCCCGACGCACTTCCATGTATTTAGTTTTCTCTGCATTTACTTCTAAACCCATGTCCCTACAAGCGTTTAATAAGATCTCTGCATTTCTTTCTATTGTTCTCCTATCATCACCTATTAAATTTACATCATCAGCATATGCCATAACCTGGTGAATACCGTTCAATTGTAGGCCGTGGTTGCTATCTTTGATTTTCCTTATAGCGTATTCCAGAACGAAGTTAAATAATAATGGCGACAACGCAGCTCCTTGTTTCAGGCCATTTTCGACATGGAAGCTCGTGGACAAAAAATTTCCTACCCGGACTTTAGTTTGGGATTCATTTAAACATATCTTAATTAATCTAATTAGCTTTCTCGGTATTCCAAGTTCTGTAAGAACGTTGTATAGTGTTTCTCTCCTAACCGAGTCGTACGCCTTCCTAAAATCAATAAATAGTTGATGTACCGGGGTATTGTATTCCCACTTTTTTTTCGAGTATTTGGCGAATGGTAAATATTTGGTTGACAGTTGATCGATTTCGTCTAAATCCGCACTGATAATCTCCAATAATTTATCTGCGTATCGGGTCAGTCTTGCTAATAGAATATTTGAAAGGGTTTTATAGGATGTTGCATTTTATAGGCATTCAGATGCGGAAAGTATATTAGGGTTTTAAGACAAATTGCATTCAAATTATGCCAAATATTGTAAATTTACAAAAACAATGAGGGGGCCTACATGAGCTTTGGGGTGGCCCGGGCCAACTCGGGCCCCTCAGGATCGGCGCCCTTGCCTTTATGCTAAGGGAGACGGTGATTAAAGCAAGTAAATGATCATGGAAGAATCTGTAGAAACAGAAAATGGGAGGGGAGGAAACGAAAGTACCCCGAGAAAATCCGCCGAAACGATGTTGTCTATCACAAACTTACTTGGCCAAGGGTCGAACCCCTGACCCCATACACCAAAAGTAAGTGCTCTACCGCTGAGCTACTGTGCTGGCGAGCTATTTTCTGATTGATATTAATACCCACTTCTTCAGTTCTACAGTGCGCCTGTAGTTATTATATCTATACGACTTAATATTAGTAGAGTGAAATTTTGACGCTTATGTATTAGCAAAACATCCATAGTAGTTTTGTTGGAATATTAAAAGTACAAGAACGCATAGAAATAATTATAAATGTAATTTCAATGAGTTTACAGAATTGAGTAAAGTCTACACTGTTCAGCGGACAAATGAAGTACTTTGAACGTTAACACTGGAAATTTGGAATACATATACGAGGTGTGTTCGAAAAGTATTGAATCATTTTTTTCGCGTAAATCAATGAAGGCGGGACACTTTCTTCAGTGTAGATATACAGTGGTGCCCACCCCCCTTATGTCTATGACGCACTCCCCCCCCATTGTCTATCCGTAGGTGTTCTTCCATGAAAAAAATCTTCTTTTCGATTAATATTACCCCCTCATCAAACATATTTATATAGATTTTAACCCCCCCCAAATATTTCAATGACGCAGTTTGCGTCATAGTCCCCCCTTGTGGACACTCCTGAGATATAGAGGAGACACTCACGCACAGTCGTGAATTTTTTCACGCCCGCAGAAAGTGTCACTCACTGGTAGTCGGTCAACGCGTGAGACGTGTAGTGCGCGGTCGTCGGATTTCAGTTTTTTTGTAAAATGGCAGAAAAATTTGAGCAGCAATATTGCATCAAATTTTTGCTAAAAGCTTTACGATACCCAACCGGAAACCATTCAATTTTGAACGAGGAATTTGAGCATGAGGAGAGTGTCCGCGAAATTTGCTTCAGGCTTTCATCGCCAAACACAACATTTCTGTGTGTCGTCAGCCTCCTTACTCACCCGACATGGCTCCGTGTGATTTTTGGTTATTTTCCAAGCTGCAAATGCCACTAAAAGGGGCCCCGATTTGCGTCAAGAGAAGACATCATGCGGAATGCGACGGAACGATTGCTTACCGTTTCAAAAACTGCGTTCCAGAAGTGTTTCCAACAGTGGCGAAAGGGCTGGGAGAAATGTGTGAATTACCAAGGAAACTACTTTGAAAGGGATTAGTGTTTCGTATTTCTAAATCAATAAATGATTTTTTTTTTTGCCAACCAAAGGTTCGATACTTTTTGAACACACCTCGTATACATGTGTGCAGGGCGTCATTTAGGAGGGACAGGGAGGGGCAATTGCCCCCCCCTGAGTTTGAGATTTTTATAGATTTTATCAATAGAATAGTAGCAAATCAGTAAAAAAAAACGCCGAATTTTACACATATCAAGGGGTCTTGCCACACCTCCAAGCAAAATCTGAAATGACGCTCCTGGATTATTATCATGGTATTTCTCAAACAGAGTTTCTTAAAAAAAAAAAAAAAAAACAGAAGTAGCGAAACACAAAAATTACGTCATGAAATAATGTGTTTTTTTTTTAAAAAAAAAATTAAAATATGATAGTTGATCAGAAGAGGATACAATAAAATGTTTTATTTTGAAGATATTCCTATTTTCTACTTCAAAGAAAGTTGACACATTATAATATAATGACAATGTTTATGTTATTTTTGTTTAGTTTGTTCATAAAATGTGTCCAATTTGCGTCACCACCAGTTTAACAATACTAATTGGAGTTTTCATTTTAATCTTTACTGCTAATACATGCTGCGCCATCTGTTGCCAGTATGTATAACAACTTTAAGCTTTCAACTTCTCTTTTCTGCTGCCATCTCTTGAGGATTACGAGAACTACATAGTTGTGCAATGAATGTGGAACACGTAAGCATAGGTGATAGATAAACTAGAGTGAAATATGCATAGTTACAAGAAATCATGATTTGATTTTTTTTTTCATACAAAACTGCTCATTAATTTTTATTAAAACAGTATTTATTATGTTTCTATTATGCCAAATGTATTAACAAAATATACGAAAAAGTAGGGAATTATAGGAGAACAATAAAAAGAGATGCACAGGTCTTAATTAAACGCTTACAGGAACATGGATTTAGAACTAAATACATGGAAATTCGTCGGGATCGTAATATGGCCTAATGTGGATGCGTTAAAATATCAAATAATATTTTTGATAAAGGATATTGAATACTTTCAAATATCTAGGATTAATACTAAGACCATATTCACGAAGAAATTAAATGTCTACCGAAAGCAGATAATTTGTATTATTATTCAGTTCAAAATCTCTTGTCGTCACGAATTTCTTCGGGTAATTTGAAGCTTAAAATATATAAAATGATAATCATGCCTGTTGTTCTATATGGTTGCGAAACATGGTCGCTTACTCTAAGGAAAGAACATAGACTGAAAGTACCCAGAACAAGGATCTGAGACGAATATTCGGACCCAAGAGGAACGGGAATGAGGAATCGCGGAAACTTCATAATGATGAACTGCATAATTTGCACGGTTTACCAAACATTGCTAGGGCCATCAAGTCTAGGTGGCTCAGGTGGGCAGGTCATCTAGCCAGAATTGAAAAAAAAAAGTAGGAACGCATTCAAAGTCTTAAGTGGAAGACCAATCGTAAAACAACTACTAGGAAGACCAAGCCGCAAGTGGGAGGACACTATTAAGATGGACCTCGCAGAAATAGGAATACAAAGTAGAAATCGGATTCAGTTGGCTAAGGACAGAAGTCAATGGAAAGCTTTCGTGAACTCGGTATTGAACTTCCGGGTTCCATAGGCCATAGAGTTAGTAGGTTAGTTACGAAATAAAAATAGACAAAGAGGAAAATTGTTGGAAATTAGTGGTTTTTAGTCTAAACTGTTGAATGCCTTTCAATCGCACCAGTTGTTTAGGCTCTATACTGATAACTAGACATCGGATTTTTATCCAAATGTGTATTTTGTTTGCTTATATGCATCACTGTTAAACTTAGTAGGGGTTTCTAACAACACTAACACAGCTCGAATTTGAAGTTTTATGGTGCATATAAATGCATTTTTCAAAGATTAGAGCATATATTAGTGCGTAAGGGCATATTCAGCATATTCTAAAAAGTTTTTTTGAGGGAGGGCGCGGTGGGACAGTGGTAGAGAGTTCACCTCCGGTGCTTGGGGTCCTTAGTTCGATCCCAGCTCGCTCCGTTTGGACTTTGTGGTCGATAAACATCGTGCTTGTGGGTTTTCTCGGGGTTCTTCCGTTTCCTCCGACTTTCTTCACTCCACAATTTCATTCATTTCTCATAATCACCGTCTCCTTTAGCCCAACCGGCATAATCGTGGGACGTAAAACAATGATTTCATTTCTTTTTTTTTTTTTATTTCGGATGGATGGTTATAGCATGGAATAAATCCAGTTTTAGTTTGTATTTTCAGTGCATTTAATGTGTATGCAACAAAACGGTTTTTTGAGTGAGAGGGTGAAAGTATGGAGGACAAATAATGTTAGCAAACGATCAGCAGAGCAAAGACACATACAATTGCCAAGTTGTTAAGATAAATCTGATAATGATAAAGCCATTGTAACATCGTGTCCACACCAATTCAGAAACAAAAGACACAGGGAATGCTCTCCAGTGAATGCTTAGCTCTAGTTGAAGTCCGACGTGAGCTCCAGTCAGTTCCTGGTAAACTTGCGAGCTCTATGGAAAAGAAATTGACAGATGTTATTGCCAGAAACTCAGACTATAAAACAGTGGGAGCCATAGAAAAATACCTGCTTCAAGGTTAAATTTCAACTTGCCAGAAAATATAGATACTAAACTTGCTTCTCTGTATAAATATTGTTATTGATGTTAACAAGGCATTTTGTGGCTACAAGTGTCACAAACAGACTCCAAAAACTGAAGAGAAGCATCTTGTGATATACCGTAAGGTTAATTATTGCAAGAAGTAGGCCTAAATTCTTATAACCGATCTTTTGTTCAGTGGAAACGTGTAGAAAAGTGAGGGTTCTACTATTTCGTGTAAAGTAAATGTAGTTTAAAATACAATTATGAAGAAACACTAGAGTTCATGTTAGCACTCTCTGTAACTCTGTAACTCTCATAATAATAAATGCCGAAGAGATGTCTTTGAAAGGTAAACTACACTTTCAATGTAATATTTCATCTACAAAATTTTATCTCAAGTTTCCTGCAGGTTTGAAAATGCTCTCTTTTATTGGATTGTTAGTGCATATTTTAACACATTTTACACCATAGTTACATGCATATTTCATGAATTTTAAGTGTATAAAGATCCGATATCTACTAATAACGCACTCTATCCTAATGAAAATGTATCGTTTCCAGTTGAAAAGTTTGTAATCTTTGGGCGCTCATTACAAATACAGTAACATGACATTGTTGGAAAACGGATTCGAGTTTATCTAGTTTCCCCTACACAACAATGTGCACTTTCCCTGCCCTTTTGTTTCACTCGGGGTCCACCTAAAACTGTAGTTCCAAATGTTAATCTAGCCACTTTAATATGTAATATTTAACAGTACGTACTGATTTTAGTTTCTACGATGTAACTTTGTTTCTACCTAATTAGTAATTTTGGATTTGTTTTCCAGGTGAAGTAACGTTATTGACTCTAGGCCCGCTGACAAATGTTGCCATGGCACTTCGAATGGATCCGTCATTTTGTCAGAATGTAAAAGAAATCATCATCATGGGAGGGAATTCTGAAGGTAAGATGTCGTGCGATTTCGCTAAGCATTTGGTAACTAAGCTAAAGATAGCATCACAATTTAAAATCGTGTAACAAAATTTAAAAACATAAAATGTAAGGCAATACGAGCAATGAACTGTTGAGGATGTTTGCAAGGGACTTTGCAACAAAGTCTGGAAGAAAGTAAAATCAGTTTTGTTTCTGAGGCATACTGGAGGTCGGTACATCTTAAGATGAATTTTTCTAATGTCTCAAGGGCAAGGGTGTCGATCCTGAGGTCCCTGTGGCCCCCTTATTGTATTTATGAATATACAATATTTGGTGTAATTTGAATGCAATTTGTCTTAAAATCCTCATATATATACCTTCTACGTCTGAATGTTTCTCCCTCCCCCCCAATTTACAGAGAAATCGACGCCCTTGCTTAAGGGGTTCTTGCGTTACTATTTGAGCACACAACAGAACATCCTAAAATGCACTTTAATCTGTTCCTATAACTAAAAAGAACAAAAAAGAAAAAAAGATATATTTTCTTGTACGTAAAGCTGAGTATTTGTACGTTATCCAAATCTACCCCGTTGAATCATTTGAAATGATTTTTTTTTTTTTTTTTAAGTTTAACGTCCCAAAATTATGCACCAAGAGTAAGGAAGATATTAATTATGATTAATGAGATGGGGATAAAGGTGAAATGACGAAAATGGGAGGAAACGGGAGAACTGCGAGAAAAACTACCCAGGTGATATTTGTTCACCACAGAGCTGACGGCAGGAATTGGGATTGATCATTTACACCACGCGCCAGAAAAGAGCGGTGAGGTGAGGTGACTTTAGTTTAGCGTCCCTTTCAGCAGCGAGGCTATATGAGACGTGGACCTACTGATTAACGTGGAATCCGAACCACATGAGCTCCCGCCGGGAATCGAACCCGGGTCTCCCACGCCAAAGGCGCGTACGCTAACCGCTTAGCCACGGAGGAGCTTACGCCAGAAAAGAGCGTTCTATCACTGAGACATCTCTTGAAATGGATTGTAAAGCAAAGTTAGACCCACTTCAAACAGGGCTTCATAATGTCAATTTGATTACAAACAATGCTTTTCAGAAAGCAGAGAGGGAAGTCCAAATTTATGCCGAAAATAAAGAATCTCACTAGCATCTCAAGTTAGGGAGATGAAATTTAATATATAGACTCATCATTAGAAGGAAATTGGAAACATGTCAAAGCGTTTTAGAAAACTCCACTTCCAGGGGTTAAACTTGAAGGTATTTCTATAATATTTTTATTTTCCATAAAGCGATGAAATGATTGAGCCGGTTTTTTTTTTTTTTTTTTTTTTTTTTTTTGAAGCATGGTTAATACTGGAATTTTATCAGTATACTTTAAAATTCATAACCTAAGGTAAAAGAAAGGGCTTTAAGTTTTTCGTAAAAAAAAAAAATATAAATAAAAATAACGGCTGCACGGTTTGAAAAGAGATTTTTGAACATTGGTGCGAACTGTTATTTCATTTGGATTGAAATATATATCCTGAAGAGAAGGGAAAAAGATGGTTCAAATATACTTTTCAATTCCTTCCGAAGAAAAAGTATTTCAGTTTTTTTATGGAAGGAAAAAATGGTGAAAAACAGTTGCTCTTATTATCAATACATACTGTCTTTCTTGCTATTACATTATTATTATTCATGTTTGATTAATTGCAAACACATACTACTGTTCTCATTGTTTCTACGTCTAATTTTGAGCACTAACACAATCAAAGCTGAAGTTCTCTACTTATCACACACACTGTAATATCTTAGCTGGGAAAGTGTTGGTGTACTAGCAGAAACCATGTCTCTGATGTCAAGAGTGCCTGGTTCGATCCCAGATCATATGAATGAACATCATCATATTTGAGTAGAAGTAAATAAAGTTCCTTCGTGATTAGACATGTCATGACGAACCTTTATCGTGAAAAACACACATTGCTAATTAAAATAATAATTAAAAAGATCTTACCAGATATTTTGCAAACTATATATAAAATGGCTCCATGGCTATTCCTCATGGTGGGTGCTTCCCTATTCCGTGGCTTTACCTTTGGAGGAAAAATTGAATTGAAATGAAATCTTTAAGTTTTACGTCCCACGGTTATGCCGGTTAGGCTAAAGGAGACGGTGATTATGAGAGATGAGTGAAATGGTGGAATGAAGAAAGTGGGAGGAAACGGGAGAACCCCGAGAAAATCCACGAGCACGGTGTTTGTCCACCACAAAGTTCACTTGGCGGAGGCTGGGATCGAACCCGGGACCACAAGCACCAGAGGTGAACGCTCTACCACTGAGCCACCGCGCCCCCCTGGAGGAAAAATTGTTGTGGCTTTTCCCCTACAAGAAAGATCTTACTCAAGGACACACAAGCAATCAAGGTGAATGCAGTACGTAGTTACTTTAATGTTCGTGAATTTCGTGGCTTTACCCGGAAAAAAATCGTGGTTTTTCCCCTATAAGAACGGGTCTTGCTGAAGGACACAAAATCAATCCCGGAGAATGAAATACATGCGAGGGGAAGTCCAAAATAAAGAAACTTTTACAATTTCTCGCACTAGGGTTTTGGCAACACTGCTAGTATCCAGCGCTGAATTAGTGTCGTCTGCATCACTTCTATGTAACGTGTGACTCTTATTCCCGCGTTAGTAGTTGGAGTATAGTAGACCGCTAAACATGCAGCTCCACTGTCGATTTGCACCAATGAGAAAATGAGGGCAGTGATTCGCTTTTTGTTTGCGGAAGGTGTTAAACCTGTGGAAATTATTCGTCGAATGCAAGCGCAGTATGTTAACAGCTGTTTCGCGAAGCAAGATCTACGAATGGATAGAGCGTTTCAAACAAGGAAGAACTAACTCTATGTGACAAGGAAAGATCGGCAGGCCATCGACGTTAACGATTGAGAACAATTTGAAAGTCGTTAAGAATATGGTAATGGAAAACAGACGAAATCGCCAATACTTTACATATGAGTCATGGTTCAGCGCATTAGATCTTACACGACAGGCTAAATTTTCGGCGCGCGAGAGATGGATTTTAAAGCAAATCGTAATTGTTGGAACACCCGCCACACAGCTCAGACCTGGCTCCAAGCGATTTTCATATGTTTGGAGCATTGAAGGAAACGCTCAGGGGCGGAAGACTTGCAACCGATGCAGAAATCACTGATGCAGTGCAAAATTGGTTACAAATGCAACCGAAAAGTGTTTTTCCCGATGCAATCAAAAAACTTGTGGAACATTGGGAAAAGTGCGTTGAAGTGCAGAGAGATTATCTAGAAAAGTAATGTATGTTTCAGTTTTCTATCTTTGGAACAAGTGTACCTTTTGTCGAAAGTGCATTTACATTTTGACTTGTCCTTGTAGTTACCCTAATACAGGGTGTCCAATATACAATGTAATCCGGAGTTTGGAATAGTAGAACTTGTGAACCTGAAGTGATACACAAACAATGGTTATACCAAAATGAAGCCTTGTTCATACATATATTTTTAAAATAGAATGCAACGATTGAGGTACACTAGGAACAACACAGTGCTGCCAGATGTATTTTTTTTTCAAAACATGAAAATTGACTCATAACTCATACGTATGGATGTTCTGACGTTAATTTTCAGTTTGTTTAGTTGGAGTAGCTTGAAAACTACGGAGCAGAAAAAAGAATTTTTCATTTCCACCGATAACTAATCGGATGAGGCCTCTATAAGGGGGAACTAGGGAAATCGTAGTTTTCATAAATTAACACTCTGAATTAGCAACCTGCTGATGATTTAGTGCATCAAAAGATATATTAAGGATCTGTCCACATTATACAATTCCTGAAAAAAAAAAAAAAAAAAAGAACCAACTGAAATTATCGTGATAAAATTTTTACTTACATGCACCCAGCAACACTGCTATTCATTTCTATGGGGCTATTTAAAGCAAGAGGTATACAAGAACAATTCTCGAACTATTCAAGACCTGGCAACGAACATTCGCAGTGCCATTGAGAACATTAACACTTTTAATCTTCATAAAGTTGCTGCCAACCTGGTAAAACGTGTGAACCTGTGTTTGAATCAAAATAGGGGACACTCCCAGCATCCGGTGTAGAGCTGGTAACTCATTTCTGATAGTAGCAGTGTTGCCGGATGCATGTAAGAAAACGCTTTATCATGATAATTTCAAAGTTTGTTTTTCATTGTTTTCAGGAATTTCATAATGCAGACAGATCCTTAACACACCTTTTGATGTACTGAAACATCAGCAAAGTTGCCAATTCAGAGTGTCAATTTACATGTTTTGTAAAAAAAAAAAAAAAAAAAAAAAAAAAAAAAAAAAAAAAAAAAAAAGAATTACACCTTCGGTTACATCTGGCAACACTGTGTGGTTCCTAGTGTACTTCAATCGTTGCTTCCTAGTTTAAAAATATATGCATGAACAAGGCTTCATTTTGGTATAACCATTATTTGTGTATCACTTCAGGTTCAAAGGTTCTACTATCCCAAACTCCGGATTGCATTGTATATTGGACAGCCTGTACTACACAACTTTAATACAAAAGCAAAATATTAATTGTTACTGAATTTAAGTATTGTACTATAATTTATAACAGATTCAGAGGTATAATTTCGAGGTAAAGTACTTCAGGAACTGGCCAGCATGAATGACTTGATACAATCGTTCTTGATACTTGATACTTGATAAAATCATTCGTTGCTGATAGGTGTGTGTGGGTATCATCAAATTTTTCCAAACTTTGTGTCAGATCGGGTTCGGAATGTTCACAAACTTCACATCACATACAGAATACCAATAGGTACATTTCCCATGCTTAAACACTACGAAACAAGAGTCATTAAGACTATTCTAAAACAACAATAATAAAGAACCTCACACACACACAAGAACGAGATATGAACAGAGAGAAAAATTATATTTCATTTGAAATAAAATGAAAACTTTGTGAGTTTTATGCCGCACGATTATACTGGCTAGGCTAAAGGAGACGGTGATGATCAGAAATGAATTAAATGGTGGAATGAAGAAAGTAGGAGGAAACGGAAACACTGAGAAACCCAACACACACAATGTTTCTCCAACACAAAGTTCATTTGGCGCGAGCTGGGACCGAAGCAGGGACCCAATGCACCAGAGGTGAACGCTCTACCACTGAACCACTGCAGCCCCTAAATTTCGTTTATTCTCCACACTAACTATAGGTATGTTTTCTTTAAGGTAACAACCGACATTATCATTTCACAATATTCAGATACTGTATTTGAAAACAAATTGTAAATTATTCTCACATTCAAAAGTCAAATAAAGAAATCTTTCAGCTTAACGTCCCACGTTTACAGTTGCGTAACTAAGGGCTTGGGGGCCACCCCGCAGACACCTTGGAATGGGGCCACTTTTCTACGTCCTACATCACGATTTGGGGGCCCCGTGATGGCTTGGGCACCCCCGCAATGCGGGGTCTGCGGGGCCCTTATTTACGCCGCTGCACGCTTATGTCCTTTAGGCTAATGGAGACGGAAGATTAAGGCAAGTGAATGATAATGGAAGAATTGGTGAAATGTTAATGTGGGAGGAAACGCAAGGACCCTGAGGAAACTCACAGACACGATGAACTTCGCCGGGAATCGAACCAGGGACCTCACCTACCAGTGGTAAGCGCTATACCACTGTGCCACCATACCTCCGAGGCAGATAAGAATGTCATTACAACGAACACGGAATGAATTACTTAAGTATAACCAATAGACTCAATAAAAAATATTTCCCCCCTCATCTGAATATAATATGTAAGATGCATAGCTCGTTATCTAAATAAAATATAATATGTATGCACTATTTTCAATTGTGGAGTATTGCCTTAATTTTGATTAGTTGTTTAAGTCGAAAATTAAGAAAGAACACTTTTTTTATCGACCTTTCTCATCTTGTTTAGTTTAATTGATTTTGATTGCTGTAAAGACACAAGCAAGAAGCTCATCACTTTAGTGTAATAGCCACAACTGGAAAATAACTAAGGATGAAAGCCACGAAAGGGAAAAGCCACAGAACGTAAAAAATTAATGTAAATAGAAAATTTATGTTATCAAATATAAAATTCAATTTATAGATTTGACAAATCTTTGTAATGGTCACTTCTTTCACACACATTTGTAGTGAGTATCGTACATTCAATTATTGCAGTAATTTTCGTGGTAACAGTAACCGCAACAATAAAGTAATTCTGCATCTATAGTTGTTTATTTACGTATAAATTAATTAAAATATAATCGTTTCAGGTATTGGAAACATAACAGCGTGCGCCGAGTTCAATTTTTATTGTGATCCAGAAGCTGCTCATATTGTTCTTCACAACATGCAGTGCCCTATATTAATATTTCCATGGGAAACTGCATACAAGTACGGAAAGATTCCATATGTAAGTTTCTATTTATTTTTTATATGGTTAGTTATTATTTGCTTGAAATAATATCCAATTACGGAATTAACATTATTTGATACGTGGAATCCAGTAAAACGTAAATAAGTAATGAAGTTTGTCATTGGATTAATGCAAGAAGTAAATCATTAAGGACTTAGTTTCACCAGAACATTATATATATATATATATATATATATATATATATATATATATATATATATATATATATATATATATATATATTGATATTGTAATATCCCATGTGATGTTGTACACAAACAATTCCACATGTCAGTGTTTACAAACACCACCACGTGGTTCGGCAAGAAGACTTCACACCTGAGGGACCTACAATCACTTGCAGACGACGGCTTCTAGCCCCTCCCACGGAGCAGAAGACGACATCGGAGCAGCAGCGCCACCGCCACCCAAGGAACCCTATAAATTGGATGGACAAAGGCAATTCGGTACCAGTTGTCTGGTAACCCTCCTATTGTCTGCTTCGGGACTTTAGGAGTAACCTAACCCCAGGGCCTCTAGTCTGCTTCGGACTACGCCTATCCTTCCTCCTGGCTTAGCCTGTTTCGGGGCTCTGTCTGGGAATCCTAACCTCAGCCGCTTAACCTGGTGCGGGGATCTGTTGGACATTTAACCTTCCCTCTGCTTGCATCGGAGCTTAGGGTCCCCAATTCCACTCTGCTTAGCCTACTTCGGGGCTCTGTAGAGATCCTGTCTGTGACATTACGGTCAAAGACTACCTATAACTACCTTTGATATTAGAGAGATTGATTTGTACAGTATTTTGTGAAAATACTTTTATAGAGAAAATTCATAATTAAATTGGTAGTGGAAGATCGATTCGGGACACTCTTTTTATTAACGCTCTACCTATACCTATATGGGACAAATTTTTACAATATATATATATATATATATATATATATATATATATATATATATATATATATATATATATATATGTGTGTGTAGGGTGTCCCAAAGTAATGACGAAAAATGAAACCGCATATTCCTGACACCAAAACAAGGAGAAAGTTAATATGACATATAGTCCGGAAGTGGATAGGGGTGGAGTACGACAGCTTCGAATGTGGGGGGAATGAACTTCACACTTAGAGAAGAGAACTTGCCGATTTACAAAACCGCGTTGAAGAAGCGTATGAACATTTACGCAACACATCGCGAGTGATGGAATGCATTGGAAACTTACGATTAGCACGTTGCATAAATGTGGAAGGACAGCACATTGAACATCTTCTGTAGATACGTTTATTGTTAGCAGTCTAGCGAGGAAACACCTGGATGACTTGCTCAGTACCTGGTTAACGACGACATGCTGTGTGTTGCGGCTGAATGTAAGCACGCTGCACCCCTCTGAAAAATTGCAGCTTATTGCAACGTGGGAGATAATGAAGATCTACGAACCGGTGTGATTTGAGATCAAGAAGGAACAATCGGTAACTGACGAAGCACGGTACTTCTGGAATATGATCCACTTGTCCCGATTTCTTGTACACCGTTTGAGAGATTTGATTGATAGGGTCAGTCAACCAAACGCATTCTTCGGCCATCCTGAAAATCTCCTGCTGGTATTAATAACTGACCAAAACGCAAACATAAGATAACTTGGTTGGCGAAGAATTAAGAACTCAACAAGATTGAAAAAAAGGCAAAATACTGTACACTTTTGTTTTACCAACCATCAATTTTAATGCACAACAATACTATGATATGGATGATTGGGTTTCATGCTCCCTCCACGAACCTCCATTGACCAATAATGTTACAAATGAAGAAATAGATTACTATTTTAAAAGCAAACAAAAAAGTAGCGGAAATTCAAGACTTTTTCTGTCATATTCAAGAGTGGAACGATTTGTGAAAACCACCACAGAGGCTGCTTCTTCCGTTTCCAGCGGCAGCACTCGTGTCTTCCGTTTCCAGCGGCAGCACTCGTGATGGCATTCTCAAAGCAAAATTTGAATCTAGAAGAGAGAGCATATGCCAATATTTCGAACAAAATTGACTCTAAAGTCAAAGGAGAAAACTAGAAAAAAATATTGGCCTGTCCGTTAGTAAAATCATGTTTGCCAACATAATTTGTGTTAAATGGGTGAGTGGATCTCGCAGTAGGTTATTTTTAAATCATAATAATTATGAAAATAGTGCTAGGTAGTAATTCAGGAGCTGTTAGCAATTAGAATGGCATTTTTTTAGTATTTTATATCGGAAAACTTTGAAAGAAAATTCTAGGTCAAAACCAATTGAGAACGTCATTAGAAAAAAGGCACTTTAGCCTAAAATTGACATTTTTAAAACCAAAAGCTTAAGTAAATATCATACACTGAAAAAAAAAATCGTTATCCAGACAGCGGTATATTGTACAAATATACGGAACCCTTATATTTACTACAGAAATTAGTACGGAGCATACGTTATCCATATGACACTTTCCCGCCTAGATGTTGCATCATGTCGTTGCAGGATGTCTGACATCTAACAGTCTGCCGTATGTTACATACGTATATGTACGTTTCATACGTCACCTACATGTTACATACGTCTATCTGTATATGAAATCCTGATCGTCTATGTACAGTTCTTTCGTTCGTACGGAAAGTACGCTTATTCGGAACACTTATACAGAAACTACGTAAAAATATACTGTTTCGCTTATGCGTTTGCTGTACGTTAAATCCCAAAACTACAGAATTTACACATGTAACCTAAGTTTTTACCTACGCCCCATACGTTTTTTCCTTAGTTTAGGAAATCATCCCTGAGGTACAAATTTAATATATTTGTCATAAACAAAACAATAAATTACCATAATGCAGAAAAGTACGTAAAATAGCCAAATAATGACATTTTTGTGGAATCGTTGTACGTGTTGCATACCCAAATTACTATAAAAGCTTCAATATCGATGCGCGCCACCAAAACGACCACCAAAAAATCTGACAAAAATCATACTTCTTTTTCGTCACAATTGACTCCTTTTTCGCATTACCCACCTTAACATTTCGGGGGGAGGGGAGTTTTTTCGATACACACTAACGTTCACTTTACAACATGATGTGTACCATAATTTGCAATTGTCTTGAAAATAGCTCTAATAATATTGTTTTTATTTCATAAATTTTCCTAAAAGTTTTATCAACATAGAAAGAGAAATTACAGATTTGAAAAAGCAGGATTCAAAACTCTCGAAACTATAATCTGGTTTATCTACTTATGAATTTTCGATTTTTATTTATTTATTTATTTATTTTACATTAAATATCTGAATATTATGAACATGACAGTAAACTGCTCAGAAATCCTTCTGAATAATTCTTGGATGGCTGTGGAATTCCCAATGAATGTGACTGACATTTTCAGTCCTCGCAGTAAAATATCGCACAGGCCCGTTTTCACGTTGTTTGGAATTCATTCCACGAAATATGGTGTACTTCGTTAGGTGATTCCATATCTATTCCATGGATGGATTTGTTCAATGAGGCATTTTTCATAGGAGTAAGATGTCCTCAAATTCTTTTTCTGGTGGTATAGTTCCACGAATTGAGGCAACATTGCCTCTTTGTACGGCGATGCTTATACGTTGTGTTAAAAAGGAACTGGCTCTGTTATGTCCAGTTAGAAGAGTAATTCGTTGACCAACTTCCTTGATAAAATTGAGATCTTTGCCCCAATCTTCACTGGATTCCACAGCTATAGTTACGAATTGAACTATAATTTCATAAATTAATATTTCAGTACCTAATCTATACTGTGATACAAGTATTTTTTGCAGTTAGTGTTTGATGAAGACAACGTTAAGTTGTCGGAAACCGTTACACTGTAATTTAGTTTTTAATAAACATGTGTATATACTCTGATCAGAAGTGTTTATTATTTCTTTAGTGACTTACAGAGTCGTGATGGATAGAGTTGCAAGTAGTTTTTCTAAAGAAAAGAAACAATCCAGAAGAGATAGTTTACACGTGAGGAGGGGTTCTTTTAACACGTCTTTCTCAAAAATTTCTCAGGCAATTTTATTTAGATTTTGCGAATGAATATCTCATTCACAGCCGTATAATGTGAAGCAAATCATTTTTCCAGAAGAAAAATTCACAAGGTGTATTCATTGCACCAGGGTGAATTTCCTTTCAGTGATTTTTTTAAACTGATAAAGTGATTTTTTTTATATATTTCATTGGTCAATGTTTCCTTAACATCCCTACAATATGATATGAATAATTTCTCATGAAAACACCCGGGACACGGTGGTTCAGTGATAAAGCGCTTACCTCTGGTGCGTGGGGTCTCTAGTTCAATCCTCGTCCAAGTAGGTTTCTGGTGGACAACATCATGTCCGTGGGTTTTCTCGCGTACTCCTGTTTCCTCCCATATTCTCATTCTACTAATTCTATCATCATCATTCACTTGGTGGAACGTAAAATTGAAAAATTTCATTTCATTTCAATTTCATGAAAACACCCACAACGGGTAGTTTACTCTCCCGTGTGGGTTTTCTTCGAAGTTTTCCAATTCCTATGAAATATTACCTATACTTCTCTTCATGTTTCTTAAATAAACGTTTCAGTAATGACTTCAGGAATTTAATTTAAGAATGAGAGCGAGAAAGTTTAGTGGAGTGTTCCCTACCTTTTATTATTATTTTAGAAACATAAAATGTGCAATGTATTTTAATTCAGGCGTATAGAAGCAAACCCTGCTAAGTCAATTTTGAATTTATGTCAGGAAACAAAAAACAATCGTATGACATCCTTATGTTTCAGAATTCTTGAATTATTTTTTTGTTTAGTGGTAGATTTCACACATATGCATTAAATAATGCTATCACTTTTGGCCAGTTTTGTATAGCTTTCCAGAAATAAATACCATTTTTGTTGGATTTTGATTCCAAATCTTCAATTTATTTGCTATTTACATCATGTTTTGCATAGAATATAAAGAACATTTAATACTCACTTATAGGTTACGGAAACAAGAAATGAACATGTTTGTGAACTCCTATTTTTTTACAAAACATGAAAGTGGCATTAAAAATATTATTAGAAAAGAAACGAAAAGTGTCTTTGAAAAAACTTCATCATCCGGGACTTCGGTACAATAGTTACCATCTTCTTCTTCCCTTTTTCTTCCCTGGTTGACTCACAAAGCACCTTTTCATAACAGAATAAATCGTTTTCATTTAAAATGTTAAAAGAATTATTTAGTATGTTCTCGTCTCGTTTTTGTGAAACACTAGAGACGAGACTCTGATCTAGAAGGACACTGAGACAAGAAATTGCCATTTGTCGTCTCAAATGAAACACTATTCCAGTTCATCTTATCATGATCAAATGAACAATAATCCTATAATGTTCTTAATACTTTGTAAACCATTGGCTATTGTTTCTGTTTCCAAGATTACACAAGTTCTGATTTTCCAATATTTTCAACAGGAATAAGTTGCATCAACACCAGACAGCAACATTCAATATAGAAGTCTTTGCGTTTCATTGTATTGTGAATCTCGTTGAGTCGGTATCGCTTCGTCACCGAGTTAGTCACAGTGTATTAAAAGTAGTCATAAGCGTATTCAAAAGCAAAACATGCTCAATCCATTCATTGTGATTGGTTGGTGGATATGGTATTCTCTGGTTTAAAATAAGAGCAATTTACGCATGGATATAGCAGATTTTGCTTCTAAAGATCAACTTCAGCATTGAAATTCAGTTCGAAATATTAAGATTTGGTAATCAACGTGTTCGGTTTTGGTTCACTTCCCAACGAGGAAAAAACTACAATAAAACCTCCAATTTGTCGAAATTTGGACTTAGCAGGTTTTGTTTTTATACCCCTGAAGTGATTACTAGCTGAACCTTTGCTCTCTACGCAGCGCATCATTTACAAGCATGAATCTTGCTGCAATTCTTCGCAACATCTGTACATGTCTCTTAACAGACACGAGTGAAAGACGTCTTGATGGAAATCGGGAAGGGGTATCATAAACGGGAGACGTTTTTGATTATTTTTTTAAAAATATCTCGCACCGTTTTCAAGATTGAGCATACTTCCAGTTGGAGTTTCCAATTCATGGATGATCAGTGTTTTCTTTCTTCTTGCATGCAGTAATAGGCAAGTCAGTGATATATGGTCTTCATTGGTCAAAAGACTCCAAACAATAATAAGTAAGTCAGTGATATATATGGTGTTCATTGGTCAAAACACTCCAAACAATAATAAGCAAGTCAGTGATATATGGTGTTCATTGGTCAAAACACTCCAAACAATAATAAGCAAGTCAGTTATATATATGGTGTTCATTGGTCGAAACACTCCAAACAATAAAGCTTCATCTTAGCCCGAAGAAAGAGTTATCCTTCGTTTCTCATTATTATTTGGCCATGAAACAAACACCTGAGATACATGCAACCCCTGTAAGCAAATATGTGGTGTTGGAATGTATAACTCGTAGGATATGATGTTTTACTTTTTTGAAATTTCAACAGTTTCAGTGTACCGCTAAAATTTAATAAGGAAATAACGGCCATGTTTTTTTTTAAATATTCTATTAGAACTAGTTAATCTTCACAAAATTTGCAATCGACCGGTGAAAAGGGCATCTTTCTAGAGCCAATGGTTTCCGAGAACTCACTGTCGAAAGAATTGGCAACAAAAATAGGTTCGTCCACAAACATATAAACTTTTCTAGCATTTTAATATATCCCTTTCAAACCAGACACCTACTTTTGTGAGGTTATATGAACAATAGTTAAATTACACATATGCTACTTAGGAAGACTTAGGCTCGACCTCGAATGATCGTGAGGCTTTACACAACGAGAAATGGTGCGCACCAGTTTCATTTGTTCACATGTTTTTGCAACATTGAATTCTTTTTGTTGAAAGGTGTCGTTATATAGAGGCCATGCAGCAAGTAATTTTGAAAACTTGAGTAAATATTACAATTGTTCTATTTCGAGTTCTTATTGTATACGTTGGTAGATTAAATGTTGCAAGATGTTATTCAGTGAATGTTATGATCTTTGCTTTAAAATTTAATGCTCCATTTAGACACTTATTTGTAACCATCACAAAAGTGAGTGCTAGGGCTAAACGATATCCAAATAGTACTAGACTTCGAAATCCACCAGGAATCCAGTACTCCTTATCCATATACCAGTCTACGCCACAGTCCAGCAGTGATCTTAAGACTGGTCAGGACGTTGCCTGTATAATGTTTTGTCTATTTTGAAGTATGTTTCACATAGATGTCTCTCCTGCAATGGTTAAGCGACAGGCAGATAAATCGAACTTTTAACACTGTAATTTAAACAATTCCCAAGAATAATTTAGATTGTAGAAATATAAAACTTCCTAACACACGCTAGACATGAAGAGAGGAGAATTCGAAGAGTTCACACGAAACGATAACAAAATAACTCTACTACAGTGGAAGGAGAGCAAATCCTCTGTGATTGTTTCGTGTGAACCGCATTGAAGATGTCCGGAGATGAAGCAATCAGAATAAGGAATATGTTAGTGTTCGTTGTCCTGTTTACAGGACTTAAATGATCAAATGCTGAAATATTTTCGTACATGGATTAGATTCAAGAAGTGGACTTTCAAAGTGATTTTTAATTTTTTGTCTTGACAATAGTTTACTCATGGTTCCAATACCATCAAAACTGTGAGCTACTAAATGCCAAGAAACAAAATCAGCTTGATCTGGAATTTCTTCTCTATTTCAGAGTACCTCCTCGATGTACCAACTCAAAAGTGCTCACCTGATCACTTTGGAAAAACAGAAAATGCCGAAAAACCACCAATAATAGTTAAGATTGTAGACGACCTAAGGCACGGGCATCACGAAACAAGAGATTTGACGGGTATAATCACTAGCCTCTAGTGGACAAAATTAAAGCTCCAAGATGCTACAGATTTCACGGCTATACGTCACTATCTGGAACAAAGTATATTAAAATGTGATGTGTATGTGTGTCTGAACAAGGACGAAAACTGTTTCATTAAGTTTCACACAAACGAGTAATGTAAGCATCCAACATTGTCATTGCTTTGTACTTTCTTATTGCGTTGTAATTCTTAGTCTCGTTATGAGAAAACAAAATGATACCCTCTTTAGTACCAGTAGAAAGCATTATAAGTCACAACCCTTACATTTGTGAGTATCAAAATTAGGAGATGTTAAGTTCGAACCATCACAATTCTGGGTATCGTGTTTTTCCCCTCCCCACTTTGAGAGAAACCTCAAGAAATATATTACTATCAATTTAAGATGTATTTGTCAAAAGTAAGTACTTGAAATAAAAATAAGTAAAGTATTTTCTTTCTGGGTCTGTAAGGGATAAAGATCATTAGTACACTATGTGATCAAAAGTATCCGGACACCCCCAAAAACATACGTTTTTCATATCAGATGCATTGTACTGCCACCTACTGCCAGGTACTCATTATCAGCGACCTCAGTAGTCATTAGACATCGTGAGAAAGCAGAATGAGGTGCTCCGCGGAACTCACGGACTTCGAACGTGGTCAGGTGATTGGATGTCACTTGTGTCAGATGTATGAACCCGAGATTTCCACACTCCTAAACACCCCTAGGTCCACTGTGTCTGATGTGATATTGAAGTGGAAACGTGAAGGGAAACGTACAGCACAAAAGCATACAGGCCGACCTCGTCTGTTGATTGACAGAGACAGGCGACAGTTGAAGAGGGTCGTAAAGTGTAATAGGCAGACATTTATTCAGACCATCACACAGGAATTACAAACTGCATCAGGATCCACTCCAAGTACTATAACAGTTAGGCGTGAGGTGAGAAAACTTGGATTTCATGGTCGAGCGGCTGCTCATACGCCACACATCACGCAGGTAAATGCCAAACGACGCCTCGCTTGGTGTAAGGAGCGTAAACATTGGACGATTGAACAGTGGAGGAACGTTGTGTGGAGTGGCGAATCACGGTACACAATGTGGCGATCCGATGGCAGGGTGTGGATATGGCGGATGCCCAGTGAACGTCATCTGTCAGCGTGTGTAGTGCCAACAGTAAAATTCGGAGGTGGTGCTGTTATGGTGTGGTCGTGTTTTTCTTGGAGAGGGCTTGCACCCCTTGTTGTTTTACTTGGCACTCTCACAGTGCAGGCCTACATTGATGTTTTAAGCACCTTCTTGCTTCCCACTGTTAAAGAGCAATTCGGAGATGGTGATTGCATCTTTCAACACGATCGAGCACCTGTTCATACTGCACGGCCTGTGGCGGAGTGGTTACACGACCATAACATTCCTGTAATGGACTGGCCTGCACAGAGTCCTGACTTGATCCTATAGATCACTTTTGGGGTGTTTTGGAATGCCGACTTCGTGCCAGGCCTCACCGACCTACATCGATACCTCTCCTCAGTTCAGCACTCCGTGAAGAATGGGCTGCCATTCCCCAAGAAACCTTCCAGCACTTGACTGAAAGTATGTCCGCGAGAGTGGAAGCTGTGTTAAAGACTAAGGGTGGGCCAAAACCATATTGAATTCAACCAGTACCGATGGAGGGCGCCACAAACTTGTAAGTCATTTTCAGCCAAGTGTCCGGATACTTTTGTTCACATAGTGTATCTTACATATTATACGATTACTTTGTAAATAAAGTAAATTTTTCAGACATTAATGTATTTCTTTCTGTTTCTTTAGGCGTGGCGAAAGAATGTCCTGGGCACTCTGCAAACGCCACAGACGGAGTTGATTAATAAAGTCGAGAGGATTCTATTGGATAGCGAATTGTATGGAAGTTGGGGACGTTGCGACCCTTATGCTGCTGCTATCGCTCTTCGTCCACAGGTGGCAGTATCACCGCCAAGTTTCTATGCCACAGTAGAACTTCATGGCTCTACCACAAGAGGGCAGTTGGTGCTCGATCGCCTGGATAAGCTAGGACAGGAGAAAAATATATCTATAGTTGAGCGAGTCGATGTGGAAGTGTATAAAAAGATGTTGTTAGAAGCGTTCAGTACTTCTTTATAATTTCAGTCTTTTTTTATACTTTAACAAGAAGTAAAGTTCACTTATTTTACCAGTTCCTGATATTTTTATTTACCGTAGCCTACTTTTTACTGTATCTGACATTTCAGAGAATTCACAATCATCTCCGTATTTCATTTGTTTTCTCAAAAACAATAATTTAAAATATCACAAGCTGTTAATCGAGTTGTCACCTTTCCGAAGCAAAATGTGCAGAGACTTCGTGCAGCTATAGAGGAAGAGACATTTCTTTTCTTCGTGTAATATAAGCTTTGCTAGTGAAGATATATCATATTTACCACATTGATAAAAGGAAACAGACATGAGAATTTATATTACTTAGGTCCTATATCATATAATTTATAATAAAAACATGACCAATTTAATTAGTTCTCTGTGCGTCTGTCCTACAGATCTGTACGTTTGTTATGTATCTGCCTACATGAGGTTTTCTTGCATTTTGAACCAGTAATGATTTCAGGAAGAGGCCCGCAGGCGAATTCCCGTCGGAGGTATTAAACAATCTTTAGAGTTTGATCGTATTCAATGTGAATTTACAGTATTTTTCAAGCATTACTTCTTATTCTCCCCTCGAATATTGTAAATGCTCCTGAGGGAAATCAGAACGTTTTGAAGGCTTCGTACAATAATGTTAGATCTGAATAATAATAATAATAATAATAATAATAATAATAATAATAATAATAATAATAATAATAATAATAATAGAAATAGTAGTAGTAATAGTCACCAACTTCATCAATTAAAATGAAAGTATAGACATTTAGAAGTCTGGATAGAGCTACGTCGGGATGCGAGAATACATAATCGGTACTGTCCCAACTAAATCGGAACAGGTGGTACCCCACAAGCTGTGAAGATTTCAGGAGTGGCCCGGCCGGAGCTACGTAATTCCCACCAGGATAATATTTTCATTCGTGTTGAATCTGGATTATCAATAATTTGCAGACACTAGTATGTTGAAAGTCCCCTCTGAAGGATTAAACATCTTCTCATCACAGAAAAAGTATATTTTGTACATGCCACCAAACCCATCCGAGTTTCAGAAAATTCGGGATCGAGATTATCATTCGCTTCACTTAGGAAGCTTGTGAACCATTTTCCTGTATTGACCTTATGAACTAGCAAAGTTAGAACTTAGTCAAATTGTGGACACAAAAAATATATATAAAATAAGAACTAGGAAGAAATACTCACCTATTAAATGTTGATTTGTAGTAAACGTGAATTATATGGTTTACCAAACATTGTTAGGGTTATCAAGTATAGGAGGCTTAGGTGGCAGGTCATGTAGCTAGAATGGAAGAAAGTAGAAACGCTTTCAAAGTCTTGTCTGGAAGACCAACCGAAAAACGACCATTAGGAAGACCTAGGCGTAGATGGGAGGACAATATTAAGATGGATCTCGCAGAAATAGGAGTACAAAGTAGAAACTGGACCCAGTTGCCTAAGGATAGAAGTCAGTGGAGAGCTTTTGTGAACGCGGCATTCCATAGTTAGTTAGTTAGTTTTTACAGTAAACGTGAACCTGTTGATTATAAAGTACACAAATGGAGTGGGAACTTATATATTTTATAAAAATCAGTGAAGGAGCATTTTTTCAGTTATCGGAAAGGTGTTGGTTGGCTAGGTTGCAGTAAAGCGTTCCTTTCAGCACCAAGTCTATATGAGACGTGGATTTACAGCTTAACGTAGGATCCGAAGCAGATGAGCTCCAACAGGGAATCGAACGCGGGTCTCCGCACTGTGGGAGAGTCCTCTAAACGTAAAGCCACAAGGAAGGTCACTCTGAACCAAAGAACTAGAAGTAACAAAGTTGAAAAAACGGTATGTTAAGCGATCTTGGGTAACTGGGCAACCTGGTGACGAGGTAGTGACAACTGGGCAACCTGGTTCTATTCCCAGTCAGGTCTTGAATTTTTCCTTGTTTCTATAGAGTTCTGAGATTCACCTACTCTCCTTGTTAAAATAGATACCTGGGAAAGTAAAGGAGGCCGTAGAATATTGCTTGCTGCACCACCTCCATGAATGCCTAAGTCAAATACCCGGCGCCTTTCCTATGTAAAATTATGTCTTTTTCTAGGGTAGAACTTCAATGGAGCATGGGTATTTTAGACTTTTCGAATCACCTTTTATTATAAAATTCTCTTTATATACAGTAATAACTAATTACAGTTCAAATATTAAGTTCCGTTTTGATATTTTGGGATTTGTGGGTGAATGTGTAGGAAACTAGAGACCATACGTCCAACATTGACAGTATGCAAGGCACTTGCGCCCAGTGGTAGAGCATTCACCTCTGGTGCTAGGGGTCCCGGGTTCGATCTCAGCCCCCGCCAAGTGAACTTTGTGGTGGACAAACACCATGTGCGTGGGTTTACTCAGGGTTCTCCCGTTTCCTCCCACTTTCTTCATTCCACTATTTCATTCATTACTCATCATCACCGTCTCCTTTAGCCTAACCGTGGTAGATTTGCACTTGCGCCCAAGGATTGTGTGTAGGTACCTCTCAGAGACCAGGAGTCCTAGAGAGTAGGATAAAGAGTTGATGCGTACTAGAGAGTGGTGAGGTGTTTGCAGAGACCAGGAGTCATAGCAAAGGAACTCTCAGAGACACGCGTCCTAGAGAGTGGAGCTGATAATTAATCGGTGGAGATTGATGCATTCTGCTGGTTCTGGCTCCTTTTATCCAGAAAGGTTGCTGACTTCAGTAATATTCGTTACTTGACGATCATTCACAATGGTTGACGGTGAAAATGGTTGTCGTAGTGTTCGTCTGAAGTTGTTTACAGTGAGCACGTGGTGTTGGAAGCAAGTGTATAACCTTGCAATGTACTATGAAGCCGTGTATTAGGCATAATACGAAGCAGTGATGCCAACCTGAAACTTTATAAAATCCCTTCTCGAGAGACAATAATCCCCATTTTACTCTTGAATTTCCCCCGTTATGCTAATTACTTAAACTTATAAGATGTGAAAAGAAAAGCTCTTCTGGGATTGACTTAGGTATAGTCAATCTCCAGACCAGACTGACACTGAGTTGTTCTCTGCTCGTTCTTTTAAGGTGGATCTTCGGGTCATCGTTCAATTTTTGCTCTGGCATTGCTGTAGGTGTCTTCTCCTGTCTTCGGAAGCATGTGAAAGCTGGTAGAGAAAAGTTAGCTTGTTTGTTTACTAGTGTCACATGGTTGTGGACATTACACTCCCCAAGTGAGTGTAAAAATAATCCGAAGGATTATCTTTGTATTACATATATAAATCGGAAGTTATCAGTTTCGTGAGAAAGACAAGGCACTAGAATCACAATTTCATTTATCACAATACGCTAAAGAACTTGTACACTGAAACAATAGAATACAGAAGTATAGGGATGTATGGGACATGATGGAGAAAAATTGCATGAAGACAACGTTAAGTTGTCGAAACCGTTACACTGTAATTTAGTTTTTAATAAGCAAGTGTATATACTCTGGTCAGAAGTGTTTATACTTCTTTAGTGAGTTCCAGAGTGGTGATGGATAGAGAATATCTTATATCAGTGAAGCTAATAGTTTTTCCTCAATACAAGTAGACTCAACGGATTGTATCGACCCCAAGTTTGAGGCTACTATTTTCACTGTTGCTGATTTAATATTTTGTACACCAAATCACTGGTTAGAATTGGGTGGTCATTAGGATGGTGTCTATTCACTGTTTGTGAATCGATGATGGTGATATAATAAAGAGTTCCTTCTATGATTGACAACTAAATCGGTGTGCGCTTGTGCGGAGATTTCAATGTTTGTTTACGGTGCCTAGCGCATAGGTTCTGAAACACACGTTTGTGCAAGAAATAAAGAACATTTCCAATTGTCACAAAAATGATCACAATCAGTATGTCTTTTGAAATTATAGCCAAAGGAATTACGAGACGAAAGTCCCAGAAGTGATATGGCAACATACTTTGTTTGTTTAGAAGAAGTGTATTCATTGAGGTTATAGTTTGGTCCAAGTTTTGTAAGTAAAAAGATTAAAATCGAATTGAGCTGATAAATGACGATGTTCAATTGAAAAATTAGCCGAATGACGGACGACAAGTTCAAAGAAAATTCTTTCGAAGTCTTCACATTCGAAAAGGTAGGTGAGTCGTAGAGTTAACTTCATTGGAGGGATGAGAAATTTTAATGTTTCCTTTCGCTAAATGAAGGACCAATCGTGAATAAAGGTGAATTCTTCAGCTTTGGATTAGGCCTGGAAGTTGGTTGTCGAGTTTTTAAAGACAAGATCATAAAGACAATCGGTTTCCTGATATCGTGCTTGAGAATTAATTCTACATAAATGATACATTCGATATTGATAGCACAAAGATAAATCAATCTCAGAGATACCAATATTAATTCATATTGATTCTGTTGTGTGTTGAGTTGAAGGTGAGTTGTTTCGGTAAGAAAACCTTTATTTAAAATTCTATATTGTAACTGATAGTTTTAATACGAATTAAGGACGTCTGAATAATGATATCAAGATTAGCTGGTGACGAGTCAAATGATAATAAAAATTATTAGGAACATTGAAAAAATGCCTTACAAGCGTACCACAGAATCGAGCGTTATTCCTCATCATTCCTCTTGCTAGTAGAGGTTTAATTAAAGTGTCTTTCACGTCATTTTGTAATAGAAGTAGAATCATTGAGTGCAAATGATTTTCCAATATTTGAAAATTTGGCGATGGGATCAACAAACGTTTGTTAGTGGCAATAGTGAAAACTAACTCTAATATTTCATTGTTTACCTGCGTAATTAGTTTTTGTACGGCTACTGATAAATTTGTCATAGGTGCGTTAATCTTTTAGACGCCAATGTTCCCATTTGGGAACATCGTGCACTTTCGATTGTATAGCTATAATAATGAAATATAGTTGCATTTTTTGACACGCTTCTTTCAGACTAAACGTGATAAAATGTTTTGGAAGAATTGCCGCATTGTAAGTAATTAAAATAGGTCGAATAAAAAAATTCTAAACTTCTGTTTCATATTCATTTTCCACATGAGTTCTCAGACTTATTGGTAATTTTCTATTCTAAAGACTAAATTCAATGTTAGTAGCTTTTCTGTTTGGTTTAAAGACAACATTTTGAGTCAATGCAAATATACATCAATATAACAAACATAAAATGACCGAGAGATCGAAATTTTACGGTGTTCCCATTTGTCAACATTGGCGTGATCCGTTAACATTTTATTTGTGCAATATTGAGGAAAACAAAAACATTGTTTGGAAACAGTGTGGACTGGCAACACTAAGTAGAAGTAAACTGTGGTTTGCATTGCAAAGTGTGTTAGGTGGTGGTTCATTGTTGAGGTTTTCAAATTTCCTCCGTACATTGCAAACACATTATTATGAAACGATTTTTAAAATTACAAGAAATTCTTGAATATTTTGAGACGCTTTCAGACTGAATTTTCAGACACATCTGATACTGAAGTGTGTATTCTTCCCCTTGATGAGAACCCTGATCTAACGGACGATGAGCATATAGATGATGCATATTTGATTCCTATTGAGCCAAATGGTGTTTGTGGTGAGCTAGAAATTGTAACCAGTACCTGTAAATCTGACTTAGATTGTGCTACTATTGACACAACGCCGAACGTGGCGCAAACTGAGCGTTTGGCTGCTAGTACACAGGTCAGAAATGAAAATTTACGTAGATGGAAGAAAAACATTACGTTCAATTCATAGCTGGAGACGGAACCAATTGTACCTTTGTGTGTAAGATATCCTGAACTAATTTCGTTGAACAGTATTTAGTTCTTCAGACAAATTCTTAATCTTGAATATTTTGAACATTTGGCAGCCATCAACACACATGACTTGCAGAAAAGACATTCTTTGTAAGTAGGTGCTGAAGACAATTCCCAGTTTTGTGGATTGTTACTTTTGAGTGGATATCACAGTGTCCCCAAAGAAAATACATATTGGAGTACTGCAGAAGACACACCTGTTCCCATTGTGCCCAAAATATGTCTCGTGGCCGTTTTCGACAGATAAAACGGTTTACCATGTGATGGATAATACTACAATGAAATCTGAAAATAAACTTGTCAAGATTTCGCTTATATACGATGAACTAACAAAAAATCTGTGTTAGTTTGATATATTTCTTGAGATGTTAAGTATTGATGAATCAATGGTTCTCTATTATGGCTATCACTCTTGTAAAATATTCATTCGGGGCAAACCCATAAGGTTCGGATATAAAATTTGGATGATATGTTCATCAAATGGGTATCCCTATCACTTGGTAATCTACAATGGAAAGAAAGGTGAAGGTGAATCAAGAGAACCAATTGGGTCAGCAGTAGTGAAGCATATGATAAGTATTTTGCCAAATTCAGAGCAACATGAGGTCTATTTTGATAATTTTTTAACTTTCTATGATCTCTTAAACGAACTGAGATTATTGCACGTGAAAGCAATAGGCACAATTAGGGAAAATCGAAGCAAACAATGACCTTTGCCAAGTTCGAAAGAGATGTCCAAAAGGGATAGAGGCTATTTTGACTACCGCTGTGATGGGAACGTGTAGGTATGCAAATGGAGTGAAATGCAGTTGTGACGGTTGTTTCTAACTTTGTTACACACGAATCTGTTTGTACTGCCAGAAGGTTCTCCAGATCTAAGCACGAAATAATTCAAATCCCGCAACCGCATTTGATTTCAAAGTACAACTCCGGGATGGGAGGTGTTGATCTTCTTGACCGAGAACCGTCCACAGTTACGAAGTAAAAAGTGGTGATGGAATTTGTTCAACAACGTACTAAATATTGCAGTAGTGGCATCATGGCTATATATTCAGAAATAAATAAGAAAACACAAAGTGGTATGACGCATCTTCAGTTCCGGAGAGAAATTACACTGGCATTATTGCACAGCAAACACGTGATTGTTAACCGACCCGAACCCCGAGGTCATCAAAAATCATGTAATCAGGTTGGTGGTCACTATCTGGTATCAGCACCGAAAAAGGGACGGTGTGTTGTGTGTGAGAAAAATACAAGAAAGCAATGCCAGGAGTGTGAGAAAAATCTTCATCAGGGGTGTTTCCCATTGTACCATTGAAGTTCTACCTTAGATGTTTGAACAGTGAACTGTACTAATTACAGTTTGAAGAAACAAATGCCTTGTATTCTATGTCAATTTTGAAATTCAAGAAAAGACTAAAAATATAGTGTCAATTGTAATATTCAATTTAATAGTGATAATATAATATATCCCAGGTGCACCAAATAAAACTTTATTTTCTTAGTCATATATAAAATGTTTACTTAAAACCCCAATGTTCCCAAATGGGAAGATACCTGTAAAAGCCACAAAAATAAGAAATAAATAAAAAAATACCAAAAATGTCCCTACATAGGAATAAAATAACCTATTCTATGAAATATAAAAAAAATGTACTCCAATGACAAAGCAATTCGTCGTCTAAACGGTTAATTCAAAATTACTTTTCTTGATACCTTATGTTTGTTTAAATATTCGTTCTGGTGTTGCATTTGTCTACTTGTTGATTGTAATTTTTGCACTTCATAAATAGAATAACCGCTAAGTCCAAAGTTTGCCAAACCAACTAGCAAAAATTAAAAATCATTAGGTTCTGTTTCTTTCGGTGCACCCTGTCTGAAAGTCACAGGATATTATGCCCTTGTCTTTATCAGTAACTTTTGTCGTCCCTTTTGTTGAAGAAGTGAAATTAAAGATTCATAAGCTATACATGACGAATTTTGTAAATGCACTACCGAGAGATCTGGGTGCAATTTATATTGGAGAAATTCTGTCTCTTCGTGTGTAATTACTTACAGGTTTAAATTTTGCTATTAATAAGTTGAAAGACTAATTCACTAGATTGTATTGTTCCGTGTAAGGTAATGAATATACCGACGAAAGTTTTGTCTTCATGCTGGATGAATCAACTGTGGTAAAATTTTCACTTATAAGGAAAAATGCTGATGGTACAATTTCGTTCATTAAACATTTAAATTGAAATATAATTAACCATTTGTTATTATGAAGGCAGTATCTAAAAGTCTCCTTCATCGCACATGAAATTTTCTAAGAACAGCTAGATAAATGATGCGGTGAGAAAAAAGATTTTGAATTGATTCAGGTGTCTGGAGACAATTGCTCAAGAGCGTATGTTCGTATAGTTAACGAACACCATTCGTGTATTTAAGGAAATGCTGGAAAAACGGATTTGTCTGTATAGGATATAAAGAGCGGTTCGTCTCAGTATTTACTAGGGGTAAGTACATTGTCTTATATTCTTTTCTTTTTGAAGAATAAGATTGTGTGGCACGATGTTCGGAAGCTGAATTTTCTATCTTCCAAGTGAAGGTGTCATCTTAACATTCTCGCTTCTTTCCTTCTTCTTTTCTCATATTGTCGATATCTATGTGGAAAGGTTTTAATCTCTAGACTGAAATGTCTTTGAGTGTGCTTCTAAGGAAATCGAGTAGTCGTACTCGATGCAAGTTTGGATTTAATTTAGCAATGATGGTCGTAGGTCCGTTTCGACCAGTTTTCAGCTAGTTTCTTTTTCCTCAAAGGGGTAACAAATAAGAAATAAATCTTGAGAAACTGAGAATAAAATTCTGAGACAAATATTCAGATCCAAGAGGAACGGGATTAGCGAAACCTTTATAACGAGGAACAGCATTTACCAAACATTGTTAGGATCATCAATTCTAAGAGGTTCAGGCAGACAGGTCATATAATTAGAACAAAGTGTTCCTGGATCAAAGTAAGAACATTTTCAAAGTTTTAACTGGAAATCCAACTGAAAAATGACCATTAGGAAGATCTAAGTACAGAAGGAAGGAGAATAGTAAGATTGAACTGGCAGTAATAGAAATACAAAGTTGAAACTGGATCCAGTTGACTAAGGACACAAGTCAATGGCGAAGCTTTTGTGAATAGGGCATTGAACCTCTCACATCGTGAGCTCAATGCGAATGCAGATAAGGCGAAGGTCAGTTGTTTGTGTGCGTATATTGTAATGTCCCACGTGATGTGGTCAGTGTTTACAAACACCATCACGTGGTTTGACAAGAGGATTTCACACTAGATGGATCTACAATCACTTGCAGACGGCGGCTTCTAGCCCCTCCCACGGAGCAGCAGCGCCACCGCCACCCAAGGAACCCTTTAAATTGGCTGGACGACAGCAATTCTGTACCAGTTTTCTGATGACCCTCCTACTGTTTGCCACAGAACATTAGAAGTAACCTAATTCCAGGCCTCTAGTCTGCTAGAGGACTACGCCTATCATATCTCGTAGCTTAACCTGCTACAGGGCCCTATCTGGGAATCCTAACCTTAGCCGCTTAGTCTGCTACGGGGCTCTGTTGGCCAATTAACCCTCATCTGCTTGCTACGGAGCATTGGATCCCTGTCTCCCTTCTGCTTAGCCTGCTACCGGGCTCTGTAGAGATCCTGTCTGCGACCTTACAGTCAAAGACTATCTATAACTAATCTTGGATACTAGAGAGATTATTTGTGCAGTATTTTGTAAAAACACTTTTGTAGTGAAAACTTTTATGATAAAAATGGTAGTGGGATTCGATTCCGCACACTTTTTATTAACGCTCGACCTATACCTATATGGGACAGTTTTACATGGTCGAGGCTCTGACCGGTTCAGTTTTGATCTGAATACTCCCCTACCGAACAGTAGTTTTTATTAACTGGAAGTGAACTCTTTTCTCATAGGTATGATATTCTTATTTGTGAAATTAGTAACACGAACTTGACTTTATTTTAGTGCATGCTTCATACCAGATCAGGAAAGAACACTTTCCCGGAGAACGGTGCATATATGGATCAGAAATCATGCCCTTCTTTCAATATATCACACCTCATTAAATATTCGGGACACGTTACGGACGACCCCAATAGATCTTTTATGCTCTGTGATCATCTTGTGTTATTGCATTCTTGGAATGCTGAGAAAAAGAAACAACTATTACAATGTATTTACAAGGTATCGCCCTCAATTTAGTGTTGCAGTTAAAAGCTCAGGACCAATTGGATTCACTTAATTACGAACAGAATGAAACTTTCTATAGAACTGAACAAGAAATTCAGGATAGGCTGGACATAACAAAATCACTTTTTGATATTGTTATTCGACATAAACCCGTATTTAACGAATGAACAGAAAATAGCTGTACATGATCTACTTTTTAGATACAGGGATGTCTTTTCTTATAAGCAAACGGACATAGAGTATTTTCGTGGTTATGTACACAAGATAAGGATAGATAAGGGAGCCTCTTTCCATCAGAGGTCAAATCCCATTCCGTTCGCAAATTGATTTGCAAATTAAATAGCTCTTAGAAGCCAATATTATTAAAGATACTAGTGACAGCTCTTTTTAGTCGCTACTTCTCATAGTTAGGAAACCAAATACTTCGGAATTCCGCCTAGTTTGGTCTACAGGCTTGCAAAAAGTTTACACAATATTTGAGCATTCCATTCCAGTCCACATAAGACATTTTGCATGTACTCAGAGGAAAATCTTGCAACTCGACTATCGATATAAAGTTCTCCTATTTCCAGGTATTATTGCATGCTAAAAGTAAAGAATACATGACTTTTGAACTTAATCATACTAGGAAGGCGTATAAATTCCAACGCTGCGTGATGGGGCATACCATTCCAATAGCTGGGCTAAGTATAGCAGTATGCATGCTTTTAGAGGGTTTGCCACCTCGCATAACTGCCTTTGCTGACGAAATAGTGATAGGAAGCAAAAATTGCAAACAGCAACTATCGGACTTGGAATTGCTTTTCAAAAGGCTAAGAAACCATGATTTTAGAGCAAGCCCGAATAAGACCCACCTGTTATACTCGGAATTGGATGTTTTAGGATTTACAGTTAGTGGCAAGATGATCAAAAGTTCACCCAAAATTGCCAATAAAATACAAAATTTTAAGAAACCAACTTCTAAACGGACCTTGAAGAGTTTTCTAGGACTCTGCTCTTAGTTAAGGGCGCATATTAAAGATTTTACGGAAAAGGTGGAACCCTTTCAAATTCTTTTGGATAAGAATTCAAAATTTAAATGGACAACTCAGCATGATGAGCTATTTGAGAAACTTACGAGCGTATAGCGACGCATCTTCTTCCTCAGCAGGTGGAATATTGGCATTTTACAACCCTAAAACTAATCAGAAACGTGTTGTTTCCTACTGTAGTCATCGCTTTACTAAGACCGAGAGAAAGGCCTCAGCTTCTTAGAAACAACTATATGCATTGATATATGCCCTTCGAAAATTTCGATTTTCTTTACTGAATATAAAATTTTAATTATTTATAGACGCTAAATGTTTGGCTTCACTCAAAACCCAGCCGGACAGGTCTCTGCTACAGGGCTCTGTAGACATCCTATCTGCGATCTTACGGACAAAGACTACCCCTGACGGCATGGCAGTGATGCTAGGGGCTCGCGAAGGTGTTCAGAAACTATTCAAAGATAAATTCTCCTCTGTCATTCCATGCCATTTTGCTAATCATAGACTGGAGTTATCAGTACATGACGTACTAGTGAAAATATCGGGCATTAAAAGATTTAAACGTTTTATTGATAAGTTGTACAGCCACTCACAAAAGTACCCCCTCTAAGTGCTCTAATTCCATTACTTGGGATCCAGATAATTTGCAGTTGTAAGAACGCCTAGACAGATGCAACCAAACTTACACATAACATTTCTCGACACTGACAGCAGTTGGTAGCCCTGATCCAGGTGTTTATCCAGGTAAAATTGTAAACTAAGTGACTAACGAAACAGTTCTAAATTCTAAGATGAAAGTCTATGGTTCGGATCGTGTTCTCCAAAGAACACCGTATATTTATCTTAATATTGCTGTGTATATAATGTACTATTTCTTTATACATTGTATGTTTAGAGAAATAAAAATACTGACCACGCATGAATCAGAAAATGCTTGGGGGTACCTGAAACTATCAAATCTAGAGAAACTTCTGGAAACAAGTTAGTAAAAGATTGTCTTCATTGAGAGACATTCTCTGATTATCCTCATTCCAACACCTTTTTCTCTGTGGAAGAAAGAAGATCTTTCTTGTCACACTGAGTATGTATTGAAATTGAAACAATTGAAAGCGTCTCATCCTGGCCGGGATTCGAACCCGGGCCCGCTGAACAGAAGTTCGATACGCTAACCACTTACCTCTTATCTAAACTTTTAGCTAGTTAAAATCGCTGCATATAAGACTATACACACTAATAGCGCTCGTATGAGAAGACGTTCCTTATGAGTGTCACAATGACTTACTCGAGATTTCCTTCTTTAATTCAAAAGCAAGTTATATAGACCTTGGTCAATGAGGAAAATATCACGAAACGTTCTTCAAGTTGAGGCTACCTCATCGTTTTTAACTGCTCCCGATTTACATTACTACTATTCTTCCTCATCGTAACTTCCAATTTCCAAAGAAGAGCCGGCAATATTTACGCCGATCCCAAGAGTTTCAGTATTCGCGTGCTACCCTAGCCAGCTGATTGAAGTTGGTCATGTAAAATGTACAGAAAAATTTGAGCAAGAGAATAGAACCTAACTAACCCCTGCGGGGCTTCTAACCCGTTCCTATTATTATTATTATTATTATTATTATTATTATTATTATTATTATTATTATTATTATTATTATTATTATTATTATTATTATTATTATTACTTTTACTATGGATCCGTATATTAAAACTGCAAGCTTATCTTAATGAAAAAAGTGTTATGAAAATTTAAAAAATCTTTGGGCAAGGTTTGAACCTACGCCAAAAACTATTTTCATTACTAAAACGTTACCCTAGAACACTCGGCCACGAGGGCCGACAGCAGTTTGCCTTAATTTCAACTATATGTAGGTCATGACTTGATGTCCTGTCTGTATCGGCAAATAAGATCAGAGGATATCTGAAATTCTTGGAATGTCCCTCACGACAAATTAATTAAGGGGACAATATTGGCAAATCTGACAATAATATATAAATATATATTATTTCTAGTGCCCCTAATAGTATACATTTTTTTACTGAAATGGGCTCACGACACATTATTGTTTTATTTACCTTGAGTGTGCTGTTCTGTTTATGTAATGTAGTGAACCTGTTTGATGCTTCACTTATAATTTCATTTTTGTATCGTATATGGAGTAAGACAATTTTGTCTTAACATGGGAACCCCTCGAACGGCGGGGAGCTTTCCTGGGAGGCAGTTGCCTCGCTGCCCCCACAAGTTACGGCCCTGCGTCGTTGCAATCATTTTTTCTTAACTGGAAGGTATTGTTTACGTAACTAATTTTGAAATTCGGTTATTCCTTTATTATTATTATTATTATTATTAATAATAATAATAATAATATTGTGAAGTCGAGACTTGGCTACATATTTTATATTATACGAATTTTTTGATTGGATTTCAAGTCTTTTTGTTGAATAATCAATACACTCCACTTTAGGGGGTTTGGGGAAGGGAAATATTATTCTGTTGCTTTCGATTTGTTTACTTGCACGCTACACCAAGCCTGGATACTACATTTCACCTTTCTATATCTACGAGAAGTACCCTAAAGTTTGTGATGACCATAAGAGAATAAGTCAATAGGAGATGAGATCAATGAACTTTGCGTATTAACTACATTTAGAGTATCATGCTGTCAGAAAAGTCATGACGTATTTCGGTAAAATATGACAAATGATAGTTTGTGGATATACTACAGTTATTCGGATCATGCAATAGTTTGTCATGACTAGCTAAGATGTTGAGCGTTTAGTATAGTAATATTGCTCTTCGTTTGGTTTGGTTTTACAGATTTGAACAGAGATGGCGTGGGTTAATGAAAACTTGACCCACCACCCACCGAGACCCACTCTGTCCCATGATTCATCACCCACCTTGGCCCACTGACCCACTACCCATCATGACTTTCTCCGACTCACCGCCCACCATGAACCACTGACCCACCAAAACACATTGCCATCAACTCGAACACATGATCCACGTCCTCTTTTCTACCGATTAAAGAGTATATTTGTAATAAAGCCACGTTGTCAAATCCTAACTAATCGGAGTTTGAATTTCTACGGTCAATCCCAAAAGCACCGCTCTGTTACAATAATGACGGATCTGACTTTTACTATATAAAATGGTAAAATGTTTGTCATGGGCAAAATTACGATGAATTTCAATTAAATTATCATGGTCTAATTATTTCCTTGTTTAATTATCGATACTTTTCAGTGGAAAAACGGATGAAATTTGAAAGTCACAAATCAAGATACGTAGACCAACATACAGTAGCTTAAATTACAAAATTTATGTATATTTTTCTCACAACTTTATGGGTTGATTGCCCTGTGCTCTAAGCGCTCCATATAATAAACAAGCTTCAGCAATTATTATAAAGCGCATGGTAAGAATATATGGATATATGATGCGAAGCACTGTATTTTTTGTTGAGTTGACTTGAGTTGATTTTGTGTTTAACGTCCCTTTCAACAGCGAGGCTATATATGAAACATGGACCTACCCCATGAAGTGAACGTGGCCAACACCTAGTGGCCCACTTGCGGGTAAACGTGGATAGTCAATGTAGAGACGAGTCGAAGGATTGCCGCTAGTGTCCCACTGCCGGCAGGGTTTTGTCGAGTCGGTCGGGGTGTCGAAGTTACTACCGCGTAGCAGCGCGAACTTCCTTTCGGTCCGCGCTCCTTCGATTCGTTGCGGAGAATCGCGAAGGGACCAACACGAACTATCGCCAGTCATGAGCATGCGGTTATTATTATATATTATTTTATCCTGACGAATTGTTCCTAAAGTGAGCTCCGGGAGTCAAGAATAACATGTGCCTCAAAATCATGAAGTGAAAAATATTGAGTGCGATAATTGTATGAATTTAGATGGCAACTGTCGTTAATCATTAGAAAGTGAGTATGGGAGAACTATGAAATAAAGTAAATATACACGCATCATTTTGTTATAAATTTACATGGCGGACGCATTTTATCTTATCCCAAACCGTTATCGTCTCATATATACGGTTAAAAAGCACTCTCATTGACCAAAATAAAAAAATCTGAACGATTTATCCCTTTACAAGCGACATCTCCTTCATCGCCTTTGTGGCAAAGTCGGAAGAACACCCGCCCAGTAATCATAAGGTTCCTGGTTTGAGCCCCCTTTGGAGTCCTTTTTTAGTGTTTTTAGACTCACCTTAATGTAAATAAATCACACATATGGGCGATTGAACATATTTTTGGGGAGTAATTTTGTGGTTCATTGGCGTTCTGTCGCGTCAGAAGATGCTGTCTACAATGCAGTGAGCAAAGAGGGTCGGTGAGTCAGAGTGCGTCATAGTGAGTGGTGGGTCACGGTGGGTGGTGCGTCGCAGTGGGTCACATGCTGTTGACCCACTCAGAAAACTCGATCAATTTGACCCACTCCAGTTCTGGATTTGACACCACATAAAAAATGGAACACCAAAAATTGCATTTTCACCATATTTTATTGTTTTACTTCAGGCAAAAGAAGAGCGCACGAATAGTGTTTGTAATCTTTACTCTCCTTCATGTTTCTTTGTTTTTGTCCCTGTTGTTAAAAAGTTAGTGGAAAAACTGTAAAAGCGAGTAAAACTCCTCAAAATAGGAAACAAAGTAATGAGGAAGGTTCGTTAAATTAACTTAAAAATAATCCAATGCCCTGAAACACCAGATTCCCATCAATATAAGTTTCTGTCCAATGCCCTGCCGTGAAAAATCAGAGTCCGAGGCGAGAGCATACGGCAGCGCCTCCGTACATATGAATTGTCAATTTAAAGTTGACTTCTTTGGACTATTGATTCGGAATAATACTTTACTATTTTATCATGACTGAAATCACAAAGTCAAAGTATTATTACACTGGAATCGTAAAAGTGTGTAATTACTGAATTCACTGCAGCTCCGTTATTTACTTCTCCAGAACAGTGATGTCTTAAAGTAGTGGTTTATGCATTAGTCATAAAGTTGGGGGCGCGAGTTCGATTTCGGCTGTGGAAATTCATGATTTTTTGTAATCTACAAAATTGATACTTCTAATGTATACTAACATGAGGAATATTCAATTTCTCTGGGTCTAAGAGTTGAGACAACTTCTTTACAGGTGAGATGCCGACAATACAAAAATACGTCATCCGTCTGTTCCACTCAAAAGTGAAGGGGTTCAGGTCTGAACAATGTGAGGCAATTGCATTACATATTTGCAATAAAATTTCCTATTGTAAAACATGGCCTTTTTGGAGTATGGGTATCGACAGGAAAAAAGAATGGGTTAGTGAACGGGTCAGTCAACTCCCTCTCCCTGTCAAAATATAATTAGTAGCAAAAGAAGTACTGTGAATTATAGAAGTTTCTTTGAATTGGAAAGTATTAAAGTTTAGAAAAAAAATAGTTTATTCTCATAAAATTAAGATGTAAGAATCAGAAATTTTTAAAGCATCTTCATATACATGTACGAAAGAGTTTTTAGTTACAAAACTGCAGTGATATGCTACTGGACATTATTATTATTATTATTATTGCTATTATTATTATAATAATAATTATTATTATCCTGAAAAATATGCAACATTTTAACTATTATTAACCTGAGGTCCAGCGTAAGGGCACCTTTATATACGCAAAAACGCTGTATATATATATATATATATATATATATATATATATATATATATATATATATACAGTTGCGATTATGTTATATAATATTGCATAACAATGTATGATTGTGAACTTACTTTTTCTTGTATTTTTCCACTTTTTAAACCATATTAGTCACTCGTATATAAAAACGAAATGAAACGAAAGCTTTCTAAAGCATTTTTATGAAGTATTTACTCTCTCATTTCCTACAAGGTACACTTCTAATTTGCAACGTCAAAACAGATTTTCAACTGCAAATGATAATAATAATGTTAGGATTAGGATTAGGATTAGGATTTAGATTTCTTGGCTTTCGGCATCTAAGGCCACTTAGCCCTTCACGTTTTGAGGGATGACGTCCCTCGGTGAGCACATTATCCGAGGAAAGGGAAGCAAGAAAGGATTAGGGAAGGAAGGAAGAGGCATGGGACCTATTGGGTACCACCCCGGCATTTGCCTGGTGGGAATGAGGAAAACCTAGGTAAACCTCATTCAGAGTGGCTTGTCTGAAAAAGCTTTTTACAATTTTTCTACCGAGTGGCCCCACCGGGAATCGAAACCGGGACCGCTCGCACCGAAAGCGAGAGCGTTAGCGACTAAGATACGCGGGGCCACTAATAATAATAATGTGTATGCATGTATGTTTATATGTATGTACTCTTTGAATGGCCAGTCTTTACATCTTAAAAAATACGTTCATTTCGCTTTTAGTGTGAAAAACCTGTGCCCCTGATAAAGTTATGCCGTCTGTCCAAGAAAAACTTGCTGGATACACCTATAAGTACAGTGTAGTTTTGAATTTATTTGATTCTAGGTGCGGCTTTTATTCATCAACTGTAACACATTTCGCCAACATCAGAACACTGAAAAGAAGTTCGAACGTAAAACAAATTGACAATGATAATAAACATTTGCAATAATTTTAATTACTGGTAGAATGAAATTTATCGTATTCTGTTTGAGGTGTTTGACTCTAATAAATAACTTTTCATCATTTTTAAATCCAGTTGTTTGTAAAAGATTCTGAGTGCGAGGTGGCGTGCAATAAAGTATGTAATTGGCAACACTGATGTATATCGTAATGTTTGTTTCCTCATAGCCACCGCTGGCAGTTTAATTGAGGAAATTGGGTCCTGAAAGGCATAATTTTGCTTTAGTTTGGTTAAGGAGACAGACTCATTGGAGTCAGTAATATAGTTATTTCAGTTTACATACCCAAGTAACAAAGTAAATTCAATAATGAGACCATTTTATGAAAAAAATGCTCATATGATAAGGCTTAGATAGTACATTCATATAGAAGGTCGGTCGGACATAATGCTATTTGCCACTTCCCGTAAAATTCAGTTATTAGGTAGAATTGATAGTGATTCAACTACAGAAAAATAAGTGGGTAGTTATATTTCGGAAATGTACCACAGAATGCAGAAGAAACTTGTTTGGTATGCGTCTTTGCGTTGAATTGTTTGAAAATTTTCACTTTGTTTGCCAGTTGCTCGCATATTAGAAAATGTGACATACCATTATGTTCGCCCGAGTCGCTCATATATGCTTTGTTTAGCTTCACACGATATTCCGTGCTGTAGGAAAAGAAATCAATTATGATCAAAGAGGAAAAACAATGCATTCTACATTTATTATTCTATTGCCTTATTTTGTCTGTAGAATATTCCTGCATGTGAAATAAAGGTCACAATTGCATATTCAAGTCAATTTATACCAATAACCTATTATGACTACTACTCAAGGTTAACAAGCACAAATATTTGGAGAAGTATCTCCACAACTACACCAACCTTACTTGAAAACGACTCTTTATACAACAGGTACACGAAAATTATTATGTACTAAAGTTATAGAAAGTGAGACAAATACAATAACCACTTACCAAGGTAGTAGGATTGTAAAGAATTCTTAAATATATAGTGAGAGTTAATATTTCATTGTTATACTTGAGTGTAAGTGCAATTTTTGCGTAGAAAGTTTTCCAAACGTTCTTCCAAATTACATTCACAAGACTCACAGGATACATTTGCCAAGTGTCCCCCTGGGATTCGTGTCAAGTTGATTCAAATGGAAAATTCTCCGCAGCTCAATGTGTATTCCACTAATCTTACCGGCCCATATGGATAATTTGCGTATTTATGGGTCTTCATATATCCGGAATTCAATCATACACTACTATAACGCTCGGATACAAAATTTCTTTTAGTTTCTTTAGATATAACTGGATATGAATATGAACATATCTATACAAAACAAATTGGATCAAATACTGCTCCTCTACACATGTTACTCACTATGGCAGCTATCTTGGATCCACCATATGGATTCAACTTTTTTTCCAAATGGGAATAGGTGCAATGGATACATCAAAATTCATGTATAATAATCTCGGAATTCATGGGTGTAGTGAATTTTACTGTAGCTTGTACCGTTTAGAAGGTATTGCATATTAAATCCCTCCAGACACTTCGCGAATAGACAATGCAGAGAAATATGCACGACCACATTTGGGTGACTACCTACCATTTGCGTATTGACGTCTGTGTGTCTGTATGTATGTACATTCAAAGAATATTTCGTCAATGATAAATCATGTAAAAGATTAAATATAGACACGAGGCCCTTCACGCCTTTCTATTTGGTTCAATATTCGTAAAGTACCTGACATTTAACATGCAATACCTTCCAAATTGTACAAGCTACGGTAAAATTCACTACATCAGTGAATTTCCGAGAAAAATGTACATAACTTCGATGTATCACTTGCACTTATTCCCATTTAAAAATACCGAAAGTTGAATCCAATCTTGCGGATCCAAAATGGAAGCCAGGGTGATAATATGCGTCAGAGAAACAGCACTTGATCCAATTTGTTTTGCATATGCCCACGTTCATGTCCAGTTACATCTAAAGAAACATAAAAACAATATTGTGTCCAAGCGTTATAGTAGTATATGATTCAATTCTGCATATATGAAAGTTCATAAATATGCAAATTACCGATATGGGACACTAAAATTATCAATACACATTGGACTGCGGAGAACGTTGCATTTGAATCAAAGTCACACGAGAGCGGAGATCGAGAAAACTGGAAATTTTCAAGAATTTTGCACATGTGAGTCTCTACAATAGGCAAATTTCTTCAGAAATATACCTATTGCAGAGATCTTCATGTCAAAAATGCGGCAAAATTTCTATTCACTTTTGCCGATCATCACCCTCTGAGACGAAAACCTTCACTTAGAAGAGGCCAAATTTCTCTCTATCTATCGATTTATGTATATGTGTATCTATATTTATGCATATAAATATCTATATCTATATCTATCTATCTATCTATCTATCTATCTATCTATCTATCTATATATATATATATATATATATATATATATATATATATATATATTGTTATGGAACTTGAACTTGAGTTCAAATCGAAGAAATGCAACAATATATTATATGATAAAAGTAATACAACTTACTTTTATTAACATCATCTCTTGTGTTTGTTAAATTTTACCCTCTTGAAAAAGGTCTAAAAAGAAATTATGTTACGGAGTTTATTCACATTATTTATGATTCCTGGTTTTTGTTATGGAACAAGATACTGCAAGCTAGTATATTACATCAAAAGAACTTACATAACAAGACTGTTAAATAACTGTCACTAAATCAGCATTTTAATTTCAAAGTTGTATCAGCGAATGTTCGTAATATTGTAAAATCTTTGTACTCATCTTTTCCAGTAGTTTCTTAGATTGGCAGAATTTACAATATCTGGAATTTTGTGTCTGAAAATTTTAAAGGCTTTCTCAACTGAGATTCTACATGCTGGAAACTTCTTTGAAATCTGCAATCTCATGTTTCTCGGTCATATCAAATGTTACCTTCACAATTTAGGTGTAGTGCAGAAGAGAGTAGAAGAGAGGAACGAGAGACGCGGTCAGAGACGTTAGTCATGTCACCAAAGTAAAATCTCAGAGTAACTTCAGAGTAAAAGACAAATCTTCAAACTAGTTACGTCTTAGAAGTATTACGTGTCTTACAATATGCGACTAGTAAATTATCATTACGATATTATTCGAGTTTGAATAGTGTTTGAAGAATTCTAGAAAAGCTTTTATTGTTATGTGCTATAATCATCAAACTTAACAATTTTTAGGACATTTTATATCAGCCGAAGATAGAGCTGTATTGACGACAAGAAACCAGCAGCGCAACAGGTATGACATTCTTATTTTGATCAAATTTCTTTATCATTATCCTTCATAGATTCCAGATAGCTAAACATGACCAATCTAATTTTCTTGAAACCTCAATTTTTGTACAAAACTGTTCCCAATAAATCAGATCGACATGAACACGAAGAGTTTATTGTTTCACATACCAGCTTCAATAATCATTACTCTAACAGAGATCAGCTTACATGTTGTATAATTTTAGCTCAAATTTTGAAGTGTCTTTAAGAGAGAAATCTAAGATATTTCTCTAGTTTAGTCTGGTTATTACTCATTAGCTACTATCCCCATACGCAAATAAAATTAGAGTAAGCCAGGCTAACAATATATATTTGGTCTAGGAATTAATTCGTGCGGGTGGACAAGAGATGGCGCAACGAACGGAGCGTCCCACAGTTCCGTGTATCCACACATGTGTTGCAAACCCCTGTCATTGCGTATCGTTCGTAGTATAGGACAGTGGATTAAAGCGTCAACAACACCAGTTTGTAGTTAAGTGAACATAGCGCAATTTGTGCCTGATAAAGTGTTTTTGCGGGGTGTCCTGCTGCATTACTTTAACATGCAGAAAAGTGCGACTGAAAGTCATCGTATTTTGGTGGAAGTGTATGGTGACCATGCTCTAGCTGAGCGAACGTGTCAGAAATGGTTTGCACGGTTTAGAAGTGGTGATTTCGGCTTGGCAGACCAAGAGCGAGCTGGACAGCCAAAAAAATTTCAAGACGAAGAATTGACAGCATTGCTCGAGCAGGATTCGTGTCAAACGCAGGAACAACTTGCAGCAGCATTAGGCGTTGATCAAACAACAGTCTCCAAACGCTTGAAAGCCATGGGAATGATTCAAAAGATGTCACATTGTGTTCCACATGAATTGAAAGACAGAGACGTTGAAAGACGAAAAAACATTTGCGAATTGCTGCTTCGAAGGGGTTTCTGCATCGAATTATTACGGGTGATGAGAAGTGGATCCATTACGAGAACCCTAAACGAAAAAAGGCCTCGGTGAAACCAGGTGAACCAGGTCCATCGCAACCAAAACGAGATATTCACTGTGCAAAGGTTATGCTTTGCATATGGTGGGATATGAAAGGTGTGGTGTACTATGAGCTGCTGCAACCGGGTGAAACTATGAATGGTGAACGTTATCGACGACAATTAATGCGTTTGAAGCAAGCTCTGGCCAGAACACGACCAGAATGGGAGAACAGACATGATAAACTTATTGTTCAACATGATAACGCTCGCCCACATGTCGCAAAACCGGTCAAAACCTATTTAGAAAATGTCGGATGGGAAGTTTTACCCCACCCGCCGTATTCACCAGACGTTGCTCCTTCGGACTACTACTTGTTCGATTGCATGAACAACGATTTGATTGGACAGCGGTTTACTTCTTCAGAAGATATCGAAACATGGGTCTCTGACTGGATCGCTTCCAAGGATGAGGACTTCTTTCGCCACGGAATCCGTACATTGCCTGACAGATGGGCGAAAGTGGTGGCTAGCGATGGACAATATTTTTCTTAAGGTATTTATGTATTTTGTGTTTGTACTACAGCTTCAATGTGTGCGTACCAACCGCACGAATTAATTCCTAGACCAAATATATATATATATACGTTTAATGATTTTGTGAATGCCTTAACTGCAATAACTTTTCAATGGATTGAGACCAAACAAAAATTAATTAATTGGCACAAATATGAGTTATTGAAATATCTTGAATGATCGTTAGCTAGAATAATCAGATGTAAATGTTCAAAATTGCGTCCGTTTAAACTTTTAGAAAGATCCAAAGGAACCAAATTTGACTCATAAATGGGTATTCATAAGGTTTGAGTGACATTTACACTTTTATTGAAATATTTGTGTAGAGGGACTTATCCTCTCTTATTGAAATACTGGACTTGATTAGTTACCTAAAGAAGGTTCACACCCTTTTGCTACGACCAGGCTTGGGTTTTGAGAGGGTAATTTTTCCTATCGGAACAAGACGATTGTTAGTGATGATGTGAAGTTACATATTGAAAGTGAAGTATCTTGTGAAACGTTGTATTTGAAAGAATAGTATAATAAATGTGCTTTCCTCTAACATACCGAACTATAAATCAAGTATTATAGATCTCACCATTCCTCACCATTCAAGTTCAAGAACGTGAATGGTGAGGAATGGTAATTGATTTTTTTTTTGTAACGCATTGCATTTGAAATATTGATAGGCAACATTAGTGATAAGTAAAATAATAATAATCAAACATATTATTACTAAAATGTGTTGTTTGTCGCAACGTCATATCTCTCTCAATTATTCACCAAATATAATGATTGAAACGCCATATCTCCCTTACAGGTAAAATATTAATAATTTATATCGAGAGAACGGGAGGTGGTAGAGAGATGGGAGCAACGTTGGACAATATGCACCCATACAGAGCATCAAAAAAATTTGTCGGGGCGCCAGCCCACCAACTCGATTAAAAAGTAAATAAATGAAAATCAATGCAAATAAGAACGAAGAGCGTCCTCCAGGTCAATCTTATGGGGAGTCATGGTGCCACTTCAGAGCCATCTACAGGCAAAATATTAATAATTTATATCAAGAGAAAGGGAGGTGGTAGAGAGGTGGGAGCAACGTTGGACACTTTAGACAATCGAAAAAATATTTGGGGGCACCAGCCCCCTTACTTATTTCCACATGATAATATAAAATTATATTGTGCGAAATATACGCACGGGTCAGCTAGTAATATTTATTATTACCCCTGTTATTATCAACAGTGCCTTTCATTGCGTGCACATGTTTGACATGGAACTAAAGAGAAAATCCATCATTCGTAGGAAGAATAAGAATAGACAGTGTCTCCAACTGTGAAGGAGGACGCAAAATATGAAAAGAGTGACAACCTGTAATGCAAAGAAACAATACTTTCTCTAAAATGGATAAAACGAATAAGCCAAGATAGATTCTAACTCGGGTGGCCAGCGCAAGAAGCCAGTGCTTTGTCCACTCATCCATGCATTGTTCAGACACTGCATTAACAGTTATCACTTCCGTAGTTGTAAATTATGATAAGTTGTTCCCTGTTTGCTGGAATTCTACAATTCTTACGTGTGGTAGTTAATTCTACATGTTATGTAATACATGAGGTATTTAGACCTATATGCTCTCGATATAATGCAATAAGAGGGTCATGCTGGAAACAAGGAAAGGAAGATTGCTTGGACAGAGCGCAAACTATTGACATCAGAAAAATATTTATCTACAAAGCATGCGCAGTAGCATAATTCAGAATAGTTACTATCTAGTTCACTAAACGAAGACAGGGGTATAGAAAGCAAACATTCCGCGTCAACGAGATCGTCCAGTGTTGACAGAGGTGGAAAGATATGTGTAATATTAAAGAAACTTTACTTAAGTTGATATTTCGTTCTGTATCCTGTTGTTATACATCACAGTATGAAAGAAGAAGAGAGAAACAAAGACTATCGTACGTTGTGATCGTGTAATATTAACTTTGTATTCATGTATTAACCCTATCATGTGGATAACAAAAGGATGTAACTGCGAATACCACAACTTGGATTTAACGAAAGTCCTTTAGACATTCAATGCTTTGGAGGGTTGTATATTTGCTAAAATGATAAGACACAATGGAATTCTTCATAACTCAGCTTCCACTAGCCAGATACATGCGATTTCTTGTTAGATAATGAAGCAAGTGCTGCCGGATTTTAATACACGGCGTATTATAGGATACAATGTGCTTGCTTGTTTGTTTCGCCACGATGTCCAGGAATACTGTTTTAACTGATCAACGAATAGGAAGGTACTGGCGAAATGATATGGGGTAATGTGAAGTATTTTATTTTCATAGTAGCAGCAAAGAGTAAGACACTATCCCACGGAAAACACCTATATAATTGTTTAACAGATAGTATGAAGTCGCAAATGTAGTAACTTTCAATATATGTATATACAATATATATATAATTTATAGATTGAACTATTGAAACCTTGTGATATTCATGCAAATCTGTTGAATTAATTTGGAATTTCTTCCTTTCTATATATACTGATTATTTTAGATATACAAAGGAAATTTCTAATAGGCTAAGGTTTATATTAGTTACTTTATGAACATTGCTAATTTTGAAATTGAATTTTATCTTAACATTAATCACATATACACGTCAACTAATCTACATAGCAAATCTTATTGTATATAAACGACTTGAAGTTCACTTTTCTGAGTTCATAACTCATGACAATAGATTTAAGTATTAGTTCCTCTTAACCTACGTTACACAGTATAGAATTATATACCTACCGAATGGAATTACTGTAATCATTACTGTTTATACTCACTGGGAATAGAACGTAATACTATGAACATGAAAATACTACGTCTACAAAAATTATCTCTTAGATAGGGAGTAGTGAATTAAATCTAAACGATATATTATCACCGTATAATTTTTCAGGGCACAAGTCAAACAGTTGGGGACAACAGACATCCACTTTCTAATACAATAATTGTCTTCGAAGAAATCTTAGTTCATAAATAATCCTCCTGAACGCTAAGTGTAAAGTACATTTCTAACTAATGTTACCATGACTGCCGAGACTAATTTCAAATATTGTACTTGTTAAGCTTTGGTGATAGCCATCGATAAGTTCAGTAATATAAATTGAATTTAATGAGTATGGAATTGTGGAGCTTCATTTCAAAATGCAGTAATGTCCTACAGACAAAATAAGATAACAGCGTAATAGATGTAGAAATTATGGTTGCTTTTTGTCAGGTTTAGTTTTCCTCTCTCATTATTCTTGGCGCTTTTTTACAGCACGATATAGCTTGTGAAGCTAAACAAAACATATAAGCGGATAATGATACGTCACATTTTCTAACATTCGAGTAACTGGAAAAGAAGATAAAAAATCCTCATGGAATTCAAAGTAATTATAGATATCAAACAAGCTAATCCTTCCTTCTGCAAGTTTATTTCCGAAATAAAACTACCTACATACTATTATGTGGTTCGATTACAATACACTCCAACTAAGAACTTAATTTCACCTTTGATTGTCGCTTAACATTATCTTCACGTGTATATGAATACAGAATCTAAGCCTTGTTTTAGATAATGTCACAGAATGGGCTTACAATTGAGTTTACTTTATTACCACTGTAATTTATTTGTTTGTGCTCTCATGGTGTATTTACCATTCAGCATTTATACATACTGTTTCAAAATGCATTTAAGCTGCTTTACTAAGTTACTCTCAAAAATTGGACATAACTTATATTCCACTAAATTATTCATCATGAACTTACCATACATTACATACAGCAGTACTAATCACAAAATCCTTTCCTACTTGCTGTAGTGCAAGCGCGTGTATTTTGGTGTATCTAGTCCTCAGTTCGATTCCTGGTTGAAGAGCGCAAAAAAAAAAAAAAAAATAATTTCACAAATATTCACTTTCATTATACATCTGTTCCCTTTAATCCAAAGGGTACAATCGTGGAATATTAAACTAAAAAAACAATAATTGCATTTACAAATCACAAAATCCTTACAGCTTCAAAAAATACACAAAAGTGAAACAATATTTTCTATTAAAATATAACGTCACAACCTAAAGCATGTTTCTCTCTACCATTTTATATTAGTAACTTGATATTCCTTTATTAATTACCCAATATCAAGTTACAATATACATAGTGACCAGTGCAGAGTTTAGGTTTGATGGGGCCCTAAGCTATTGAAAGTAACTGGGCCCTTTATATATCTAGCTTTCTTCTTCAGCGACAAAATGTCGCTAATTTGAATATATGCTATATGGTAATTTATAGATCTAATATACCTAAAACATTAACACTAGGTATCTAGTGTATTTTATTAACTTACACATTGATTAACTTACATCATTTACAACAAATTTCAAAATTCTTTAGAAACAAAATACACTCATAATCTACTCTCCGAAAGCTGCTACAACATGAAATAATAAGATATGGCAATATATTACGCAAACTGCTAAAAAAAACATATACGGCAAGTCAAAATGATGGCCCGATTTCAGAAAGCTATTCTGTGAAATCTAATAAACTTATGTTATTGTGAGACATGCGCTTCGAGAGACTAACTTGCAATGTTTAGTTTCACCCAATGTTTCCACTTTCTACCGCTAGGAGTCAGCAGCAACCAGTTAAGGAAAATGGCGTTGAATGAAAAACAGACATCTTTCTGCATGCATCATTATCATGTAAACAATTCTGTAATTAGTGTACACATGACTTGACTCCATGTGGTTTCTCCCTGTGGGGTTTTATAAAAAATCATTTTGCGTACCACCACTTCCAACAACATTAAATGACCTGGTTACATGAAATGGAATGGTACAAAAGGTTTGGCAGAAGATAATCTACCAGCTTGATGTGTGCCGCGAGATGCTTACATAAAATATTTGTGAATATGTTCCAAGAAAACTTGGGCAGTTTACCTTTTTCTTAGCACATGTTTATTAGATTTCACACAATAAATTTTTGAATTCGGGTCCATCATTTAGACTTTCCCTATATATAGCATTATTAATACGACATTGTGTTATAACCTACACACAATACAATTGTAATTAATAGAATTTATTTATATAATATCAATATCATCATCGTAGTTCACACTGTTCATCGGGACAGAAGACTTTTATAGAGCCGCAAGTAAATGCCGAATCTATAAATAGTTGCAAAGCGAAAGCAGATTGGTGAGTCATAGCAACGGTATCTCAAGCAAAATAATAACATCTAGCCTACTACATTTCCACTTTTCGATTACTTTAGTCTATTTTGAAGGTATTACAGAAAAATTGTAAAATTAGCTTTAATTTTATCCCAATTATTCCTTTAAATCTCAAAACTTTATTCCAAAACTAGCAGCGTTCACCCCGCTTCGCTGCGGTCACCCTGGAACGCAATAAACTTTGTTACTTAGATAATTTTTACTTTTTCGCTTTCAAGTGATATGATAAAAACCATAGAAGATTGGAGTAAATGTTAACATTATATCACCTGTCATTTATGTTAACCCGCCGAGTGACACGGTCATGTGGGTTGCATATAAATACGGTTAGTTTTAGCTATGATGAGCTAACAAAGGATTTGTACGTTATGGACACTTGAATGGTCAATTATCTCAAGACACTGGTAATTGAAAATTAAAGTGATATGATAAAAACCATCTAGGGTCCAAATCTTAATAACCCCCCAAAAATGAAAGAAATTGGTTCAGCCGTATTAGCGTGATGAGCTAACAAAGGATTTGTACGTTCTCTTTTATATATATAGATTATTGGCTTTAGTGCGCATTACATCTTTACTTACGATCCGTAGCTTCATGAAAAAATACGCAAAAACTCCATCATTACAATCACCATCATCATTACATATTTTGTTTGGCAAAAAAATTGACAAACGTGCGTTTAGCACACCTTATTAGTCATACATGTTTTGTGGTTTATATTTAAACCACTTATGTTAATGACTTTTATTTTAGGATAAAATACGGAAATAACAGTTGTACTTTGGAAAAAGAGAAATCATATACATATTTTCATAATTCTTATATTACAAAGATGTTACCTTATAAATGTTAATTCTAACGCACAGAATAATAGTTTTTATTAACAATATTTCTCTATCATATTTATAAATCCTCATTTCCAATACGTTTCTTGTCAAATTTTATTAGAGTTGACAGTTGTTAATCAGTCTTGACAATCGAGATCAGCAACCAAGTCATCTAAATTCGAATTAACTTCCATGGTGTCAGCAGTATTTGTTCCCGACTGAGCGTCATTATTAGCTTCATGTGTAAAGGGGACAGAGGGCATGTCTTCGGGATCTGTACCTCTTCCATAATCCGAATCCGAACCTATCTCATCCAATAAATTCTCCAGATTTTTTTTTATTATTTCTGAAGAACATACACCTCCACCTCTCTGTTTTCGTGACATCGTGTCCGCGAAACCATAAAGAAAGATGTGCTATAATAAATGCTTATTTCGGTGTGTTAGGTTAGCAAGAACACTGACCCGCATTAGGAGTACAATGCACAAAAGAAACTTGGTAAAGAAATCATTCGCAAAAGTTCATTTAGTTCAGTTATCGGTAGCTATCAAACAATAAGTAAATATTGTTAGTAAAATATTTTTTCAAGAGAGCACTTCAGCACTCCAACTGTAGGCCAGGGATCTTGTAACTGGGTGTCACCGCAAGGTAAAATTATAAACATTTACGTTGGAGAAAGAAGAAATAAGGTTGTTTCTGATCTAACCTAACTTATCCTTATCCAACAGAAACTAACAAAAGTCATTGTAACGTAGCATGAAAGGAAGGAGCAAACAGTAAAGGGAATGCATATTTTTGTTTTACCTTGAAAAGTAAGCGATTGGTATCTCCCACACTTCGATCCTAGAGTAGATTAGATTAGACTATGCCATGGTTTGATATAGTGAAAATTACATGAGTATAATAATATTAGCGTATAATCCTTCCTTCAAACTCTTGAGATGTGATTTCTGATAGAATGAGGGTGTTGAATTATAAGTAAATGATAGGCTTGAGATAGGAAGATAGCCAAGCATCATTGAACCTTGTAAATCCGACCATGTGCTAATTCTATTGAATGTACCAATAGCTGGTTTCAGTGCACACTTAGTTATAACATCTAATCCGCTCATCCTGTATTCCAATTATTTCATGCACATATTAATATGAACCGTAATGTCTCCAGAACACAAATGAAATCGAATATTACTGATGTCCAGGTATTTGATATCAAATCAAAATACACCATGAAATTCATAAAATGTTGACTTCAGTTTCAGGCCAGATGAAATATGCATATTTGGCAGTCATTTTTCTGTACATTCAGGAAAAACATCGAGAGATTAATGTTCTTTCAACTCTCTCATAACAAAATGTCTAAAAACATAGAATTAATATTGGAGAACTTACCTGTAAATAAAGTGTTTTGCAAGAGCTGATCTGAAGATTAACAGCCTCATACCCTCATACGCTATCTGGTTACATTTGTAACCACTAGAACAGTTACATGAAAGCAGGGAGGGCCATCTGTTGGCAAAACAATGTAGATGTGTAGTGGTAATTTTCTTAACCAAAGAATATATCAAAAAACATCCCTACGCAATATGGTCGAATTATTAATGTAAATAGATTTTATAATGAGCTTTAAAGGCAGTGGTTACTTAATCGACCACAAAATGTTAAAGGGTTTTAAGCCACTTGCAGATCACCTGCTTCCTTCCGCGCCAACTACAGGGTGCGGCATATAACCGGCCCATCGTAATATTCTGATATATTGTGTTTTTGGCAACACTTAAATAATCTACCTTCCTACCAAGAGATGGCGTGTCGAGGTCGGGTCGACTTACGTGACCTGCAGCAGTCACGTGCAGCCGCAGCCAGTGAAACTTGTCGAAACCAGTTGAGAAAAAGGCCTCGTTGTGTTAAGCCGGGTGAGTGTCAGTGTGTGATAATGCGTATTCGATACCCGAGCGTGTTGCCATTGTTGAAGGGTTCATTCTCACTGGATCTTTTGTGAAAACAAAGAATTTGTTTCGGGAGAAATTTCCAGGACGTTCTGTGCCAGCAAAAAGCACCATTCAGGAATTGATTGAAAAATGGCGGCGTACAGGATCGGTTCAAAATGCTCCCAGGAACAGACGACCATCTGTCTGCACACCTGAATTAAAGATGCAGGTGGAGGAGATAATGATAAGAAGTCCTCGAAAGTCAACCAGAAGATTGAGTCAACAGGTTCATGCGAGTGAGAGAAGTTGCAGACGTGTTTTAAGGGGACTGAAGTTAAAACCGTATCGGATAAGTGTTGTGCAAGAACTGAAGTAGCTTGACCTGCAGAAGAGGGTGCATTTATGTTCATGGCTGTTGAGAAATGTTGCCAGTGGTTTCTTGGATCCACTAATGCTCATCATGAGTGACGAGGCGTGGTTCCACCTGTCTGGGTACGTAAATTCCCCAAACAACCGGTATTGGTCGACAGAAAATCCACACGCAATCCACCAGGTACCCTTGCATTATGAGAAGATTGGTGTTTGGTGTGCCATTTCCGCCACACGCGTTATTGGGCCCATATTCTTTGAGACGACAGTGAACAGTGACGTGTATATGGGAATCCTGGAGGAGTTTTATACACACTTGACCGAAGAGGAGCGTCAGTTATGTTACTTTCAGCAGGACGGTGCAACATGCCACACATCAGCTGCATCATCGTCCCTTGTGCATGAGATGTTTACATCAGAGAGGACAATCAGCAAAGGCTTGTGGCCTCCTCGGTCACCAGACTTGTACACGTGTGACTTTTACTTATAGGGACTGTTAAAGGGAAGAGTATACGAAACAAATCCACACACAATTGAAGAACTCAAGACCAGGGTCCAGGATGTCACCAATAGTATTACAACACAAGAACTGACAAGGGTATATATGAATCTCCTCAATCGTGCTCACATGTGTGTTGAAGTGGGCGGAGGACACTTTCAGCACCTGCTGTGAAGGCTGCTGTGAAGTGAGTAGTCATATTCAATACATTACATTTCATTTATGTGTTGTAGTTAATCATATTCAATACATTACATTTCATTTTATGTGTTCACTTTACGGGCCGGTTTTACGTGCCGCACCCTCTATGATCAAAGCTCCACACTATTCTTCTGGAGGTCGCAACATTTCTAATTTCAAGTTGTTTCTATTCAGATTTTCTGGTAAAGTTTCAAACGTTCCAATGTAGAAAAATAGTCTGAATATCACCCAGGGTTAGTAAGTATTGCCTGAAGTTCAGTTGCACTTTCAACCAATCATGTGAGGTTTTTCAGGTCAAGTTACTAAGAGTAACTCAGACCAGAATGGAATGCAATCCCAGAAGATTATACGAGATGTACTAGGAAACAAATTAACTGAAAATCATCAAAATATCGTTGAAAAACGTCACTGTTAGACTAAAATGATTATAAAACTTATAAATATTATACTCGAATGTAGCTTCTATTTTACCGCGACGTGAAAGATATAAGTAGCTTACCTTGCTATGTAGTAAATAGTGCCGGTAGTCCTAACACATTCAGACTGTTGCATATTAACTTACACAAGATAAAATCACTCGTTCGCACAACAATACATAACAAAATACAGTGCGCTGTTAATATATAAAAGTGAACGACTCAAATACCTAGAACGAATGATTCATGCTCCTCTCCTTTCCTTTAGTGAACTATTATTAACACTCTAGATCACTATGAAAATGAGTATCAACATAGTATTTCTGAATATTATGAAAATACTTCTTGATACCATTTCTAATACGTACGGGGAAATATCTATAAAAAGTATAAACTGTAAATTACAGCTTAGGACTGTAATTTCTTGATATTTTACTATTATATCGCCAGCTGGTCGTTTTATGTCTTCTTAATTAATCCACTGTTACCAGCCCTGGTATGCGTATTAATCCACTAGAGTTCTATCAGCATACAAGTACAAGGTACCATAACACTTATATTGTGAAGCCTTATTGAAGTAGCTAAATCCAATGGCTGGGAAATAAAGTCCCCATTACAAGGAGGACTCTGAAACAAGGGCCCCATTAAAAGCTGGGCTCTGAAACAGGTCCCATTACATGCAAGGCTGGGAAACAGGTGCCCCATTACTTGCAGGCCTGCGAAACAAGGTCCATTACAAGCTGGGTTAGAAAACAGGGATTAGATTTCAAGCAGGGCTGAGAATCGGGAGTCCCATATAAGCGACACTAGATAACAGGATCCCTATTATAAGCAGGGTTGGGAAACAGGGCCCCATTAAAACTAGGCCCTAATTAGTTGCTTCATAAATTCCCAGTGCATAACAATGCAATATATCAGCGTTTCCCAACCTTTTTCAACTTGCGGCACACTACGGATGTAAGTTGAATTCTCGCGTCACACTTATAGATATTATTATTATTTGCAAATATAAAATATCATGGTAATTTTTTTCTGTGATTACTGATCTCCTTCTTACAGAGATGAAAACTTGATCACTGGTTTCCCCTATGCTAATTCATTATGCTTATTTTTTTAATCTAATTTTAAAATAGAAAACAATTGTAATGAAATATAGGACTAAGATTTTTAAAAATACGCTTTCTTTTTCGAAAACTGTATCCAACCCTTCACTAAGAACGAAGATCAGTAAATAACGAACGAACAAACAAATGTCTTGTACTTTTAACTTTGCTGTTTTAACCAAACCGAATATTATTGCAATCACACAGCTGGCGATGCGTCGGAGTCAAAACACAGCTGTTGAACAAAGTGTTGTTGTGTCATTCACGTGCGAATGACTATTCTACGAACGTTCATTTGACAAGTACAGTACAAGTGCTCCCATTTCTCGGTGTTAGTATGACTCCCAATTTAAGCGTAACATAGCAGCTAACCGTGGAAATGTGTACGAGCCGAAATACAGTCTGCTACACAGTAATAGATGTAGAATAATATATTACAATTACAGTAATTTTTCCATGGTAGAGATTCATAGTAATGTGAAATACAAAAACATACAGTTTTTCCTATGTCTTGCAATTTGGTTGCTATAGAATTATTAATTTTGTTTCGATTTCCTCGCGGCACACCGGTTGGGAAACGCTGCAATATACCGTTGTTGTATGTGCGTTTTATCTTATTTGCTTTCTCTTATTATTTGGAAATTATATTACAGCCAGTTTTGTCTTTAATTCTTTTGAGGCCGTCAACAGTATGCAGCCCTAAGCTGTAGCTTGTTTAGCTTAACGTACATCCGACACTGATCGTGACTAGGGATAAAAGTGAGGGGGAACGCGGCGCTACGACCTTCCCCTACCTCTAAAACTTATGTATGACATTCCCCACTTCTTAAAAATTTACAATAAGCAAATATACACACGGGGGACGGCGTAACATCATGCGTTCCTCTACCTTTCCAAATTCACTTTTACCCTTGTTCTCAATAACAAAACTCTCTAAGCAAAAAATGAAACAAAATATCAAAACACTGATTATTCTCTAATTAATGATTCTATTTGTTTCGGGATAAAGTGTGAATATTGATCTCTTAATTTTTTACCCGATTTTTTTTGCTATATTGTCTCTTCATACAAAATTCATCTATTGTCATATTTAGAGCAGCAACTCGCGTCTTCCTTAATCAGCGCTAACGCAATTAAGTGTTCTTCTGAATGAAAACATGTTGTCATTTATTATTTATTATGGCTCCTTTAAACTCACCCTAAATTGAAACATCCCAGGAAACATGTTTTTACTTTAGACAAACATGAGTACGAACAGTGGTAAATATAATTTTTATAGTCATTTGCTAAGAAACATAATTCTTGTTAGTTAGTAACACTGAATATTTAGGCACTGTGACTGTTTTGTGTTAATGTTGTGCTGAATGATTACAAAATGTATATACTGTAAAATTGTGTAGTAAGAAGTAGTAATTATGTACTATACAGCTGACATTGGTGGTGCAAAATGGAAGATTTCTCCAATTTTCAAAGTGGGTAAACTATGCTTGAGTCGCAAATTGCAAGAAATGTTTCCAACGATTATGTGAATAGTTAAGGTGATGAAGTATATAGTATATTAAAGATGTATCCAGTGATTATGTGAACAGTTAAGGTCATGAGGTATATTCTATAATAGAGATGTATCTAGTGATATGTGAGTAGTTAAGGTGATGAGCTACATAATATAACAGAGATGTACCCAGTGATTATTGGAACAGTTAAGGTGATGAGGTATATCCTATAACAGATACGTATCCAGTGATTATGAGAACAGTTAAAATAATAAGGTATATCCTATAATAGAGATGTATCTAGCGATTATATAAACAGTTAAAATAATGAGGTATAGCCTATAATAGAGATGTATCTACTGATTATGTTAACAGTTAAGGCGATGACGTATATCCTAGAGTACAAATGTATCCATAGATTATATAAACAGTTAAGCTGATGATATATCCTGTTGTACAGATGTATCCAATGATTATATATACAGTTAAGGTGATGAGATATATCCTGTGGGACATATGTATCCAGTGATTATGTAAACAGCAAAGGTGATGAAGTATATCCTATAGTATAAATGTATCCAATGATTATATAAATAGTTAAGGTGATGAGATATATCCTATAGTACAGATGTATCCAGTGATTATATACAGTTAAAGTGACGAGGTATATCCTAGAGTACAAATGTATCCATTGATTATATAAACAGTTAAGGTGATTATATATCCTATTGTACAGATGTATCCAGTGATTATATAAACAGTTAAGGTGATGAGATATATCCTATAATAGAGATGTATCTACTGGTAATAAGATATGTCCTATAATAGAGATGTATCCAGAGATTATGTGAACAATTAAGGTCATGACATATATACTATAATACAGATTTATCGAGTGATTATATAAACAGTTACGGTAATGATATATATCCCAGAATGCAGATGTATCCAGTGATTATATAAACAGCTAGGGTCATGAGATATATCCTGTAAAACAGATGTTTCGGGTGATTATGTAAACAGCAAAGGTGATGAGGTATATCCTACAGTAAAGATGTATTCAATGATTATACAAAGAGTTAAGGTCATGAAATATATCCTATAGTATAGATGTATCCAATGATTACATAAATACAGTTAAGGTGAAGAGATATATCCTTTAGTACAGATGTATCCAGTGATTATATAAACAGTCAAAGTGATGAGGTATGTCCTAGAGTACATATATGTCCAGTGATTATATAAACACTTAAGTTGATGAGATATATCCTAGAGTACAGATGTATCCAATGACTATATAAACAGATAATGTGATGAAATATATCCTAGAATATAGATGTATCCATTGATTATATAAACAGTTAAGGTGATGGGGTATATTCTATAGTAGAGATGTTTTCTTTTTTCCTCCAACAACGACCAAATCTCTCATGATGAAAGTTTGTTATTAGACAGCAAAATATCTTCAGGAACGTTTTGAGTGTCAGAAAGAGAAACTCCTGGTGCTCAAAATTCCCCAAGGTGAATTATTGAGCACGTATCTTAACTTTTAGAGCATCTAGTTTCTTAGATGATGTCCTCCTCATTCAACACACTTAAGTGTTACATTGCTTTAAAATTTGGCCGTTTTCCTTTTGAAAGTGATACACCATAATATGGCTAATTCCGCGACTGATTCAAGAAGTCCAGTAAGCTAGTTCTTGCAGTCATCCTTTTGAATGTTTCTTCTCTGTTTACATTTGATTACATATTAAAACAATTAATTAAAAACTGCTGAATACGCCTGCCGTCTGCTAGACAGGAATGCAACAAACTCTTACCTTACAAGTAAAATAAGACAAATTGATACATAAATCCAGAGAGAGCTCTTAACATGTGTGCAGGACTTTTATTTTAAGCGCTTTGGGCATTTACGTCACTACTGAGAAACTTCATCTTGTCGTTTGCTTCGCGAGGCAAGATTTGCTAATACAACAATGAATCCTTTATTTCTTTTGATTTTCGCTATGTTCCAATTTTGTTGCACTTATTTTAATGGAAATTTTTCGTTATAATATCTATCTATCTAGCATGTTTACGACTATGTGGACTAATATCATTGAATGGTGAGTAAGTAAATATTTCGAAAAAAAAAAAAACTTTTTCCACTTGAGCTTGGCAGTACAGACTTGTGTATGTAGATGGTTTCGTTGAAGCATTCTGAAATCATTCCAAGATGGTGTATGTGTATTAGTGATTTCTTTTAGTGCAATATATATATATATATATATATATATATATATATATATATATATATATATATATATATATATATATATATATATATATATATATATATATATATATTGTGTGTGTGTGTATTGCTTGTAAGTGCACATGACTCCTTGTGCTTTAGGAAAGTGTGCTAACCAAAATAGGAAAATAAGGTGCATCTATTGTACCACACATCCTTTATACAACAGTATACCAAAGGATTAATCTTGCTGAACAGTGGGTTCACAGTTATTTTTTTTTTTAAATAAACATTTAAACGCGGTCGTTTGCCCCTTAGCCGCTAGTCTAGAAACTACCGTTTCGTACACGTTGTCCCAGGGCAGATTGCCAGTGGGAATGCGTGCACAACATCGAACGCATTACCATAGTTCGGATTCCACCTTAAAACTAAGTCCATATCTTCTACATAGCCTCGGTGCTGAAAAGAAACCCTGAATTTAACGAAACAAACAACAATCGACTGTTTCTTATGTGAATTTCACAGAAGAAAATAATTTGAGAGATCTATAATCTTCATTGTAGGCTTGAATTCAAAGAATATTTTTTTTTAAAAAAATACAAATCTCTCATTTAAATTTGACATTCGATCTTCAACACCTCCAATCCTCGGTCAACTAAGTTTGTGGTGGACAATATCGTGCCCGTGGGTTTTCTCGGGATACTCTCGTTTCCTTTCACTTTCTCATTTCAACAATAATTAAATCGTCATTCACCTGCTTCAATCAACGTCTCCTTTAGCCTAAAGGCATAATCTTGGTACGTTAAACTAAGTGATTTCATTACATTTCATTTGTTCAACAGCTGGAGAACACGAGAAACCAGTTATTCTCCAGTTTTCGTTTCGTCCTTAAGTGTTTCTCGTTATACAATGCTAAGATATGTAATTCGAAAACTCAGTAAACGGGTTCTGAAAAATTAATCTACACTTATTCAAAAACAAGAGAAAATTAGATAATGGCCAGAGAAATAAAAAAGTAAATAAGTTACGTCAAGTTTTACGCTAAAGGAGGTAGGAGTGAGGCCTTTTAGGAAAAGAAATACGTTTAATATTTGTAATACACTCTTGAGTTCTAAAATAATAAAGATGAACCAGTTTTTTTTGTAAGACATTTCTACAATGCTGCAAAGTGCACTCATAGCTTCAACAATTGCTACATTGAAGGTAATTCTGTAGTGACTATCCCAGAAACAATTTTACGTAACGGAACTTTGTTGTAAAATTCCCGCAGAGCAGATATGAGTTTTCTCATACTTAGCTACTTATTAACCTCCATACTCTACAATTCAACAAAATAGAACATTTGACATCAGAGAGTTCTAGAACTGAATGTGCTGAAATCTATTTTATGTTATGATAACATTATTACTATTAGTCCACTTGCCTTGTTTTATATTTTTGTGGGATATCACTGTCAATGATATGAAATACTCAAAGTTGACAGAGTAATTTATTCATACTTGATATGAACTCTTATCTACGTCACTGACCTTACAATTTTCTTTCGCCCAATGCTACGCAAATAGCCGGGACTGCACTGGTACACCACATAACTATTTGTCTGCGATTTTATTTGTTGTTTCGTACATAGACGAACTTAAAATGTAATTAAAATTCAAGAACTATTTATCTCATAAGAGACCACATATTTTGATATATTAATTTTCGATATTATAAACAGTGTTTTTAAAGCATTCTGTTTATTACCTGCTGAGTTATGTATTATTAAAGAATAGTTGTGACAGTAAGAATATTCTGCAAACCTTTCTTCGGTTCTATCTGTTCCTTACGTGTCAATATCTCTTTTGCTTCTCGATGATGATGTGGCACTGGTAAATAGCGAAGAAACTGCGCTTATAGCTTAACCTTACTTGCTAGAAATATTGCATAAATCAGTTGTGGTATGTAAAGGTAGGTGTGTTTCCTTGCACTGTAACGTGATTTGCTTCAAGATTATCGGTAACAATTGGGAATGATGTGAGGTTGATTATCATAATATACAATCAGACTATTCTTACATTGCAGACAAACATATATCTTGTACAGTGAAACGTGTACATAAACAATAATGAATAATAAAAGTAATATTTTGTACAGTAAAACCTGCTTTCAACGGAACCTTAATTAAGCGGAAAACTGTCTTAAACGGAAATATTTCACGATCCCATGAATTTTTAAATAAAAAAAACGTGTAAAAGTCCCCTCATTAAGCGGAAACTATGTTATGCGGACAACGGAAAGCAAAATAAACCTTTAACGGAAAATTCTGAGTTCCGGACTACAGGATTTAGAAAATTTTTAGGCATCCTGTGAAAGGGCAAACATATACATTACAATATCTGAGAGAAATTCTTCGTTCTTTTGTTAAATCTTTCTGGACAGTGTTGACCTTCCCTAACCACTAATCATATTCACCCGCCACAATTTTCGGCTAGTCCTACGGAGCATGTTAGCTGTCAGTCTTTGTAGGCGTACTTGTGTTCCGCTTGTGTAACGACTACCGACAACCGACAAAAATTAGAAAACTGACAAAATAAGGTTCTGGAAAGAAAAAGGAATTGAGCAGGAATCATAATCACTATCATGTGTCGTGAAGACAAGCAGTGAAGGGTTCAGAGGACTTTCAGAATACAAGAGAAAATTTTTCTGGTCCTGGAGTATACCGCGCGACGTTTTGAATGAAATGTATCCGCAAAACACATTAGACAGATTTAAAGAATTTTGTGGTGAATCGTGTGATGTAGTGAAACATTTTTGATGAATGAGTTGCTAAACTACCTTCCATAATCAAAGGACATTAAATTGAATTGTATTTTTTACCTTTAAGAAAATGTCTATCTGCATTAAGCGGAAACCTGACTTAAACGGAAATTTTTGCCAGTCCCGCTCGATTCCGCTAAAGACAGGTTTGACTGTATCTACGAATGTCTTTAAGTATCATTTTAATTAGAGATACGCCAAACATTTGTTTTGCACAATAATATTACTATCAATGAACATCAAAGGGTTAAAGACGTTAAATGACGTATTATCTACGTAAAATTTATTTTGTTACGTTGTTTCCTTTATTTTCATAATTATCTCCATGTAGAATTCTTACATACTGCTCACACATGATTTCAGCCTTAGTCTTTTCCTTCGTCCTGTTTTATATAAATTTACTTACACTTTTATAGATTTGTATCTAGTATTTACGTACACTGAGAAAAATCCATTATCCGGACAGCGGTATATTGTACAAATACAAGGATTCGTTATGTTTACTAAGGAAATCTGTACGGAGCGTACTTTATCCATATACTACACAGGTACTGCCTTTTACCCGCTTAGATATTACATCATTTCGCTGCAGGATGTCTGACATCTAACAATCTTCTGTATTTTACATACATATACGTATGTTAAGTACTTCAGTTATACGTTATATACGTCCATCTGTACGTGAGATCCAGACCGCCTATAGACACTCTTTCTTTCGCCATGGCTGACGTCATTGAACTACCGTCTTTTGCTTGCGAAACGAGGTTGTTTACAAACGGAAAAGAAGATAGGAAGGAAACAAATGCTTGGGTAAGTACACTAGTTAACTATTACTTTAGTTAAATATTCCATTAATTATATATTCTTTTAGTGTAACTTGCTTTAATATAGTACTAAGTAAGTAATGTAGTTTATGAATACAATTCTTACTATTGTAAAACTCGTTAATGATTGAGGACAATGGAATGGGTGAATCTGAATTTTGAGAAATCTTTGAATATTAATGTTTTGAAACATTTTACATTTCAAGGTAGCAAAATGAATGTTATGTGTTTATTCATTCCGTTTTATATGTGACGATTTATTACTTGGTGCAGATTTACTACAGGGCTGCTTAACATAATTGCTAATAAACCGTTTTCAGCGCGAAAATTCCCTTGTGTAGTGAAGATTTAGGATTTAGATTTCTGGGCTTTTGGCATCAATGGCCTTGTTAGCCCGTCGCATAAGAGGGATGACTTCCCTCGGTGATCACACTATCCGGGGAAAGGAAGGGAAGAATGGATTGGGGAAAAATGGGGCCGCAGTGGCTCAGTGGTAGAGCGTTCACCTCTGGTGCTTGGGGTCCCGGGTTCGATCCCAGCTCCCGCCAAGTGAACTTTGTGGTGGACAAACACCGTGTGCGTGGGTTTTCTCGGGGTTCTCCCGTTTCCTCCCACTTTCTTCATTCCACCATTTCATACATTACTCATCATCACCGTCTCCTTTAGCCTAACCGGCATAACCGTGGGACGTAAAACTCAAAGGTTTCATTTTCATTTTTGGATTTGGGAAGGAAGAAAACGGCCTGGGACCTATATGTTAGGTACCACTCCGGCATTTGCCTGCTGTGAATGAGGAAAAGCCAAGGAAACCTCATTCAGGATGGCTGGACTTAAAATCTTTTGATACTTTTTCGACCGAGTTCCCCCACCGGGATCGAACCCGGGACCGTTCGCACCGAAGGCGAGAGCGTTAGCGAATACGCTACGCGGGGCCACTAGTGTAGTTTAGAAAACTCATTTTTACTAGGATATTTGCAAGATTTTTTTTTCTTTTAGTTTAACGCCCCATGATTGTACATCAATGTAAGAGAGAAGGTGACGATGAGATACATGATAATGGTGGAATCAAGAAAATGTAAGGAAACTGGAAAGTCTTGAGAATAACCACACCTACAGTGTTCACCAAAAACCTATTTGTCGGGAGCAGGAATCGAACCAGGGACCTACCGCGTCAGAGGTAAGCGCTCTCAGAGCTTTCTTTTGTTTAAAGAACTTGTTTACAATGAAATATATATATATATATATATATATATATATATATATATATATATATATATATTACGAAGATATTGACATATTTTACAGCCTTACTGAAATTTAAAAAAAAAAGTAGTCAGGGAGAGCTTACTTGTCAGGTTTTTATTTTTTAATTTAATTTATTTTTATTTATTTATTTTTGCTTTGTTATGTTCCCTAGTTAATTAATGTTCGGGTTACTGAAAATTAAAACCTTTTTAGTATTATTGTTATGTCATCACTTTGGAACCAAAACGTTAGATTTTTTTCTTGTGTTTTCATATAGGAAGTTGGTGAGTTTGTGCCTTAGCACTGGTTTGGTTTCTAGAACGTAATTGAAGGTCATGTTGAGTTGAGTCTTGGTGGGTTTGAGTTCGTGAAGTGTCAGGCACTGCTTGTGCCCCTGTCTTCTGTTTGTGATGTTTCCTGGCTTTGGGCTGTGACGTATTTATGTTGAGGAGTACCAACGCAGGCCGCGTGATTTACAGGTAGCTACAACACAACTTCAACAGTTAACGAGTGCCAGGTCTTTGAATTTCAGCTTTCGTTACGGCGTGACTAATGCAGTATATTGCTAGGTTGAAATTCTATGGGTGGTAAAAACGCTATGGTAAGAAATACAACGTAATTGTTATTAGCTTAATTAGTGTTTCTTCATAGTATTGTTTCACTATTTTTAGAAGGAATTAAGTATTAACGAAGTAATGAATAAGCAAAAGCACACATTGATTGACGTTTACTATTTCTCATACTCCATTGAGAATGTTTTGATCCTCAGTTGCGCAAACATCCAGTGTGCGTTTATTTTCTTTCTTTTTTGGGGGGTTTACACTGCCTCACAGATGAGCTCCCTCGTGGCTAAGTGGTTAGTGAACACTCCTTTGGCGTGGGACACCCGGGTTCGATTCCCGGCCGGGAGCCGCGGTGGTTCAGTGGTAGAGCGTTCACCTCTGGTGCTTGGGGTCCCGGATTCGATCCTAGCCCCGCCAAGTGAACCTTGTGGTGGACAAACACCGTGTGCGTGGGTTTTCTCGGGGTTCTCCCATTTCCTCCCACTTACTTCATTCCACCATTTAATTCATTGCTCATCATCAGCGTCTCCCTTAGCCTAACCTGCATAACTGTGGGACGTAAAACTCAAAGGTTTCATTTCATTTTTTCTTAATCTCTTGCACCGACCGACCGATCTCGATCAAGTTTCCAACGTAGATGCGGTTCTGGCCTGAGAGTGTTTTTAGCTATTTACTTTGACAGTAGAACTTATGGGAGGGGGAGGAGGGGGACAGAAAAAATAAATGACTTAATTTACTTTGAAGTGTAAAAGTGCGAGCGTTTTCTTCTCTCTCTCTCTCTCTCTCGCTCTGTCTCTCTCTCTCTCTCTCTTCACTTCTCCAGTCTCCTCTCACTTTTAGGGCCGCGGTGGCTCAGTGGTAGAGCGTTCACCTCTGGTGCTTGGGGTCACGGATTCGATCCTAGCCCCGCCAAGTGAACCTTGTGGTGGACAAACACCGTGTGCGTCGGTTTTCTCGGGGTTCTCCCATTTCCTCCCACTTACTTCATTCCACCATTTCATTCATTTCTCATAATCACCGTCTCCTTTAGCCTAACCGGCATAACCATGGGACGTAAAACTCAAAGATTTCATTTCATTTTTTCCTCTCACTTTGATTTCATGATTTCGCACTCTGATGAAAAGTATTAAATACCGCCAGGAAAAGTACTAATATATAACCTCTCTTTTAGGCGCCCCTCCAACCACGCGCCCGGGACACGTGCTTTGCTTGCTCGCCCATAGCTGCGGCTCTGTGAGCTACATAAGTAACATACAATGCTTACGTAATACTTTGGGTCATAAGTACTATTAAGAAAGGAAGAATTGCATTTTTTTAACTTTGGGAAAGGAGCTACTATGGGATTAAAGATAAGGTAGGAAAGGCAACACATTCCAGTCTGTGCTTTCACCCAGCAGACATATTGTTTGGAACCAAAAAAATGTGACTTTTGGAATCTTGTACTTAGGTTCACAGCGGAAGCGACGAAATAACTTGAATCATCCATTGTAGCTCTCCCCGCAACCAGTTTCTAAAATGTTGGCAATAAGTTTGCGAAACGAGAGGTGACGACTCCAATTTTGGGTGAAAAGTCGCTATAAGAAATAATCGAGAAATTCATTGTCTATAAGCATTGTAAAAGTTGTAGATGTAAACTAAACAATATGTTCTACTCACTGGCGCAAATCCCGGGGGGGGGGGGGATGACGGATACATGTCCCCTCCAATCTTGGAACTGAGGGGGACTTCTCCCAAATAATCCGATTTGAAATGTGTTTTTTGGGAGAAATTTGATGATTTTTGTCCGATTGCTACCAAGGAACGTGAGATGTCCCCCAGAATAAGCCTCAAATCTGCAGCCTCCTAACGCTAAAGACAACTCTGATCCTCCACAACATTGTTTTTCAACTTCATAAGTATTTTGGACATCGCCAAAAAAAGTATGGTAACGGTCTTACCCTCCCCCCCCCCCAATGTTGAAGACAGATTTGCGCCGCTGGTTCTATTCACATCTTTGTAAACAGGGCACAACCAATCCTTTAATTCAGGGATCATTTCAGGTTGTTTCGGGTACTTTTGTTCATGTTGTGGTCAAAATAGTTCCGAAATAATTAACACTACAGTACTTACGTTAAGCAATTTTTTGTAAAAGAAAAAGTGCAGAATAATTAAAAGACCCCAGAGGACAAATATAACAAACACCTTCTTCGCCTTTTTTCACGCATCTATAGCTAATCTTGTTGCTATCGGTAATGATGTATTACGTGTGTCTCTCAACGGAAACTCTGTGAACTAAAGGACATCAAGTTTGTAGTTATTCTTCGTTAGAGGGCAAGGGTAACATAACAATGCAGGATTGTGGAGTAGTGAGTACGCTGTATTTCCAAACTCTTCATCACTTGCGCTGATTAAAACAAACAAACAGAAAAAAATAACGTAAAAACTTTTTTGAACTAATAATACTTCTCTACAGATGAACATTTTGTTTGCAGCAAAAAGTCGCTAAATGTGTAAGTAGGTAAATCGTCATTTAAAAATCACCCAAAAAAGTCTCCAATCGGATTTTTTTTTGTCGTTATCGTAGGGCGACCATACGTCCCGTTTTGACCGGGACAGTCCCGTTTTAGGGGCGTGTCGCGGCCGTCCCGTCAGTAGATGGAAAAAAGTAGTATTCGTCCCGTTTTATGTAAATGAAAGAAGTAAATAACAAACCCAGTACCTTTACTCCTTTTAAAAGTATTAATAATAACAAAGCGGCAAAAATTGAACTGAAAATCCCTATATTAAACATACTCTATAGTTCGCAGTACTGCTCGAAAGGCAGCAGAGGTTTTAGCAGTTGGTTGTGTGTTAAACAAACTTCAACGTGTCTTTCCTTTTTCATAAGTACCCGCTCTGTAACGAAGAGAGAGAGGGGGAACTCTGATATCAAGGCACTGATAAGAACAAAGGTAGATCTAAAAGTCTAGTGTTGCAAGAACCTGTCCCGTTTTTAACTGAAAATTTTATGGTCACCCTACGCTATCGTTGAGGTCGAATTCCCCTTATTTAGCGACTTTACCCAAAATTGGCAACATTGACCCCCACCGAACAACACCCCGTCATCTTGAGCCTAGCCAGCATAATAGTGGGACGTAAAACTTAAAGATTTCATTTCGAACAACACTCCCAGAAACCTACTGTTATACTATTCTCAAACCACCCTTTCGTACAGTTCTCCCTATTCGAAAAAAAAATTGTAAATAGCAGTGTTCATACATAAATATGGAACTCAATTTCCCTGAATTTTGCAGGTTTTCCAGGTATTAATTTTGCAATTTCCAGGTCTAGTGGAAGAAACTAATAGTACGAGAACACATAAATTTTAAGAATACTATATTTATATATTTGAGAATGGCCACCCTTCTCCCCAATGAACGATTGCAATTAAATATTGAGTCACAAGAAAATAAATAATTAAAATAAATAAAATTTAAGTTGAAAAATATTAAGTTGAGAAGCCTACTAAGGGAATTATATAATACTTTTGTTCCATACTTGAATACATTCAAAACATACAAAAAAATATTGGCTTGGGGAAGAAAAAAGGGCCCGCGAGATTTTAACTGATTCTTGTAGTACTCGACGACAGAAATAGATTACTGAAAAAATTTTCAAAATCGGCACAGGTAAACATGAAGAAAATCGCATTTTCAGGTACCGGTTCAAAATGAGAAGAAAAAAGGACCTCGAGATTTTAACTGATTCTTGTAGTACTCGACGAGAGAAATCGATTAGTGAAGGAATGTTCAAAATCGGCACAGGCAAGCATGAAAAAAAATCCCACTTTCATGTACCGGTTCAAAATGGGGAAGAAAAAAGGGCCCGCGAGATTTTAACTGATTCTTGTAGTACTCGACGACAGAAATAGATTACTGAAAAAATTTTCAAAATCGGCACAGGTAAACATGAAGAAAATCGCATTTTCATGTACCGGTTCAAAATGGGAAGAAAAAAGGGCCAGCGAGATTTTAACTGATTCTTGTAGTACTCGTCGAGAGAAATCGACTAGTGAAGGAATTTTCAAAATCGGCGCAGGCAAGCATGAAGAAAATTGCATTTTCATGTACCGGTTCAAAATGGGAAGAAAAAAGGACCGCGAGATTTTAACTGATTCTTGTAGTACTCGACAAGAGAAATCGATTAGTGAAAGAATGTTCAAAATCGGCGCAGGCAAGCATGAAGAAAATCGCATTTTCATGTACCGGTTCAAAATGGGGAAGAAAAAAGGGCCCGCGAGATTTTAACTGATTCTTGTAGTACTCGACGATAGAAATCGACTAGTGAAGGAATTTTCAAAATCGGCGCAGGCAAGCATGAAAAAAAAAATCGCACTTTCATGTACCGGTTCAAAATGGGGAAGAATGAAGGGCCCGCGAGATTTTAACTGGTTCTTGTAGTACTCAACGGGAGAAATCGATTAGTGAAGGAATTTTCAAAATCGGCGCAGGCAAACATGGAGTAAATGGCATTTTCATGTACCGGTTCAAAATGGGGAAGGAACAAGGTCCCGCGAGTTTGAACCGCTACGATGTATGTTCACGAATGTGCCCGTCTTCTCAAATTTAGTTAATTACTGTGACACTGAAACATGTGACACAGAGTCACATTGTGGATGACTCTGCAATCGGCAACCACTGCACATATACTCCTCCCGCCCCACAGTTTGATTATTTCGATCCATTCCTCACGTGCTAACGGCATGGTTCAACATCTGCAAGAAAGAGGTAAATGTAACGTTCAATTGGCAATAGCTTTCCACCAAATTAAGCTGCATGAAATCTGATTGCATATTTGACATACTGAGAAAATTCTAGCCCGTGGCCATATGTATCACATATCCCACCAGTTCATAAAAATTTTGAACACAAAATTACGGTCGTCCGTGTGACGTACTCCCAAAAGGCCTAATGTGTATCACCCACCTCACATTCAATTTAACCACATCCGTGTAGAATTTAGAAAGGAACTTCTTATGATGTATACAGGATGTCTCAAAAGTTCCCTAACATAGGGTAACTCTGTTATCAGAGTTACAACAAAATGTAAGAGGAAAAAAAAATCTCGAAATATGACGTTTTCAATCTAAAGTGAACACTTTAAAAAAATCGGACGAGATGTTTGTGCTGTATACTCTTTATGCACCCAATTTTAAATGAAAATGCAACGTTGCCATTTACCTGAACCCACAACATAAGTGAATGAAGTTACTGTTTGAAACGGAGGCTGGCCATCAACATGTTAGCGTAAAAGACAGTAACTTCACTCACTTATGTTGTGGGTCCAGGTAAATGGCAACGTTGCATTTTCATTTCACATTGGGCGCATAAAGAGTGTACAGCGCAAACGGGTCATCCGATTTTAAAAATTCCTTCACTTTAGATTGGACACATCATATTTGGAGATGCTTTCACCTCCGACATTTTGTTATAACTCGGATAATAACAGAGTTACCCTATGTCAGGGGACTTTTGAGACACCCTGTATATCTTATTTAATATATGTTTGATGTCACTATATCTGTAGTATAATTTAGTTTGTTTAAATTTACAATTTAATAAGTAGATTCGGATTTACATGCGTAGGATTTTGTATGCATCTAACTAATGAATTCTTTTACATTCATACTTAACTTAGTGACTTGGCTTTGGACTGCAACTGATTATTGTAACCCATTATTGCTTGAGAAGAAACAAGATATCCGAATCTTCATTTGGAGAAATCAAAGGTCTATTGGAAAGCTGGGAATTACAACCATTAATTTCTACATTTCAAGGTGCGTAAATTATATATTCTGTGTTTATTATTACTATTATTGGGTTTAGAATCAATCAAGCATTTCATGATATTTTAGAGGGATCAAGATGGGTGCCGGATAGATAAGTATTTGAGCGTCAGGCTCTTATTTCTTTTCAATTTAATATTTAATCAATGATTATTTTTCTCCCTCATTATTCCACCAAATCGTATTCCAAGATCATAAATTTTCATTACTCATTTGTGACCGTCAGCCTACATAACATATTCGTAGGACGTAAAACAAAGATTTCGTTATTATTGTTTCTATCTCTTTTCTCCATAGCTGTGAAAAATAATGCCTTCAACATCATAAATTTGTATGCCACTTGCCTGCTTTCGCCTTCAGTCGTCTTACTCTTCGGACATCACGAAGCAAAGCAGGTACTTTGCAGTTTTCATAGTTTTGAAAGGATGTGACATAACATAATGATGTTGGTGTTGCGATGTTCAGTACCGTAGATAATTAAACAATGCTAGTAAACAAATCGAGTAGCAATTGTAATTTTTTAGCTTACATGCCTTTCAGACCGGCCATTTTTTTTTTTTTTTTACAACATATTGTTATTTCTACTCTATATGAAATATATTCTGAGGTTGTGTTTTGGGGGACGTGGTAGCTCAGTTGTGTGCGTGAGCTCTCCTGCGTGAAGTTCTTGGATCGATCCCAGCACGTGCTAAATGGGCTTTGTGTTGGAGAAACACTGTGTGTGATTTTTCTCGGGGTTTTCCCGTTTTCTCACACATTTTCATTCTACTATTCCATTCATTCTCATCATCATCGTCTCCTTGAGCATATCCGGCATAATCGTGGAACGTAAAACTCAAAAATTTCATTTCATTTCATTTCATATAAACTTTGTTGCAAAGTAACCTGATAGCTGAAGATACTTTGCAACACATACAAAAAAGTATTTTCAGCATACGAACATAATGTTTCTGTGCAGTGTTTTCTCTCTTCTATTGATACATTTCACTTCCTACACAAAACTGCATGCAGTCTACAAATATTGAGGTTGGACTTACGGTACCGGTGTCAGTTTAGTACGAATTATTGATATTTGTAAAGAAAATTATGTATTTTCTGGTACCGTCATAGGAACCACGTTCTGATAGTTTAGTATGTCCCACAAAAATGGCAACTCAAGAACAGCAAAAATCTTCGAGATCTGATTTGCCTTGGTTGCTCTTTATATCCAAGAATATCATCCCAACCGTAATCAGTGGAAGATTTACGGGATTTGAGGCTTTCAGGCTGAAGCTCACCCAAATTACAGGATTTCTTTTTTACAAAATTCTGATGTTAGTCATTCCTATGCGTCTACGCTTCAAGCCCTTCAAAAAGTCTAGTCGTTTCTAAATAAAGGAAGTCTTTCTGTGTGAAGTCACTCTCAAACTATTTTTCTGAATCCGCCGCTTTTCGTAATTTATTTTCCAACAAGAAATCCATCCCGACATTTACCTAAATAGGAAATTTTCCTAAAGTTAGATGGCAGGAGGTACCCGTAGTAATAATTTCCTATCTGAGGGGTTACGTTTGATCGGTGCAAAGTAGCCCCGATTAGAGGCTGAAACAACCTTCTCCCAGTTTTATTTTTCTATGACTTTAAAACGTTTCACACTTCAATTTCAAGTTAGGCTGATGAAAAATACCCCAGAAGTTCAGAATTCTCCCGGGAAAACCATGTAACAATTTTATATTATCTAGATTTCAGTTTTATGTATTTTACACCGAATGAAGCAAAAATGTAAAAAATAAAATTTCTGTTACTCTATCTACAGTATAGTAGAATCTTAATTGATATGGAGCCAATTTATAGCCACTATTATTATACTAGGGTATCTCCGAGATTTTACTTTATGCCCGTTGTTTCTAGAAAAATGAAATTCTATATTATTTTCTAAGGTTGGTAAACACATCGATTTATACAGAACACACACTCCTTGCAATAGTATTCTTGGCCTGGACTGGGTTGATATCGTCTTGAATTATAAATTCATCTCTGTCTCGTCTCGACACATCGAATCTCAGTAGCATCTCGAGACAGTATTGTTCGTCTCAGTATAGGTGCCATCTTTGCTTTGAAGAAAGGTGTTTTACGACTCGTGTTTATTAGAAAGTTTGTCTCCTTTGCTATAATGAAGTACATTGCATACTTGCGTATTTTTCTTCCGCAGGCTGTATATAATTGCTGAGTGTATGGCTACCAACAGTATATAGCTATGAAGATGACAGCACCGTAAGTGGGAAGTTTCCCTGGAAGGGCAAGAACTAATATTTGGGTCCGCAGAATTTAAAATCTCAATAAAGATTTGTATTACTTCTAGAAGCACCAATTGGTGTTTAGTGGAAGTAGAGCACGAATTACATTTATTTTACACTTTTTTTTTTTTTTTTTTTTTTTAGATAATGTTGGTCTAGCAGCAGTATTTTAAATTATTTTCAATTCTTTTAGAAATGGCATAGTGGTTCCAGATAAGATCATTGAAAATATTCTCTACAAAGTGCTGGAGGCAGAACGAGAATGAATTGGAAAAGGTCTTGAGAGAGGGGAGGGAAATCCCTGTCTGTGAGCAGCACATCTGTTCGCAGAGATCAAATTGGAGCCGACAACCTTCAATGTTACCAAAAAATGTTCGTTACTCTTGATCTAAAATTAAGCGTAAAATTGAAACAATCATCCAACTTCTATTGCTTTTCTGTGTACATTTGGAGCATTTTTAGTTGTTGACTACCATACTTCATTAGATGTTCATGAAGTAAAATTTACATTATCTTAGGAGGACTGAGAAACCAATGGTAAAAGGTATAAGATCCTCGATATTTATTAGCCGAAGCGCCTTCCGTGATGCACCTTCACGATTCTGTTCAACGACAGGGGGTTGTGGTGACTCAGTGATGGAGCATTCGCCCCTGGTTTGTGTGATCTTCAGTTCAATCCAAGCTCGCGCCAAGTGGGCTTTTGTGGTGAACAAGCCTTGCGTGCGTGAATTCTCCCGTTTCTTTCCACTTTCTTGCCGTTGAACGATCCGCAGTGATAATTTCTCCTCGACACAGAAAGACATGATCTATCACCTCCACCATAAAACATTATCATATCAGCACCTTCTGCAGGTCGGTGGTGGTATTGGAAAATATGTTCCTGAAGTGATCACAATCCGACTACTGTCCTGACTGTTTTCGATTGTTGTCTAAAGTCCTGATTGTTTACAATTGCAGATCTATTTTTCACAATCTAATGCAGGAAAACTTCTCGGTTATTCCATACACTCAAAGAATGGCATACGTTTTAACGGCGATATTAGCCGATGTGACTTATGTAGCCATTAATCCAACTTTTTCTACTTGCTGACTGTGTGCAACCTCAAACAATAGTGTCATGATCTGTATCAAATTCGTTTACAATTTTAGGAATACTTTTCCGAAGATCTGCTTTCACAGTCATCCTAAGGAGCTCATTAGAACATATTGTTGGTCGGTGGACGCGGGGTTTAGTTTTCAATGTTTTCACTGGAACGAAAGTTTACAAACCAATACCATATAGTGTGTTCATTCACCACTTCTGGAGCAAATGCACTTTGTATTTCGCGGCTAGATGTGAAGAATATTTTAACTTGAAATCTTGAACAAAATACCAATCGCATTTATGCGTTCTCCATTATGTATTTTCACACGATCCTGTTCAACGACAAAGGACCGCGTGGCTCAGTGATACAGCATTCACTTTTGGGCGTGGGCGAAGGTAACATGAAGTTATACAAGAATGACAACGCATTTTGGGAGTATTTGGGAACTGTGTCGGACATCTTAGCTCTTGTAGACTGGGCTCCTTTGTTACTAATCGCCTATTTCAGCGTTCTTTATAACTCGTACACAGTGACACACCAACGGGATCCAACGGGTCTGGAGCCCCCTCAAAACATCCTAACTCTATATATACTTGTACACATTCTCAATAAAACTATATTTGTTCAACATGGAAATGATTGATATAGCACAAAAATTTGATTTTACACTTCATCTGTACTCTTTCTCTTATAAGAGGCCGCGGTGGTTCAGTTGCAGAGCGTTCACTTCTGGTACATGGGGTCCCTGGTTCGATTTCCGCTCACGCTAAGTGAACTTTGTGGTGGACAAACACCGTGTACGTGGGTTTTCTCGGGGTTCTCCCGTTTCCTCCCACTTTCTTCATTCCACCATTTCATTCATTTCTCACCATCATCACCGTCTCTTTTAGCCTAGCCAGTATAACCGTGGGAGGTAATACTGAAAGATTTCATTTCTTTTTCTTCTTCTTCTTCTTCTTCTTCTTCTTCTTTATTATTATTATTATTATTATTATTATTATTATTATTATTATTATTATTTGCTTGTTTGTTCGAAAGCAGTGTTCCCAGAGCTACACTGACATCCTTCCGGTGTAGCACCGAGGCTACAGGAGATGCAGAGCAACAGTCTAAGGTAGGATCTAAACCATCGTAATGCCTTCAACCTCTTCCACCAAAAATTGTCCCGGGACCACGTCCATCAAAGGAGCGGGCTTTAGGTTTTAGACTAGCAGGAAGAGCATAGGCGTTACTAAAGAGGAGCTACTCCCAACTAGCAACTGCTCGATACTCCAAAGAAGAAGAGCTACTATTAATATTATTATTATTATTACAAATTGATTATTATTAATAATAATAATAATAATAATAATAATAATAATAATAATAATAATAATAATAATAATAATAATAATGTACAGGTGTCATAAAGGTTAGTGGTAGCCCAAGCCATCAAACCAGTATACTCCACTGTTATATATTAGTTTTCCTAATTCATAATCCTTTGTTCAGACGGGCTACTCCGTTTGACTTAGTCAAGCTTAGACAGTACTGAATGAGCAGAGTGGTAAATAATCTGTGCTCTACTGGTAAATCATTTGTAAAACTAGTTACGTATGATGTCCAGTTTGACTTATTTCATGTTTTAAAAGAAAATACAGGTTAGGGCTACTCAACAAAGTAAAAAAAAAAGTTCATAAAACAAAGTAGGTTTCTGTAGTGCAATATTTTCACAATTAATATTGAAACCCCAAAAGGTAATAGATTTCTTCCACTTCCGATTTTAGTAGAGGGATTAGAATACAGACGAAATGTATATTTTTGGTACGCTTAACTGATTGCAGAAAACAGCTTCTTGTTATCTATTATAGATTTATTCTATTACTCTCAACGTTAAAACAGGAAGTTTCTGATTTTTGACCACTTCCGGTTTGAATAGAGGTCTACGACAGAAGATGGCAGCTATTTTTAGAACGCTGAATAGAATGCAAAGAACTGCTTCTCACTGTTACAATTCCTGTTCTTTGGATATGACTATTGAAACCGGAAGTGGTTCATTCCTACGACTTCCGGTTTCAATTGAAGATCAATAGAGGACATGAAAGGTATTCTTGCAGTTGCGTAGCGAGAAACTCATCAAGGGGGCGTTCACACACAAGCATTTCATATATATATATATATATATATATATATATATATATATATATATATATATATATATATATATATATATATATATATAGGCATGGGCGCCGATCCTGGGGGACCAAGGTGACCCGGGACCCCCCCAAAGCACATATGGGCCCCCTTATTGCATTTAAGAAGATATAATATTTGGAATAATTTGAATGCAATTTGTTTCAAAATCCTCATATATGCTTTCTCCATCTAAATGAGGCCCCCATTTTACAGAGAAATCGGCGCCCTTGTATACAGGCGCGGATCCGAGGGAAGGCTATAGGAGCTAGTCCCCCCTTGACGATCAGGTATACACTGGTTAAAATGGGCTTCAATTCTGCTTTACACTGGATAAAGCTGCAAGCTATGGTTTAGCCCCTTCCTTTTTCATATCCTGGAACCGCCACTGTATCTATCTATCTATCTATCTATCTATATATATATATATATATATATATATATATATATATATATATATATATACAGGGCCGGATTTAGGGACTGCAAAGGTGCACTTCCCCCCTTTGTTGTAAATATACACTATCTAAAATGAGAAGCGAGCAGTGAAAATAGCAACACATTCCGAAACTTTTTGCCATCATGTTTCTGTTTGGGGCTTAAAAGAAAGCAGAGCTTTGCAAAAGCATGATTTTCTGAAAGTTGAAGGAAAAGAATTCACCAAGCAAAATAATAATAACTTTTGTCAGGTAAGTAAAAAAACATAAGGCAAGAGGAGAGAAGGACATTTTTGTCCTGCATTCCACTTGCGTCCCTGTTTAAAATATTTCGGCCAGTAGTTACTGAAAAAGAAGATACAACGTACAAGACAAGTTGAGTCGAGACTGTCGGCGACCGAGCCCAGACATAATATATAATGATCTTTATTCCTTAAGCGATAATTGGAAACCAAATTTGATTTAAATCTGACCAATAGTTACCGAGAAATAAAGTACCACATACAAACAGAGCCGAACCGAGCCTGTCCTTTGCCGAGTCGGCCACCAAGTATAGAGATGTTTATTCTTTGGATAATGGGCTATCTGCACACCAAATTTCGATTATATTTGGCCAGTAGTTACGAAGAAATAAAATGGAACATACAAGGCAAGCCGAGCCGAGCCTATCGCCGACCAAGCTCGGCCATCACATGTAGTGATCTTTGTTCCTTTGATGATTGGGTACTTGTACATCTAATTTGGTTTAAATTTAGCTGGTACTTACCGAGGAATAAAGTACTACATACACATATACTTAATTACATCTGGAGTAAAACTAGAAGCTCCCTTATGCTTACTAAGGAAATTAAAAAGAAAAGTTCTAACATTACAAATGGAACATACTTCATGTAAGCAGAATCCAGAATCCACTTTCAACATTACAACACCAATGGGGAGAGCTTGAGGCGGGTGAGCCCCCCTGACTACGCCACTGCACTTTTGAGGCACTTGAGAGCTATCCGAATGGAGAAAACTGCTTTCACCGTTCTTGCTATCTTTTACCGCTCTTGCTCTATGTAGACCAATATTTATTGAAACAAGAAATTATAGTTGAATGAACCACTTCCGGTTTTAGTAGAGAGTTAATAATAGAGATTAAATATGTTCTTACGAAACAGAAACCCGGATCTTAATACGTATTACGTTTTCAATCTATGATGATCAATGATCAAACCGGAAATGGTTTATTTAAACCACTTTCGGTTTGAGAAGAATATTTTAATAACAAACTCACTTCCTAATTCTTGACTCTTTGTATTTTTACCAAATTTGGTGATGATCCATGAAATACTTTATTTATTTACTTTTTGTCACACACTGACACACGCGAATATGGTAAATATATAATGGAGCTTTGATAAACCACTCTAGTTATTCCAAAAAAAAAAAAACACACACACACACACACACACACACAATGAAAACTTGATTTTTGCCATCCCTGCACACAATTAATCCGTTCTAACCACAGAAACATCGTACTGTGTGCGTTTTTGTGATAAATATTATAAAATGAAAAGAAATCTATCCTTCCAGAAAACAAAAGAAATAGGCAAATATATAAGAAACATTTAGACTTTTTTTGGTTGTACATTTGTGAGTGGAAGAGATTAAAGCTACTGCTTCGAAGGAGAATCCATCCGTTTCAACCAACAAAAGATGTAGAAAACCAATTGGAAAGACATTCCATGCTGAGATTTCAAAGATCATTATCTTTGTTCTACGAAGTATTTTGTTGACACGTGAATCATACAAACTTACGCCGAAAAAGCACATTCAGATACAATAGTTGTGTCGTAAAGTTGTGGGAAATCAGTAGGAAGTGGGAGATGGGAGTGGGAAGGGAGACTGCTCAAGGCATAAATGATTATGAAACTGGAGGGGTAGACACGGGTTTCACTTTTCAAATTGTCATAATACATCCCTCCTCAGCATTTGTTCTTCAAAGAATGTCATCCATAGTAATTCATGAGATTTGCAAGTGGTCTTTTGACTCTTTACCTGCAGTAACTCAATACGGAAGAATGCATTACAATTAATCCAAGTAATTAGGTGCAAAATTGTGACAGTCATCTGAATTGTATTACTCTTTGGCAACAAAATTACCAGTTCCTAAATGCAGTATTTTCTAAGATATTTATGAATTAAATTTTACATGTTATCTTATGAAGATTCTGAAGCCTCTGATGATGGGAAGACATCCCCTTAAGCTGTAGGTCATGTCTGACAGTGGCGTAGTCAGGGAGGATCACACGGCTCAAGTCCCCCTCCACTAGTATTGCGATGTTGAAAGTGGATTCCGCTTACATATAGTATGTTCTATTTGTGATCCTGATGTTAGGACTTTTCTTTTTAGTTCCCGGCGTAAGCTGACCGGATGTTGTACTTTTACTCCAGATGTACTGTAATTATATATGTGTGTATGTAGTACTTTATTCTTCGGTAACTATCAGCTAAATTTAAACCAAACTTGATGCGAAAATACTCAATTATCTAAGGAATAAAGATCACTACATGTGATGGCCGAGCTCGGCCGGCGATAGGCTCGGCTCGGCTTGCCTTGTATGTTCTATTTTATTTCTCCGTAACTACTGGCTGAATATAATCGAAATATGGTGCGCAGATAGCCCATTGTCCAAAGAATAAAGATCGCTATACTTTACAAAGCGACAGGGCAAAGGACAGGTTCGCCTTTACAACAATAAAAGAACTACGAATATATTTTGTTTGACGGAAGGTGAAGGGGCTGAAGTATAATCTTGGGTGTGAGAATGTGTTCATTTGGCCCTGTACATTGTCAGTTATTCGCTTCAAACGCCATATTTCTTACCTTTTCATGCCGGCATATGTAATGACTTCTATATATTGATTTGCTATATATTACAGGCACGCCACGAAACCTCAAGTCTAAATCCAGGAACAAGATCATATAGTTTTTTTCTTTCTTTCTTTTTTTGCAAGATATAATTTATGCAAATGTCTATCGCCAAACTGAAATATTCAGTCATCATTGGCGATCTGGCGATCGAAAATTCTAACCTGGCGACCAATTTGGTACATGGTTTTGTTTTATATTACTTAGGCACCAGACAAGGGTTGGAAAAAATAGTTTTATTTTTTAAAAAAAGAACAAAACATGTGTTTAAAACATAAAAAAAAAGATGTTCAAAACGTTTTAAACATGTTTTAAAACACAGACGAAAAAAACATGTTTTAAACATTTTTAACAGTTTAAAACACGATTTTTAACATATTTCAAAATCATGTAATAACTTATTTCTTAGGACTTTTTGCTCTTTACTAGCAACCGACCTTTTCATTTATTTTATCCTGATTTATAACACTGTGCTGGGTACAGAATATTTCAGTATAGATTAGTAATTCTCAACTTATTTCATATTCCAACCCCTTTTTATTACACCCTCTTGCGAGTGATTCTCATAAGTAGCTACTTTCTTGGTTGTAATTAGCTTTTTAGGTAGATTTTAAAATCTACCTACTGTGGAGATTTCACACAATCTATCAATATGCATGGTGAAACAAAAGTCCTCACCACCCTTTTGCGTTGAGAACGGTTTGAGGGAGAATAATGAAACTTTTAAGTGGTCTGACACATCAGATAGTGCTATCAAGCATCATGGCTGCCATCTTTGATTGGAATTCAAAATTTCAAATACAAATGGAGTCATGTTACGTGTTTTAAGGCTAGAACTTTAGCAGAAATACGCTTGTGCGGTTACTTTAGCCTTTAAACAAGTCATTTCGGAGTTACTGCTTCTGAAAATTTCCTAATTATGCTCTTAGGGGCTAAGATCGCGTTTCATGGAGGCGGGTGTGAATTTTAATTGCAAACATTTGATTACTATTTCAGAACACTCATGCTAATAAAATTATCTTAAAATAATAAATTTTCGAAAAGTAATGATAGTTTGAAGCACACTTCATGTTGTGCTAACTTTAGAATATTTTCTGCAAGCCTATGTAATTGGTTGTTTTTTAAGTCAATAATTCATTGAAGAAAAGTAATATTTGAGGCGTTCAGAGCACTATGGATCCAAGTCCATTTTCAATAAGGTTCAGGTTTGCTCAGCAAATGAATTCTATTTCCAAACGTAATATTTTCGCAGTCAAGAGTCCGCAATAAGTATAACTAAAACCACGTTAAAGGCCGTGGGATAGTTTCATATGACAGCCGCTAGATAGAGGCGTCAATGGGGCAGGAGGGCATCCGCCCCCACCTCACCCTGAATTTCAGACTTTGGGGGCAGTAAGGCAGTTTTAAAAACCTTTCGATAAGCAAGATCCAACAAAATAAGTTTGAGGTCCTTACACCGAATAAATAAGGAGGAAATACAGATGATCGAAACTGGAAAGTTGTTCCAAATGATGTCGTTTTTTCTTCCTGTAAAACTAATGTTAAGCGATTCCAAGTTGTACGGAGACTGACAAGATACACTCGCGAAGTGTCCCCTCGAGATTCGTGTAACATTGATTCAAATGCAAAGTTCTCCGTGGCCCAATGTGTATTGTACTAATTTAAGCGGCCCATACCGGTAATTTCCATATTTATGGGCCTTCATATATCCGGAATTCAATCATACACTACTATAAGACTCGGACACAAAGTTGCTTTTAGTTTCTTTAGATTTCACTGGACATGAATATGGGCATATGCAGAAAATTGAATCAAGTATTCCTTCTCTGACATATGTTACTCACCTTGGCCGCCATCTTGGATTTAACTTTCGTTTTTTCAAATGGTAATAGGTTCAAATGATACATCAAATTAATGTAAACTTTTCTCGGAATTTCATTGGTGTACTGAGTTTTATCGTAGCTTGTATATACCATTAAATGTCAAGCACTTCATATTGAACCAAATAGAAAGTTGTGCAGGGCCCCGTGTGTATGTGCAATCTTTTATGTGTTATCGTTGATGAAATATTCTCTGAACTTATATACATGCAGACACACAGATGTCAATACGGAAATGGTAGGTCTTCACCCAAATCTGGCCGTATCTGGATCTACATTAGGCATTTTGACAGTAATACAATACTTCCTTATTATAGTATAACATGGAAGTAATAACAATCACTCATGGAAATGTAATAAGATTATGACACCTATGTTGTAAGGAGTTTACCAGTTAGAAATTGTTTTGATTTGTCAACAGCAAAAACGTAAGCGTAACTGATATTAACCTGCAATGTCTATTCGCAAAGTGGCTGGAGGAAATGAACATGTAATACCTTCCAAATGGTACAAGCTACGGTAAAATACATTACACCAGTGAATGTAAACGTAAATGTCCGATGTAACACTTGCACCTATTTCCATTTGAAAAACCAAAAGTAAAATCTAATATGGCGGATCTAAGATGGCGGCCGGGATGGGTAACATGTGTCAGAAGCAGTACTTGATCCAATTTGTTTTTCATATGCCCATATTCATGTCCAGTGAGTAACATCTAAAGAAATTAAAATAAATTTTGTGTCCGAGCGTTATGGTAGTGTATGATAGAATTCCGGATATATGAAGGCCCATAAATATGCCAATTACCGGCATGGGCAGCTAAATTTAGTACAATACACATTAGACAGCAGAGAACTTTGAATTTAAATCAATTTTACACGAATCTCGAGGGGACACTTCGCGAATGTACCTGGTGAGAACCAACATGTAGGCTACTATATCAACGAATGCCTGCGATATATTAATTTCAGAACCGCAATTTAGAACCGCAAGAACCCTATGTTTGTTTTCTGAATACAACATAAAAAATTTATTTCCATGATAATTCTTTTATTTACTTTTTCATATCAGTTATACAACTAGTACAATCTTCGACTATGACACTTTCTCGCAAGTTCACTTATAAGCATTTAAACAATACAATGAACATTAAAAATCAAAGGGAGAAAAAGAGACAAAATAAACTGTAGATTACCACATTGCCACGAGAAGTCAAAACATCCACATGAGAAGAAAATAGTCTTCTGAATGGGTAGCACTTTTTGACAATTTTCTTTCTCTGGCAGAGTTTTTTTTTTTTTTTTTTTTACAAAAATAAGATAAAATAGAAATATGTTTAAAGGTGCAAAGGTGCACGTGCACCCCCTTCCTTGTAAATATACACAACCTAAAGTGAGAAGCTAGGAGTGAAAATAGCAACACTTTCCGAAATTTTCCTCTGTCATGTTTTGATTTGGGCTTAAATCAAAGGGAAGTTTTGCAAAATCGATAGTTTAAGTCAATTTTCTAAACGTTCAACAAAAGGATTCACCGAGAACAGATACTTAAGATTTCCAGGGCATTTCCTCATTCACACCACAGGTGCCTAAAGGCATTTAAAGAAATCCAATTCAATTCAATTGTAGGCCTACTGGTAGTTATTGGTGCACCCCCTCAGAAGATCCTTTCTACCAAATCTTGTGTGTTGGTCCCCCTTGATGAGTTTCTCGCTACGCCACTGATGTCTGATATGTATTTGATTTATAAACTAAATTGCTTGCAAGCAAATGAAATGTCCTTCCTGCTTCCCTGGGGGCCAGTGTATGTGTAACTTTGGTGTATGTAGCTCCGGGTTCGATCCTTGTTGGGAAGTGAGCTCGAGCTTCAATCACATTGGTCAGTGCAAGACTGTTGTAAAATAAACATATATGGTGACTACCGGCAGTGAGCTCCTTCATGCCTAAGCGCTTAGCGTACGCGCCTTTCGCCTGGAAGACCCGGGTTCGATTCCCGGCGTGAGCACATGTGGTTTCGATTCCATGTTAATCAGTAGGTCCCGTCTCATAAAGCCTCGCTGTCGAAAAGGACGCTAAACTTCAAATCAACTCAACTATCGGCAGTGTCATCACAAGAAGTAAAAATCTTATCAATAAGTTTACATTAAAAACTTCACTCTTTGATCATTTCTCTTTTTCCTCTTTTTAAATACAGAACAATCAAAGTAATGCTATTCTCAAAGGACATGTGCCTGAGGGCCTAAGGTGTTTACTGAATCTTAAGTATGAGGAAAAAGAAAACAGACTGAAAAATGTGGAATTTATTTACTAGTATAATGGATATTCTTTTAAAGCCAACCTTAGACTCCCTGTCGCCAAGGATATTTAAACGTTACTCAAGCGTAACTCCAAGAGCATCAGAATTGAAGAAGATGAAATACAGGTACAAAAGGTAACCGATAAAGAAAAGAGAAACATGAAAATGGTACTCATCATAACAAAAATATGTCTACTCACACAAAAATGTTCTGCAGAATTTCAATACGTTTCATATCGCTAAAATCAAGGAACAAAACCCTTTGGGTTCGAGAGAGAACTGGTATTCAGTGGAACCAGTTTTATCTTAACAATCTCAAGCAGGTACGACATACGTGGGTATTTCGAGTAACGCTAATCCCTTGGTGACCGTAACTACAATACCAAAATGTAGAATGTTCCATTGAGTAACGTTACTCAGCGTAACATAATTCAGAGCGTACCATTTTAAAAGTTACACTGACTAATAACGTTATTAAGTAGGTGCAGAAATGGGTTACAAAATAGTAACCGTAACAGATAACAAATTGAAAATATTGCACATTTCGTTAAGTTATCCACCCTTGATTTCAACTATTGTCTCAAAGTCCCATTATACACAGAGTATTCTACGAAACTGACTTGACTTTGACGAAAATTCTTGTAGGTGATATCTTTCAAATTTTGTCAGCCTTTACAGTGACTGCTTTCCATACCTCTACAACAACAAACCCTTCAGGTAATTAGAACTGATGTTAACCGCCAACCAAATAGTCAATGTTCTATCTTACGGTGACAGTTGAAACTTTCTCTTTACAGTCCATCATTTTAAAGACAGAGGACTGTGAAACTTTTGCCGTATTTTGTGCAAAGTTAATCCTGTAGTGCAAAATAATCCCGTCTTATGGTACTTACAGAATATTAGTCAGTAATTTTCACATTAATTTTAAAGGTGACAACAGTTGGAGCCTAGGGCTGTGTGATATTTAAATCGAACGGTTGATATCTTCAAATATCAAAACATCGATATCGAAATGTTTGATCGATATATCCATATTCTTTTCTCTCTTTCGTATTTCTATATTTTCGATTTTTGATATTGTTTATATTTCGATATTGCTGTATTTTTCAATATTTCGAACAAGTTTCGATAGTTTGTCGATATCGATTATCTATATTTAAATTCGGATATCGCAAAGCCCTATCGAACCCTTCGGAAATGAAGTTTTTGGCTATGGACCTGATTAGGGATGCACACGAGACAAGACGAGACATAATTTTTGTTACGAAATTCGAGACGAGACAGAGCTCTTCCAATAGAAACGGATCCAGTTTTCGAGACGATACATAACTTTCGCGGCACCTTTTCGAGAGGAGACAATCTCAAATCTTTTCTCTTGCGCATCCCTAGACTTGATCACGAGTTCTCAAAAAAAAAAAAAAAAAATTGTTAATGAGAAATAACATCTAAATACAATATCGGTAGCTAAAACATTTTTGTTTTCATTCTTCAGTAATGCATTGTTATTAATCTCAGTATTTTATAGTGTATTCTTAAGCTTAAGGTGATGTATAATTAAATTTTGAATTCAGTTAACTTATTTTGTTTCTTAGATTGTTTTCAAAATGTATGTACAAACGTTTATTTTCATTTTTGAGTGTTTAAAGTGACGTATAGTTATTAAACATAGTATTTAATATTGTACTCTTAACGTGAAAGTGATATACAGTTAACTTTAGAATTCAGTTAACATTTTTCTTTCTGAAAATGCTTTCAAAAGTATGTAAAAACGTTTCTATTTTCTTTCTTGAGTGCTAAAAGTGATGAAAAGTTATTAAGCTTACTACTTTATATTGTATTCTTAACCCTAAACTGATACACAGTGCGTTTTTGAATAAATTATGTCAAGTTATTTGAGTGACGAACACTGATAGAAAATCCTGACTATTACTGGAACATTTTGATTTTAAGGTGAGGATTACTGGTGCGAGGATTTTAAAATATTGTTTTTCCTTCTACTCCTTTTTGAATTCTGACTACATGGTCATTATAGGAAGGAACAGTGAGTCTTTCCAACTACGGTATAGCTCCGACAGATTCACAATGCTCAGAGAAAAGACAAAATAGTATGTTTTCAACCTTAAAGTGAGAACCACTGGCGTTTTTACCCTGCTATGCAAAAGTAAGTGAGTACTCCAATGGGGTTCCAATGCGGTCCCTAATTTCTGCATTTTAGATATATGGAAATACATGTCTCTAAAATGTAAAGAACTGATTTTTTTTTAACTGAAAACTGCAATTCGGTAAGCCTTATGGATACCGAGATATGGGAAAATAAAGAGAGATACTATAGGTATGTGGGTCTTGCATACTTGACGCTACAATTCGGAAAATGAATTAAAATATGACTAACGGCCATCAAGATGATGTCAAATAAAGGGGGACCAACACAGTTAAGGGGTTTTCGTGTTAGATTTCGCTAAAATTTCCGAAATCGTTCATGGACAGTTAATAAACACCAGTAGCAATTTCATCTTAAAGTAATTAGATATATTCATGGGGTGTTAGAACATCATGGAGTCTACCAATATTAAATTTTAAAAACTTTTGAAAATATAATGTGACATTTGTAAACAGTATTTGAAATATGTGTTTACCCAAAACTTCCAGCTAGTACATCTAACATCTGGAGAAACACTTTGAAATAAAAGTGTATGAGATCTTGAAATTTCGGAAACAATTATTGGTCGCAACAAAATTAAATAAGATGGTACTTCTATGGGTTAAATGAGTACCTCAGTACAATTTCGATCGAAAGATTAGTTCAGTCCTAGGTTTTCTTCAGGCAATTCCAAGGGTTCATCGAGCTGTACAAAAGAATGAAAATTCGCTGTCAATATCTAAGATAGTAACCAAGATAAAAGGAATTATATATTTTATGGCGTAAAAATAGAGATCTTTATATATTTGTACTTTTGGGTCTTTCCTATAAGAAAAAAAATCAGAAAACTACTGTATATACCTTAATAGACAATTCAATGGGCGGGAACACAGTAGCTTAGTGGTAGGGTGTTTAACTAATCTTTTTTTTTTGCAGAAACTATTGGAGTATTCACTTAACCCGTAGAGATACGATCATACTTAACTCCCTATTTAATTTTAAATTAAATAAAAGGAAATATTTCAGTGTAGCGACCCACGATTATGCATTTCAGTCTCAGGGAGATTTTGATTAAAGCAAGTGAATGTCGTTGGCAGAATTGATGGAATGCAAAGGTGGGAGGAAAGAGAGAACCCCGAGAAAACCCACGAATACGATGTCCACTACAAACTGACTTGGCCGCGGATAGAACCAAGAACCCAATACACCAGAGGTAAGCACTCTACCACTAAGCCACTGTGCCCCCGCCAATTTAATTGTCTATTAAGGTATATACGGTTGTTTTCTAAAATTTCTTCTTCTTACAGCAAAGACTCAAAAGTACAAATCCATGTGGGTCTCTATTTTTACGACGTCATAAAATACACAATTCCTTATATCTCGTTTGCTATATTAGATATTGACAAAAAATGTTCACTTTATTTCAGAGCCCGATGAACGCTTGGAATTGTCCAAAGAAAATTTAGAGCTGAATTAATCTTTCGATCGAAATTGTACTGACGAGTCTGCGGTACTCACTTAACCCATAGACGTACCATCTTATTTAACTTTTGTTAGGATCAATAATTGTTTTCTGAAATTTCAAGATCTAATACGCTTTTATTGTATGGTGCCTCTCTAGCTGCTAGATGTACTAGCTGGAAGTTTTAGGTAAATATATATTTCTAATACTCTTTATAAATGTCAAAATATATTTTCCAAAGCTTTTAAAATGTAATCTTGGTAGATCCCATGATGTTCTTAAACTCCATGGAAATACCTAATTACTTTAAAATGAAATTGCTACTGATGCTTATTAACTTTCCATGGCCGGTTTCGGAAATTTTACCACCTAACACGAAAACCCCATAACTGTATGGATCCTCCCTTTATTTGACAATATCTCGATAGTCATATTTTAATTAATTTTCTAAATTGTACTGTCTAATATGCAAGCTCCACGTACCTATGGTGTCACTTTTTATTTCATCATATTTCGGTAACTGTTAGGCGTACCGACTTGCGGTTTCGGTAAACACACACCTCTAAGGTTCTTTAAAACGTTATTAAAACATATTTTAGAATGTTTAGAAATGAGAGTTCTGCGAATATTATGGTACCCGAAAACCCCCATCAGGGCGTGTGTGTAGTGTATTTAATTGAAACTACTTTTGAGGTGGTTGTAAGCTCTCGTAATTACGTTTCCGAAACTGCCCATCTAGTACGCAAACCCCACATTTCTATGGTGTCGTTCTTTATTTTCCCATATCTCGATATCCATAAGGCTTACCGAGTTGAGGTTTTCGGTAAACAGATATCAGTTCCTTACATTTTAGAGACATACATTTCCATATATCTAAAAAATACAGACATTAGGTACCCCATGGTACCCCGAACACCATTGGGGTACCCACTTACTTTTGAATGGTAATACATTTTGAGTTGTTGTTCAGCATCAATAAACACCTCATATTTTTCTACGTGCAACCCAAAAGTCCATACCTGACCGAACAGATTTTTTCCATTTAATCTCAAAAAGGTTAAGATATTTTGTATTGTTAAGTACAACCAAATTAAACACACTGAATATAACATTTTAAATATTTTCTGATTTTTGTTGCAGGTATTTCGTGCTTCAAACCAGGATTCTGCTTGAAAGACAGTCAAAAGAAGCAGTGTAGGTTGTGGCTAAAAGTACGTCCTTTCTGAAGACAGACCCAATTGTACTTACATTCTTTTGTACGAATATATAACCCTAATAAAGATACTGTACTACAAATTATTTCTTTCTTCCATAAATTATAATAAAATATTATCTCTGTTTAAAGAAAATGATTGTTAATGTTAAGTCATTTTAATTCTTTTTCTCTGTAATAAGAACATTATCCCTCGCAATATTTTTTATCTTTGTGCTATTGCGATTGGATGAAGTAAAATTCTATACGAAGCACTATTATTTCAGACATGCATTAATAACTAATGTATTGTTCTGTATGTAAGACAATGTGTATACTGAACATGTCTAGCGAAGGTGTTGTTTTAATACAGAATCTATAACTCAGCTTTTCAGTAGTCAACTTTATTGGGAATCCGAAGAAAGAAGTTTAAAAAAAAAGTTGGACTTGTGTGTGTTCGTGTTGTGTGTGTGTTCGAATTCTGGACTAATCCAAATTATCCAGAGAAATCATTATATATTTCTTTGTTGCTATTTCAGATGTATACTTTATCCAAGTCGTATGAAACGGAGACTTCATACATCGCTATACTTTGTATGAACTATGTTCCGTATTTACTTAATCACTTTGTAACTTTCTCTAGTGTTGACAAGACCGCAGGTGTCAATCGAATAGTTTAGTGTTTCACTCATGTCACCTTGTGACTAAGGTACTGTACGTCCTGTCGGTATATATATGGTACTGGGTTCAATTAGCGATAAAATACATTTTTAGCGTTAAACAAATGCAAAAATCTACACGAAATGAGATACCGTGATCTCTGACTTACGGATAACACCAAGCAACTAATGGTACTGAGTGTGATTGAGTTTACTAATTACTATTTGGCTAAAATCAGTGTTCCTTTATCTATAGTTCTTTTCGTGCTTTGAATTGCAAAGTTTGAAATAACCGTTTTAAATTGTGTATATATATCTTCCGAGTAATTCTGAGAATCATTGCTCTTTCTTTAAGCAATGTATGAGACTGTTAAATTGCTCGTTGCTTAAAATGTTGCACTAAGAAGGATGCATCCAGGAAAGTCCAAATTTGCAGAACGTCTATAGCAGGGAAGAATAAATATGTTTAGTCGATGGCTGCACAACGCCTCCGCTGTCACCACGTTGTCACACAGCGAATACAGCGAACGTTTAAGAGTATTCTGCACTTACTATTAGGTATCGGCCTGGGAACTTTGGCGCATCTACCCAGTCTCCTTCTTGGTGTTGCATTTTTAATAGCGAGTACTGAGTAGGAATCATCTTGTAAGCGAATACGTTTTCGGCTGACACTACACTTTTAATTATTGCGACATTAAAAAAAAAAAAAAAAAAAAAAAAAAAAGACATAACTTACCTGTTAATTAAAATGTACAGAGAAGTTATTTCTGGAAAATTCTATTCAGGCCTCTTGTGGTAACAACTGCACTTTAGAAGAAGATACTATTAAGGAAAGGAATGAGGTAAACTAATCTTTATATCGTACAAGCAATGGATGATAACAGCTTAATAAATGATTGTACGTAAATCTTGTTTGAGTTTGAATATAGGATTGTATAAGGCTGTGCATTTTGCATTATTATTGAAGTGCTGCAACTAACTAACTGCAAACCATATGATAAATTCTTACAGTAATATTGATTTACTCTATATGGAAACGAAAATAGTTTAATATATGGTTAACCTCCTTTGTGCCCATAATTTTAAAATTAACGCTTGTGTCACTTTTCAACACTTGGCTTTGCAGTAGCTTTCCAACGAATTAGCTGGAAGCCCAAACTTATAGGACACCCTGCAGGTAAATACATTTCTTTGTACAGTTTCACTGCTCCAAACTAAGATTTGAAAAGTGTAGTATTGTTAATTTTATTATTATTGGCACAAAGGAGATCAACCATGTTTTAAGCTATTTTTGTTTTCATACAGAGTAAAACAATATTTGACAACATTACAGTAAGAATGTATCATGCACTTTGCAGTATGTTGCAGCACTTTAATAATGGTGCACTATACGTACACTCTAGATCCTGCATATGTCCGATCCATACATTACAAGAAGGCAATACGTATTCGATACAGGTAAAATCTGTATATTTCATATGGACAACCTATTAGCTATATACATCCGATCTATACATTACATATGGCCAACCTGTACGCGACATACGTATAATCTATATGCTGCATGCAGACAGTCTGTAAGCTACATATATGCACTCTGTATGGTGCATACGGATATTCTGTATGCTGTATCTGGACAAGCTGTGTGCGACATAAGGAAAATCTGTATAATACATACGTACAATACGTATACTGTATCTAGTCGTACGTATGGGGCACAAGTACAATATAGATGCTGTCTCGGGGTTGAACGCAAGAAACATACGTACAGAACGTATATTGCATACTTCTTGAAATCATGCTCCGTCCTGATAGTCAGTGTATGTCGTCATTATTAACCCACATGCTACATACGACCCTGACGTCACAAAGCTAGATATTACCTCCGTATATACTTGTTACTGCAGATGACGTCACACGAATGACGTCATTGCACTTATGCAGACAGTACGTATAATAATACTTTTTCAGCTATACGTTTGCTGCAGGATGTTATATACGGTTGTACGTTAAGTCCAGAAACTACAGGAATTACGAATGTAACCTACGTTTTTAAGTATGCCACCTACATTTTTTTTTCTCAGTGTAATACAGTAACATTCGTAATATACATTTGTGTGTCTCTGTAAGTCAACTTGATAGTGATTGTAGAGACGGATTTTCACTTAAGTCAATATACTCTACTGCTGATGTTCTAATCTAACTCGAAACAAGGGAAGTTAAACGAAAAGGTGGTTCAAAGAGAGAGTAAAGAAAATATAGGATAAAATACGTTGGTGTGCAAAGCTTAAGGACGACATAGATAAAGTAACATAAAATATAGCGTACTTAAGTGAAATAAATGCAGATTTGTGTTTCAGATTTCTTCCACTCATCCACATAGGCTAAAACGCTGTATAGCGTGAACTTAGCTACAAATGTGTCTACTTCCCTAATACCAAACAATTGAATGAAGACGACGAGAAAGTGTGAGTTAGTCAGAATTTTCTCTAAGGTACATTGGTTTTTGGTGCCTATAACAACGTGGCCCGCAGACATACGGGTGACTTCACAAGGAAAAGAACCATCTTTAGACTGGAAGAAGTGTAATGAGAGCGGCCCGGGAGATAGACGTTGCCCATAACATTGTTAATTGTTCCATATCCGTGAATATTCCAAACCACAAGGAATGTGTACAAAGAAGAGGAGCTGATCGGCCACGGTCAACTACATCAAAAGACGACAGCTGTATTGTGAAACGAGCAAGCAAGCAGGAAGGAAAGACGTCAAACAGCACGGGCAATTGCAAACACACCTAGGGAGACTGCAAGTTGTCTAATCACATAATTTACAGCGTTACATCAACTCCATTGGGATAATCGTTGTATACTGTAGACACACGCACATCGAGAGCACAGTTTGGTGTCAATACCATCAACATTGCACCAATAAGGAATGAGGTTGAATTTTCTTATTCGATGAGAGCAGATTCAGTCACAGTAGTAATTCTGGTGTACACTTGCGAAAAGAGGAAACACGCGATGAACCAATATATATATATATATATATATATATATATATATATATATATATATATATATATATATATATATATATATATATATATATATATATATTGTCAAGCATGACAATTTTAGTGGTTTAGTGTTCTAATGTAAGAAGGAATTATGATGCATGAGTGTACCGACTTACCAATTTCTCAACACGGTGCAATCACCTATAATCTTTGTTGCGACACAGTACTCCTTTACCATGTGTGTGTATTCAAAAGTACAGTAAGCTACCACTTACTCTTTGTGTATAATAATACGCAACCACATCGAACGATACAGGTGATTGAGCTCTTCAAACAAGAGAATATTCGCAAAGTTAACTGATCTGATTGTTCCTTTGACTTGAACGCCATCAAAGAACTTTGGGATGTTATCGGCAGACGTCTTGCAGCATGTGCTGATGCACCAAGAGATATCAAGCAGTTTTCAACAGCGTCGGTGGAGTAATGAAGCTCCATAACTCATTAGCATGTTTGCTCACAGTACCGGAGTAGGTTGCAGAGCATGTCTCGAATCCCTTCGTGATCACGTATCCGCTTAAGCTCGATTTTGCTCATTTGGTAATGTCAGCAGGCATCATAACTATCAGTGCTTTCAGTGTAAGTTGCTCCCTCTGTATAGAATTGCCATTTTGGTTCTTCTAATCACATGTTTTTTTTCTGTTGTTTCCTGAAATATATTGTGGAACTATTTTTTATGCATTCACATTTCAGCAATCTATGTCACTGGGAGTAACACACATGTAGAACTTACGTTCTTACATTTATACTACGCTTGTGCTGTGCTTAACTTCCTCCTTAGGTTTGGCATGCTAATATATTATTATGTCGCTAACAAAATTTTCTTTGTTTCCAAGAGTGAACTTACGATAACTAATGTATCATAAAACTACATTAAAACAGTTAAATGAATACTTAGATAACAAGGCGTGTTGAGTAGATTATATACTTATGATTTTTTACATGAGAATCTATGTAAAAACAATTCGAACAACATGAAAAAACTACTACAAAGTAGACCAAACACAAGAAGGTAAAATGATGATTGAATGTGATATAGTGACAAAGACACTTCTACTTCATCAACAACTCGATTGGCGTTTCGTAACGCACGGCCTTCATAAGAATCACGAATCCATTTCACTACAAAGCCAGCTTCTACTAACCTGATAATAAGGATATTGATCCTCGGAGTATAAGGCGAATGCTTATGAAGGATAAATGAACCCATAATATTACCAATCCGTTCCTTCGAAATGTGCAACATATCTGCTCCATCAATTGTTTTGTAAAGCTTTTTGCGATATTTCATAGCTTCAGAAGGCCCAACAACTATCGAGCTTCTTTCGTAAGCAACACGTTTTACTCCTTCGTTCCAATCAGACATTGTAGTTGTTCTCTCAATTATTTTTCTCATAAATCTAGAGTCATGTTCTTTTAGTACTGATACAAACTGAGGAACAGTGTGAATTCTTAAACCTGAATTTGCAATATCTTTGAGAGAATCTAGATCTTTCTCATATTGTGGAGAAATAATAAAACTTACTAAAGATGCTTCATACAACGATTTTAGAATAATTGTCTTCATCAGGCTAAATATTAAGATAGTTTTCAGACATCTATTTTTAGGAATACAACTTACATTTCCTTGCAAAAGTACACGAACTACTTCAAAAATTATATCATACACTTTATACATGTACAATTGTCTTGAAGTAATAGAAGTAGTAAATATTTTTGATAGGACAACATAAATAAACACGCTAAGAATCGTAAGCCACACTCCTTTATCGAAAGGAAGGATCACACGCATCCATTGAGGTAATTTTGGAGCTTTAGGACAAAGAAATGACCATTGACCAAAATAGAAGAAAGTCGCAAAATCAAAATCGAAATACCTATCTGGGAAAACAATCATTGGCATGGGGCAAATTTCTGAAAAAGATGAAAATACTTCTCCTAAAGGTCCCGTCCAAGTGCCGTTTGGTAACCGTAAGTTCTTAGTTCTGGGTAAATTTTTCTCGACAAGAATTGGATTAAAATTCATACTTTTTGTGATCGACTCAAAAGTTTTACCTGAGAATCCAACATATTGTATAGTATTATTCCCAGTATAAGTTAGGTGGATGAAGGGTAAAATATTAAACACACTTACGTTTACATTATAGACGTGAAGGTTTGTAATCATTTCATTCTCATTGTCGTGTACAGATCTTGAACGTCTTTCTGAGATGCTTAATTTAATTTTACTTCTTGCTATATTCTTGGTGAATGGATTGTATGAGACAAGCATGATTGTCATATCATTTCCGTCCATCAAACTCATATTTGATATACATTCCTCTAGCACTATACGAGCAGATAAAGTTCTTGATTTCCAAAACGCAGTTAATGTTTTCTCTAAGACATCATTACTTAAGGTTTTGTTGACGAATTTAATATAAATGTTTGTTCTGCTGTTCCAGTAAAATATCATTTTTGCTTTAGCAATGACAGCAGAAATATTTATGTTATCTAATAGGACTATAACGTGGGACATCTTAACATATTGATTAACAATAGAAGACTGTAGTGATAATTTTTTTAGATTATGAATCATTAGCGGCATGGTACATTTTTGAGAGAATGAATATGTATATATATCTAAAGTACTTTTGCACGAAAGATGATACACAATTGATATTTGAATGTTTTGAGAAAATTTGTGGCAAATATAGTGAGCAAGTGGGCAAATATCATGCTTGGTCTGTCTATCAGGAAGTTTCCATCCTCTGTAGCAGTCATAATTGTTGACTTGAAGAAATATCACGACAAAAATGTTAATTGCACGCATTCCAACAATAAATCACAGCCAATACTTGCTGCTTTCTGCAATAAAAATTAAAAACTTAACTAGAATTTATTCTATACTTGCAGAAAAGTTAAAAATTTATATTCAAAAACAATCTTGACAAAATATAAACGTACGATACATTCTACTTCTCTACCGTCAAAGTCAAAAGGCTGTATTTGTTCAAGAACAGAACTTAAAGGGATTTTCTGTTTTGCTAAAGCCCACAAACTGCTGATACGGTAAGGCTTATACCTATTATACATCGCTTATATTACACATGGCTTTCTGCTTTTGTTCTAGCATACCACAGGGTCATATAATTTTGCTGTTGTTAATAACTCAATTATTGCTAAATCTACATGTATGTGTTTTTTTTTTTACCTTTAGACGACAGATATATATGTTTTACATTTCTTACTACTACGTCCAATCAGACTAAAAGTATCAATGAAAATTATTTGAAAATCATAAAAAAATTGAAGTTTTTAATGTAGCACTAACTTCCAAAAGAGGGAAGCATAGTTTCTTCTCTATTATTTACATATTTACTCTTCATTCATGTGCAGAATTGGTGAACCATGAGTAAGATGATTTATGTATATAGAACGCTTCAAACGGAGACAGTTAGAGCTTGCATGTGAAATATATTCAAGACAAAATGTGAAGCTGATAAACAGGATTTCTCTTTCGTCTCACAATTACCATAATAATTTATTCCTTTTCGTACAACGTAGAAGTAAGAAACTGAATAAATTTGTACACATTGGTAGCGGATATTAAAAAAATACTACAAGAAAACGTAACATCTTCAGTGAGAGATCATGTCATTATCTGTACCAAGAAGGATACTTCTATGTGCAGTCTCTAATGCAATTCTTTACATTTTAGTACCAATAAAAGTATAAATTTTCAAAAGAAACATTATTTCCAGATACCAATGTAGATTATAAGTTTATCATAAAATAAAGGAAACGCAATAGTATACTGCTTCGATAGGTCCGATGGAGTAGATTACCCGTAAATACTTTTTTTTCTCATATACTATATTTACAATCAGATTCCAATCACAGAATAATTGAACTGCCGCTTCTTAATACTAAAAATTGTTATTCTTTAAACCATCATTATTAAATAATTGTCAGCAAATTTTTCATTACGATAATATTCTTAATGGTAATTTTAAATAAATATTGCCTAAGATATTATTCTTGGTATGTAGCACACATATTCCTAATTGTGCCACAATAGAAACATGTGTGGCACAATTAGGAATATGTGTGCTACATGAGAAATATATTAGATACATCGTGTTACTTAATAGTTTGTATTTTGAATGTGTATTATATACTTAATTAATTATTCGGTTATCAGTCGGATCACATTAACAAAACCATAACTTTTAAAATCATAAAGTTCATTGTTCTTAATTTTCTCCACTGTTGTTCATAAAAAAAATTACCCTTAAGCATATCATTTTCTTTACCTAGATGTGATCTATAACTGGAGCCATGTAGCCCAGTGGTAGATCGTTATCTCTGGTGCGTGGGGTCCCTGATTTGACCCCCGACCCGGTAAGTTTGTGGTGGACAATACCGTGTCCATGAGTTTTCTCGAGGTACTCCCGATTTCTTCCACATTCCCCATCAGGATCCTGCCGCCTACAGTCGGACAATTTTTCCATGCCGACCAGATGCAGCGGTCGGATTGAAGGCGCCTTTCCGCGCGATTTTCGACCGCGACAAATAGTTGCCTTGCTGAGCAGTTGGCAAACAGCCAGAAATGAACATCAAATGCTCCGGCTTCGCCGTCGAAAAGAGGCCGACATAAGGAGTCGGCAGAGGGTCGGAAAGGGGGCTTTCCGACTGTTTTGCTCACTCCTGCGGTCGGCAACAGTCGGCAAAGAGCATTTTATTTTACGATTTTCGACCGTTTGCCGCCTCGGCAAAAGATCGGCAACTTTGAACAAATAGATCGCCGCGGACGGTGACGGCTGCCTCCGGTGGCCCACCACGGTCGACGGCGGCAATCCCTCTTTCCGACAGCGACTTCCTGATAGGGTTCTCATAACAACCAATTCGTAAATCATCATCACTTTCCTTTATCATTTGTCTTCTTTGCCTAATTTATATGATCGTAGGACGTTAAACTGTAAGATATCATTTTTGGATTTGATCTATCGATTGAAATTTGTGTTACGTCACAACAATCCTATAGTTAATAAAAATTAACGTAATGGAGTTAAACGTTATTTTACATGTTAAATAAATGGGTCCCTAGCTGTTCCTGAGTCTTAAGGATGTAATTTGGAAGAAGTTTTTGAAAATTTTCTATCCTGAGAATTTGTTTTACAAAAATGAAAAACACAGCTTTGCGTGATGCTAAAAAATTACATCTACACACAAGTATGTCAATATTATACTAACTCTCAATATATATTTAAGATTTCTTAACTATTACTACAGTAATAAATAAATACTTATTGCATTCATCCTAACCTCTATAACTTTCAGTTCATAAACAATCCTCTTGTACGCTGAGTGTAAAGTAAATTTCCAACTAATGTTATTATGACTGTGGACATTAATTTCAAATACTCGTGCTTCTTAAGCTTTGGTGATAGTTATCAATTAGATTCTTAATATAAATTGAGTTGAATAAGCATGCAATTGAGAATATTCATTTCATATGCAGTAATGTTCTACAGACAAAATAAGATAACAGCATAATAAATGTAGGATGTACGCTTGCTTTTATCTGTTTCTGTTTCCTCTGTCATAATTCTGAAGCACGACATTACGTGTGAAGATAAACAAACCATATATGAGGTGCTCAGGTGAACATAATGGTATGTTACTTTTTTTAACATTCTACTAACTGGAAAAGAAGGTGAATATCCTCATGGAATTAAATGCAATGACACATACCAAAAAAATTTCTCCTGCCGTTTGCAGGTACATCTACGAAATAAAACTACCTACATGCTCTTTTGTTGTTCGATCACAATCCATTTCATCTAGTAACTCAAAGTTCGCATTAAGTGGAGCTTATCATTATGTTCGTCCGAGCCTCTCACATATGAATATAGTAGCTCTTACTTATCACATATGAGATCATATTATAAAAATGAGCTTCTACTTGAATTTATTTTGTTACGTGTGTATGTAAACTGAGATAACAATATTACTGGCTCGAATCAGTCTAGCATCTTTAACAAAACAAAAGCAGAGTTACTGAAGTCAAACTACCCTTCATGACACAATTTTCTCAGGTAACCTGCTGGAGGTGTCTATGAGCAAACATTATACGTCAGTGTTGCCAATTCCATACTTTATAGAGCCATCTTTCACTTCACATCAAGCGCTATAAACAACTTAATTTTAAAATGATGAAAATTTATTTCTTAGAGGCAAACACCTCGAATCATTTCATCTTATTAGTAATTAAATCTATTGTAATAGTTTGTTATTATTTTCAGTTTGTTTTACATTTCAAGTTCGTTTTAATGTTCTGACGTTGGCCGAAACAGTAAGTTGCTGAACATCAGCCACACGTAGAACCAACAAAAAAAGGAAAATATCAAAACTACACTGCATTTAAAGGTGTAGTTACCAAGTTTTTCCTGAGGAGACCGCATGACGTTTTTAGGGGTGCGGAATTCTACAGACTAAAAATGAACCGAAAGTCTCGTTTAAATATGTAGATGCATTATTAACTCGCCATGCTTAGACTGCATATGATTACTCTTACTATTATTATTATTACTAACAGTTAAGACATGGGTTCTGACACTGAAAAATTGCAGATTTTATTGAATGTCTCAATAAACACTTGATAACAAAAAGAATGTTTCAAGAAGTTTTTGTGTTTTACTTAAACTGTATATGAGTGAAAAAGGTTTAGAAAATGATGTAGGAGCAGAATAAACATTGTTATACAATAGCATAGTTACACAATCACAACTATATGCATTGGGATTGGTAAATGAGAGTAACAAGATTGACAAATAATCAATCAGTGACGTAGACAGGGGGATGACTCAGCTCAAGCCTTCCCCACTTTAGTTCAGAGGTACACAGATAAATTCTGATTTTATGTGGAATGTTCTGTGCTTCTCGATATTACAACTTTATATATACATAATTTGTCATGAAAAATAGATATATCAAATATCTTCTTTCTCATAAACTCTATTTTAACTCTACAGAAAATTTCAGCTGATTATTTGTATACTTCTCATGTTTCCCAGCTGTTTCAATACCATATTCGTGTGCGATTAACGAGTGTTAAAAACAACGTGGACTTTCAAATTTTATTACCACTGTTATTATTTAGATCATACTCAGCCAGGTTGTTAAGGTGTGCGACCTTGATATGCATGATCTCTACTTGTATTCTCGGTAGGAGCAATAGAATGTTCCGTTATTGAGCATTTTTGAAAATTTTCAGCATCGCGAGGCAATTGGAAGTTATCTGAATTAAGAGGTAGCGGAATTCAATACCGAAAGCCAGAAATAATGACGCCTGGGAATAGATGTGTTGACTACTTCCATTTCAATACTATCTAACTAAAGAAAACAAAAGTGGATTTCTTTTTTATTGGTTTGCCCTGCAATTCGATTCACCCCGGTGTACTGAAAGAAGATACTAAATTTCGTGTTTCAAAAGCTTATTAAGGACTCTGACCAATCATATAGTTCACATTTCGACCGTCGATATCATATAATACTTGGTGTATGTTTATGTGCAACTGTGCAAGTGCTCTTCTTCGTAATGTCAAATTATTAGTGCCCACTATCACGTGTTTCTCTCTATTCCACTAATAATTGTTTTTGAGAAGATCATAACTATTATAATACTATATAATAATACTATATAATATATCGAGGTACTTTAGATTTTCTAAATTCATATCTGTTATCATTATATAAAATTGTAAATGTGGCTCACTCATCAACATCACAGCTATATCACTATAACTAGAGAGTATAACTAAATAACATATTGAATTAAATAAAAAATTGATAGGTAACAAATAAAATGCAGGCTTAGGACAAATGAGAGGAAAACGAACAACAACTGCAACTACCACTACTACTACTACTACTACTACTACTACTACTACTACTACTACTAATAATAATAATAATAATAATAATAATAATAATAATAATAATAATAATAATAATAATAATAATAATAACTCACCACCAACAGAATTCTACTATTTGTGGTCTACTATAGAATTTGTGTGGTCCGTTCACTTTTGATGCTCATTACTGCTAATCCTGAAGTATTTCCTTGGGCAATAAACTTTTCGAATAGTTTTTCTCATTATCATTTGACGACATTTTGATGATGATCGCGCAGCAAGCTACAGTTTCAGGTAGCTTGGAAAATAATTTTATAGCTGTAGCAACATCTGAAACATCGAACATAGTGGACCAATGTTGAAATCCGAAAGTGGATGATAATCACCTAGTGAAAGTGTATAAGGCACTTTGAAATTGAGTCAAATTTAAAACGGCGTTATGCTGTCAATTTTTTTGTTCGTTGAAAATGTCTGCTGTTGAGAACTACAAACTTATTCAAGAAACTTATGAAGATGACAGTATGTCATGTGCTGCGGAATCTGGATGACATAAGTCCTTCTTCAAATAAATAGAAGAGCCAGTTGACCGTATAAGATCGAGACGACCAGCAACATCAAAAACGTATATTATGGAAATATTGTCACCGCAATTGTAAGAGAAGACACACTTTTACCTCTCCGAAAATGCCAGCCAGTCCTAACCTGTCATATAGTGGTATTCAGGCTATTTTAACTTATGATCCTGGAATGTCACTAGTTTCAAGCCACCGAGTTTACCTTGAGCTGAGTAAGGAACACACAGCGAATAGTGTTGCTGTAGACAAGAATGAATTCGAAAGGAAGGAGATAATTTTCGCTGTTTCCTGTACTAAAGAAACAGTTTCGTGATGGCTATTTTACATCCAATCAGAAAATTTTAGCTCTGGGGGCGATCTGCAAGCAACTTTTACAAAATGCACTGAATCGAGCATTTGCTGCATGTATGAAACATTGGAAGAAAATTTATAGTGGAGCAGGGTAAGCAATTTGAAAACGCACATTGCCCATATATAAACGCATGTATGTATTTGAAAGAAACTTGCTTGGAGAAAACAGTGTACCAATACATGTTGATGTTCAATCGTATTTTACTTAATTATTGCTGTTGAGACCCCTTAGTTATGCATTCAGAAACAAGTTCTCAATATTAAAACTCTTTAAGCAAAGGAATGAAACAAAGTATCAAAACACTGATTATTCTCTTATTAATTATTCAATTTGTAACGGGGCGTAGTTTGACTATTCATCCCTTAATTATTTCCCTCGATATTTTGGTATATTGTCGCTTTAGACAAATACAACTATTGCCTCTTTTAGAACAGCAAGTCGCGTAAATGATATCCTACTTAATCCGCGCGAACGCAGTTAAGTGTTGTGCTCAGTGATGAAAATTTTCCGGAAAATTTTCTGATTCAATAAAGCACATTCCACTTATTCTACATCATTGTTTAGCCGTGATGTGAGGTGGAAAATTTTCTTCTATATTTTTTTCGGACAATTTTCCTTTCTAAACAAATATCAGTGATCAAGTAACAATTCCTCAGTAATCATAAAATTAATTGAATTCATGTATAGAAATGTTAGAAAGTGAAAGATCGTTTAAAGAATCTGAAAACTTTCATGGCTCAGACAATTTTCAGCACTATGTAGGAACAAGTGAAACAATTTTTCATGAATCCAAAAATTGTCTGTCCTGTATAATAAAATTGAAAAACTTTTTGAGAGCCGAAAAACATTCATCATTTTGAAGAAAAAAAAAACAATTTTTGAGAATCGGAAAGTTTTATTGCTCTGTACACACAAGTGAAAGGAATTTTCATGGATCGAAAAATTGTCATTGGGATGTAGAAACATGTGGAAAATTGATTCATAATCCGGACAATTTCGGATATTATGTATAGTGACGTTAGGTGGAAAATTTTCCACTATATTCAACTGCACATAGAGCTATTTCAATTCCTGTAAAAGAAAATTAGACAGCAACAAACTATAATTTTCCAATTAGATTTCGGGAAACAGAAAATTTTCTAATATTTCAAGTTGGGAAGTAAAAGTTTACATAGTGTTTCTGTGTGTGTGTGTGTGTGTGGTGTGTGTACTGGTGTGTGTGTGTGTGTGTGTGTGTGTGTGTGTGTGTGTAAAGTGCAGCGAACATACATCGAGTTCGTAGAGAACAAATATCCCATTACAATATTTAAAATGTAACAAGAAATCGAAAAGAAATCTTTATGAATTTATCAAATATTTAAAAAAAAAAAAAAGAAAATTCAACTGCTTCTTCACATATTGGCCTGCCTATGTTACGAAATAACTACATAAACGTTCCTTATTAAGACTATTTTGTAACAGAAAATAAGAAGAAATGCTTTGATTTTATTGTGTTTAACACTCGTAAATAATAATTTTAATATTGGTATTTTGTATAATCAACATCTTTGAGCAGATATTTGTATTATAAAACTACCATTATTATGTATAAAAATGTATTAGAAATAATAACGATTCGATAAAAGAGGTATATATATATATACAGATGGTGATTAGAAAAAAGGAAACCTGAACGAAATTGAAACTTACCAGATTAATATGGTGTCGGGCCACCTTTCGCCTTCAGAACAGCCTTGATGCGACGTGGGATGGAGGCATGGAGGTCGTGAACGGTAGCAAGTGGAATTTTACACCATTCCTCGTGCAGGGCATCGGCCAGTTCTGTGAGAGAGGATGGAGGTGGAAATCGTCGCCGGAGTCGTGTTTTCAAGACGGACCACAGATGTTCAATTATGTTGAGATCCGGGGATTGGGCGGGCCAAGGGAGGTGTTGAACTTCATCCCGATGTTCCTCAAACAACGCTGCAACAACGCCAGCTGTGTGAATGGGTGCATTATCATCCTGGAAGATGGTGTCATTGTTCGGGAACAACATCCGGACCATAGGATGCAAGTGGTCTCCTAAAATTGTGACATAATTGTTGGCAGTGATTCGTCCGCTAAGTGTAACCACAGGACCCAATGAAAACCATGATATGGCGGCTCACAGCATCACCGAGCCGCCGCCATGTTTCACAGTTGGGCGGAGACACTGCAGATCATAAGCTTCTTTGGGCGTTCTCCACACATTAACACGACCCGTGGTTGGGAATAGGGTGAAGGATGACTCATCCAACCATATCACACGTTTTCAGTCCTCAACGGTTCAAGTTGCATGGTTGCGGCACCATTTGCGACGTGCGAAAGCGTTATGGTCCCTGATGAGGGGTTTGGCCCGTGCAACACGAAAACGTAAGTTCATGTCATGTAATTCGCGGCGGACTGTGATTGTCGAAACAGGGTGGGGGAGGTGCTGATTGAGTTCCTCCGTCACTTGCTCCGCAGTGGCACGACGGTTCTGCGTGACAATGCGCTTTAATACCCGGCGTGACCTGTCACTCTTGATTTTCTTCCGCCTACTGTTCCGCTTCCCCGATGTGGTTTTCCCGTGTGTTGTGTAGGCCGTCATCACCTTCGACACTGTCCCATGCGACACACCTAGCCACTGCCGTAACACTCACTCCACATAACCGAACACTAACAATTTGCCCTCTTTGAAAATCTGAGAGGTCTCCCATTTTACACTACCTCCGTCTGCTGCTACTGGACATTGCTGTTCCACTGCGCCTGACGTAGTATAGAGACCGACCTAACACACCACCACCAGCGGTCCGGCGCTGCGGGCGCCACGACACCACTGCCACCCCATACATCTAACGTGTTGCCAACTACAGGTGTTTCCATTTTTCTGATCACCATCTATATATATATATATATATATATATATATATATATATATATATATATATATATTGTAATATCCCATGTGAAGTTGTTTATAAACAAATCCACGCATCAAGTGTTTATAAACACCACCACGTGCTTCATCAGGAGGAACTTCCACCAAGGGGACCTGCAATTACCTGCAGACGACATTTAGCCCTTCCCACGGAGCAGAAGACGAAATCGAAGCAGAAGCGCCACCGCCACCCAAGGGACTCTATAAATTGGGCAGAAGAATCCAGCTCAGTACGAGTTCTCTGGTGACCGTCCTCTAGTCTGCTACGGGACTCTTGGAGTAACCTAACCCCAGGCCTCTAGTCTGCTACGGGACTACGCCTATCCTATCTCCTGGCTTAGCCTGCTACGGGGCTCTGTCTGGGAATCCCAACCTCAGCCGCTTAGCCTGCTACGAGGCTCTGTTGGCAACTTAACCTGCCTCTGCTTGCTGCGGAGTATTGGTTCCTTAACTCCACTCCTCTTAACCTGCTACGGGGCTCTGTTGGAGATCCTGTCTGCGACCACTCGGTCAAAGACTACCTTTTACTTACCTTTTTAAATAGAGACCGAATTGTATAGTATTTTTGTGCAAATACTCTTATATTGGATTTTTATAATAAAACTGGTAGTGGGAGTCGATTCCGGACACTCTTTTTATTAACAGCTCTACCTCTTCCTTATATGAGAAGAAATCACACAAAGTTTTACTATATATATATATATATATATATATATATATATATATATATATATATATATATATATATATATATATATATATATATATATATATATATATATATATATTGTAAATTAAAATGAAATTACTTGTTTTTAGGACGCAGCGCTAATAGCGTAGCTTTTTACGTTTCGTTTATTATTTTTTGAAAGACCAACTACAAAAATCAGCTTCCTTATTAGTCATATTTCACTTTCTCTTCTGAATAAATCTATATATATAAAAGAGAACGTACAATTTTTTGTCCGCTCATCACGCTAATACGGCTGAACCAATTTCTTTCATTTTTGGGGGGTTATTAGGATTTGGACCCTAGATGGTTTTTATCATATCACTTTAATTTTTAATTACCAGTGTCTTGAGATAATTGACCATTCAGGTGTCCATAACGTACAAATCCTTTGTTATTAGTTCATCATAGGTAAAAATAAACGTATTTATATGCAACCCGCATGACCGTGTCACTCGGCGGGTTAACATAAATGACAGGCGATATACAGCGGAAAATAGCTTGAATCTTCTGTTTAAAATTTTTTAATTGATTTGCTTATTTTTACAGACACTTTTACAATATGCCAGCACCGGGATGACCGCAGCGAAGCGGGGCGGGTTAACATAAATGACAGGCGATATAATGTTAAGATTTACTGCAATCTTCTATGGTTTTTATCATATCACTTGAAAGCGAAAAAGTAAAAATTATCTAAGTAACAAAGTTTATTGCGTTCCGGGGTGACCGCAGCGAAGCGGGGTGAACGCTGCTAGTATATGAATAAATAAATGTTTATTTCCAGAAAATGGTCAGTATTTGCTTTTATGAGTTACTTAAACTCGAATTTTGGATAGTCAAAAATTTACAGTAGGCATTTTATATTATTTCTACTTATTTATAAATGTTGGAGTATGTTAATCTAGAAAATCAGTAAACCTAAAAGAAAACTTCATCTTACGCGTATTAAACTGACCAAATATAATTTTATGAGATCAAAGATGGATTCTGAGGAAAGAGCGCATTGAAGTTTTGGAAACATTTTTGAAGAAATGAAGAATCGTTAGATTTTCACTTCATGAAATTTTTTAGGCAATATTTATTACAAATAAATTTTACGGCTAAACAAGATGTAGAAATAAGTGGAGTATGTTTTTATGAAACGGAAAATATTCATCACTTTTAATAAATTTAAACAAACTCGATATGTTCCCTGTATTTTGCACACACACACAGAGAGAGAGAGAGAGAAAGGGAGAATTGAATTGAGTTGATTTTGAGTTTAAGGTCATTTTCATCGCAGCTATGCGAGACGGGACCTACTGACGCCATGTGGACTTTTTAGTGGACAAACCCCGTGCTCGTTTTCTCGGGATTCTCCCGTTTCCTCCAACTTTCTTCATTCCACCATTTTCATTCATTTCTCATGATTACCGTCTCCTTTAGCCTAACCGGCATAACCGTGGGACGTAAAACGTAAAAAAAAAGATTAATGAAAAAAACGGAAACTACTGCTTAACGTGGGATCCGAACCACATGAGCTCCCGCCGGGAGTCGAAGCCAGATCTCCCATGCCAAAGGCGTGTATGCTAACCCCTTAGCAACAAAATCTATTAAAACAAATAAGTAGCGACTTATGTGAATTTCATAGAACATTATTTGCGAGGCTTGTGCTCTATACTACTTCTTCGCTTGCCAAGAAAGATTTTGAAAAAAATGCAATTTTCTCAGTTAAATTTCACTTGCTTCCCGGCAAAGTAATTTCGTGGGGGACAACATCGCGTTTGTGAGGTTTTTAGGGATACTTCCATTTTCTCTCACTTTCTGATTGCACCAATCCTTCTAAAAAGCCTCATGTTCACAGTCGCAGGGCCTTAAACTGAAAAAATTTATTTCATTTTTTTTTTTTTTTTCAGTTCTTCCAGAGCATGAAAAATTTGTTATGCTGAAGCTGTTATTTCATCCTCAAGTGTTCGTCAAGATAGCACACTAAGATATGAAATGCGAGAAATCAAAAAACGGACTCAGAGCAATTAATCTGCTTTCTAAAAGAAAGAGAAACAAAAAGAGAGAGGCATACAGACAGAAAGAGAGAGACACAGAGGGAAACAGCGAGAGAGGGAGAGAGAGAGAGAGAGAAAGAAAGAAAGAAGAATTTAGATAAGGATAAGAGAAAAGGAAAAATAGATAACTTGTCTCAGGTCCCACGCCTTAGAAATGAAGGGTTTGCCCTTTCCGGAAAAGTATACTATTGCCGACAATTTCTTGAGATCATAAATGATTATCATGAACAATTATTTTGTAAAACATTTTTACATTTTGTAAACTGCACTAATGACTACACCAAAAGTAATTCTGTAGTGATATCCGAGAAAGAGTTCAACACGATGGAAATTTGTTGTAAAATTCATAAAGTACAGATATGTATGTGTTCGTATATCGGTACTAGTAAGACTTCATATAATACATTTAAGAAAATAAAACGCTGGACAACAAACGGTTCCCCAACTGAATGTCCTGAATTTTCTTATTTTATGTTATTATAATATTTTTAATTACCTTGTTTTATATTATTTCTGGGATATTACTATCAATGGTAAGAAATACTCAATCGTTTATTCATGCTTGATATGGAATTTTATCTACATCATTTTCTCTTGTTCCAGCCTCCGCAAACTGCCGAAACTGCACTGGTAACACCACATAACTATTTGTCTGCCAATTTGCATGTAGTGTTTGATTTGCAAAGGAATAAAAATGTAATTAAAATTCAAGAACTATTTATTTCGTTGCAAGACAAATACTTACCACAAGTTATATATTGGTAATATCTGACACACTAAATCGCATTAACAAAGTATTTTGTTTATTACTTGTGGTGTTATTTATTTATAAACAATAGTAGCAAAAACAAAGCTATTCCTCAAATAATTCTTTTAAGTTCTGTCTATTTAGTACACTTAAATACCTCACTTGGATCTCGATGATGACATCACATTGGTGAAGAGCAAAGAATCTACTCTTATAGCTCAACCTTCCATTCTAGTGACCTTGCGTAAGTAAGTTGCGATATGTAAAGTTAGATGAGTTTTGTTATGCTCTAACGTGATTAATTTCAAAATTGTCACTGACAGTTTGGACTGGCGTGACCTTGATTACAATGCGATACAATTACATTGTTTTTTCATGGCATTAAAGAGCACATTCTGTATAGTCAGCCATGTACAGAAACAATAATGAATAACAAAAAAAATATTTGGACATAGCAATATCTATTTTAATTAGACATAATCAAAACTTAGTTTTAGTAAATAATATTCTTATAAATGGATATCAAAGGGTTAAAAACGTTAAATAAGGAATTCACAAGGTAAAATTAGTTTCATAAGTTGTTTTCTTTATTTTCATAAATATCTGCATGTAGAAACCTTACACATTGCTTACACATGACTTCAGCTTTAGTCTATTCCTTCCCCCTGTTTTATATAAATTTACTTACACTTTCGTAGATCAGTGCAATAACATTAGTAACATGTATTCATATGTCTCCATAAGTGAAGTTGCTGGTGATTGTAAAGAGGATTGTTCACTTAAGTAATATATTGTACTGTTACCGCGCTAATCTATCTAAAAACAAGGGAACTTAATGCAAAAATTATATTAAACATAGAATAAAGAAAATGTTAGATAAACACCCTAGTGCCAAACTTAAGAACAAGAGAAAATAAAGTAACCTAACATATTGGGTACTTACGGAAACGGCTGAAAATTCATGTTTTAGACGTCTTCCACTCATCCACAGAGAGCAAACTCGTTGCATAGCATGAGCTCAGCTCCGAATATGTCCAAGGCCCCTTCAAGAAAAACACGACCACACCATAACACCACCACCTCCGAATTTTACTGTTGGCACTACACACGCCGACAGATGTCGTTCACCCGTCATTCGCCATACCCACACCCTGCCATCGGATCGCCACATTGTGTACCGTGATTTGTCACTCCACACAACGTTTTTCTACTGTTCAATCGTCCAATTTTTAAGCTCCTTACACCAAGTGAGGTGTCGTTTGGCATTTACCTGCGTGATGTGTGGCTTATGAGCAGCCGCTTCACAATGAAATCCAAATTTTCTCACCTCACGCCTAACTGTCATAGTACTTGGAGTGCATCCTGATGCAGTTTGCAATTCCTATGTGATGGTTGGATAGATGTCTGCCTATTACACTTTACGACCCTCTTCAACTGTCGGTGGTCTCTGTCAGTGAACAGACGATGTCGGCCTGTACGCTTTTGTGGTGTACATGTCCCTTCAGGTTTCCACTTCACTATCACATCAGACACAGTGGACCTAGGGATGTTTAGGGGTGTGGAAATCTCGCGTACAGACTTCTGACACAAGTGACACCCAATCACCTGACCACGTTCGAAGTTCGTGAGTTCCGCGGAGCGCCCCATTCTGCTTTCTCACGATGTCTAATGACTACTGAGGTCGCTGATATTGAGTACCTGGGAATGGGTTGCAGCACAATGCAGCTAATATGAAAAATGTATGTTTTTGGGGGTGTCCGGATACTTTTGATTACATAGTGTATGTGTGAGCGACTAGGACGAACATAGTGATGTCATATTTTCTAACATTCGAATAACTGGAAAATAAGGTGAATTCAAAGCGATACATATCGAACAAAATTCTCCTTCCTTCTGCAGGTATTGTTCCGAAATAAAACTACCTACATACTATTCTGTTGTTTGGTTACAATCAATTCCCTAATAATTCAACTTCACCGTGAATTATTGCTTAGCATTATGTTCGCCTGAGCCACTCACACACGAATATAATTATGAATACAGTTTCTCAGGTTTATCATATATGAAGTTTTATCATAAATAAGGCAGTATTGGAATTTATTTTATTACGTGTGTAATTTATTTATTTATACTCTGATATTTTTTTATTCAACATACTGCTTCCAAATGCATTTAATCTGCATTATTAAGTTACTCCCAAAAACAAAACATATCTTCTGTTCCACCGTATAATGCATCATGAAGGTATCATCTCAAGCAGGTATTACATACAAATTACAGAAACTTTTCCCCTTTGGTTTTGGTGTATCTATTCCTGGGTTCGATTCCCAGTATGCAAAAAATTAATTTCACAATCATTCACTTTCATTAAACATTCATTTCATTTAATCTAAAGGCTACAATCGTAGAATATTAAAATAAATAATAATAATTTCATTTAGTAATTACAAGATTCGTACACCCACGAATAATATTCAAAAGTGATAATAAGTCTATTACCTATTAAAATGTAACAAAAGAATATAACATCACAACCTAAAGCTTCTTTCTCATTGCCCTTTTCCATTAGTAATTTGAAGTTCCCTTCTCAAGTACCCATCAATTATATTATGCTTTTTACGTATACTAAAAGAATGGCATTGTATATCATGAATTAACTATAATAAGAAACGAGACACTAGCTGTAAAAATTTGAGTATGCAATTCAGACTGCAATAACCATGTCGCTGGCTGCAATTAGTCTAACACTTTTAATAATACAAAAGGAAAATTAATGAAGTCAAACTGCCTTTAAGAACCCAATTTACTTGGGCAACCTGGCGGAGTTGGCTATAGGGAAACTAAAATTATACGTCATTGTTCCTAATTCAATACGTTATAGAGCTGCACCTCGAACTAGGGAATCCGATAAAAAAAAAATCATTTTAAATTATGAAGATGTATTTACTAGAATCAAACAGGTGAAACAGAGGACAATACAATTTATCTTAGTACAGTTATGATAATTATTTTTTTTTATTATTATTTTCAATTTGTTTCACATTCGTTTTAGTGTTCTGTGGATGGTCGAAAGTGTTTGAGTTGATGAACACAAGCTGAATCAAGAAAGAAACAAAATTGATATCAAAACTTCTCTAGTTTTCGAAGTGTATCGAACAAGTTTTTCTTTTGATAAGGAGCATGATTTCTCACGGTTCCAGACTTTAACACGTTCAAAGCGAACCGAAAGTGAAACATGTTCTCAATAATAAAACTTTCTCAGCAAAGGAATGAAATAAAATATCAAAACTCTGATTGTTCTCTTATTAATGATTCATTTTGTGTCGGAGCAAAGTTTGAATATTGATCTCTTAATTTTACCCCCGATTTATTTGCTATATTGTTACTTATGCAAAATACATCTACTGCCTAATTTAGAATAGCAAGTTGCGTAGATGCTATCCTTCTTAATCGGCGCTAATGCAATTAAGTGTTGTACTGCGTCACATAATAAGTCGTTACCTTAGCCGAGCATATTTTATATTCGAGTACAAATAGTGATCAATATAATGAGTACAGTCATTTACTACGAAACATAATTTTTGTGAATTGGTAACACTGAACATTCAGGCAGTATGAGTTTTTTTTATCAAGATAATAAGAAGTGTACAAAGCTGTGTAGTACGGATTAGTATGCACTATAGAGCATGGGCGCCCGAAGAAAGTTTTCTAGCGGGGGAACAAATCTCTGGTTGTTATACTACATTCGGTATTTTTTATTTTTACTAAGCAAATGTTAGGAAATTTAATACTTTTTCGTAAGCAATGGGGCGCTCAGGGCCCACCCTCCCCTCCCCTTTGGGCGCCAATGCTATAGAATAGACATTGGTGGTAAGAATGGAAGATCTCCTGTTTTCAAATTGGGCAAATTATGCTTGAGTCGCTAGTTGCAGGAAATGTATCCAGTGATTATGTGAACAGTTAAGAGTATCGTGTGTATCCTGTAGGTGAGAGATTTTCCTCCAACAACGATGGAATCTTTCAAGATGAAAGTGTGCCATTCGAGACAACCAATAAGACCTCTTCTTGAACGGTTAGAGGATTGAAACGAGGAACTGCTGGTGCTCAAAATTCTCCAACATGAACTATTGAAACTCTATTGTTACTTTTAGAGTAGCTAGTCGCTTGGATGATGTGCTCCTCATTCGTCGCTAACGCAATTAAGTGTTGTATTGCATGAAATCTTGTTCGGTTTTCCTCTGGAAGCGATTCAATAATAATATGACAACTTCGCTACTGATTCAAGCAGTACAACAGTCTAATACTTTGTACTCTAGCGGATTACGATATGAAACCATCTTTTTCAATGTTTCCTCTCTGTTTCGTGCTTACTATTATTTAATATATGGTAAAACTACTAAATACTATTGCCATCTGCTAGACAGAAATGTATCAAACTCTAACTTAACCCAGCAAAACACAAAGAAATTGAACCATAAATAAGGAGGGCGCTCTCAACCTAAATACAGGACTACTATTATATGCGCTCTACGCATTGAAGACACTATCGAGAAACTTCAGAGTATGATCTACTCTGCACGGCAAGATTCATTAATAAGACTTCAATTACTTTGATCTTTTACTGTGTTCGAATTCTGTTGCACTTTTTTTAGTGGCATTTCTTCGTTGCAATATATCTATCTATTGTATGTTTATGACTACGTGGACTAACACCATTGAATGGTGAGAAAGTAAATATAACGAGAAAAAGATTTTCCTTAACTTGAGCTTGGCTGTACAAACTTGTATACCTAGATAGTTTCGTATAAACATTCTGAAAACGTTGCAAGATGATGCATGTGTATTCATGCTTCCTTTTAGTGTAATAAATATTTGTGTATTTGTATGTGTGTGTGTGTGTGTGTGTGTGTGCTTGTAAATACGCATGACTTATTGTGTTACTGTGTTGTGGGAAGTGCAGTAATCACAACAGCAAAACTAGGTGTATTTATTGTGTACACTTATGTCCAAAATGATTGTCGCATATCTATAATTCTCGACTGATATGGCAAAAGTTGATGTGTCCATTTTTGTACTTTTTCAAAAAATGCGTTTCAATATTTTCGTGCCCTCTAAAAAATCGGCTATTTCAGGCACTTTTGTAAAATACCTCAAGTTGCTTCCTTCGAATATTAACTGTTACGGCACATCTTGATTTGAGTCGAAGGTTGCCATAATCGTTTCAAAATGGCGGTTAAAGGACATATCAAGTTATGCCACATTACGATTGTTCACAACGTAAAGCTGATTTGGGTGCTAAACAAAAAAAAAGCACTTAGTTTCAACTGGAATAATATAATGAATAAATACAACTCATCTAATCAATATACGCCAAGTAAGTTATGAACAAGGAATAATACAGGGAATCTTTTTTGCCGAACAAATGAGTAACGCATAGGTACATAAATGCTCAACAGCACTAATTACAGTCACATTTATTGAACGATTACCGTCAAATTTGGCTGCCAAACGATCATCCAAAATTTACGGTATTATCGCAATATTCATGGTAATACATGCATTAAAGGCCATATTTAAGTCCCATTACCTTAAATATTACGATAATACCATACATTTTAGGGTAATCGATTGGCAGCCAGATTTAACCGTAATCGGTCAGTGAATGTGACCGAAAATTTTTATAGTATGTATAATATTGTAGTATTATTATGTCTCAGAATAAATCACCAAAATATGTTTAAGTAAAGAAAAGAGAATTCAACGAAAATGTCAATGAACGCTGAATACATGATCAGACATGTTGAGTATGCAAACTTAGTCTTCTTCCTCCTCGGATGGAGAATTGTCATCAAAAACAAGACGAGTGAGGGTATCCGTACGTAACTCTTTGTAGAAGATGTGACTGCAAAGATCAATGAAAAGTAACAAGTCCAAAAGATCGGACTTCTTGCGCGGATTTATTGGCAGGGATTCACTGTAGCATGCTGAAAGTTCAGGAAAAGTTGGTGGGCGACCATGACGATTTCTGCGAAAGTCAAGAACACGAAATGGTGCACATTCGTCAAATGTGTCCTTAAATTTAACCACACCAATATCTTTTGTGTACTGCATCCACATGATCGCAGGCCAATTAATAGGGTTACCTTCCGTATCTTTCACACGACGCACTAAAAGTCTGATATCAAGGACTTCGGATCAAGAAATTCACTGGCAATCATTTTCTTAATAGTAAATTTGTTCTTTCCACGAACAGTACGAACCAACAAGTGCCAGTCCTGAGGAATGAGAATTGGTACATCTCCGGAATTCAGCTATATATTGATCCTGAAGTTTTTGTTCCTTCATCGTATTAAATATCAATTCACTATTTTCAGTAGACAATTGCTGCGTACGTTATTACGACAGCATATACTTATGTCAACAAAACGTTTCTTTGGACGTTTCACTCCTTTTCTATTAGAATATTCTTCTCCAGAATCTTTGAGTCGTTTCATTTGCTCCCACTAAATTTCTGTTCAGTTCTTACCACGTCAGCATTCCTGTCACAGTTTTCAACAGAAGGGTTTCCATTATTATTGTCATGTAGTTGTTCAGAACTTAATGGCATACACTCAGTGTCCGTTCTGCTTTTGTATCCCATTTCATGTATACACAACAGCTGAAAACAAACTTGGACTTGCAAAGTCATTGTCATTCAGGTTCTTTCCAGTTGCATACGCCGGTGGTTCGCCATGGTCCTCCATTCCCCGTCTCCCTCCAGGTGGACTGTGGCTATCTGTAGATACTTCATCCCTCTCAAGAATGCACTCAGGATCACCTACGTCAGAAGAATCCAGTTCAAGGGCTTGCCTAATGCTCGTTTCATCCATATTAACTATCACCTTTCGTCAGACTTCCCTTCACTAAATCTACTTACTTCTTGTGAAAAGCAGTTAAATTACGGCCAATTTATAATTACCTCACAAGGTAATCTTCCGTGAAACCTTATATTACAACACAAAAACCAATATTCAAACAGCAACGCGACGCTCATATCCAAATTATTTTCTTAGTTACCCATTGTCTTCGGCAGAGAGAAAGTCAAGTTTGTTCAAATTACATTTATTATAATACTAACAAAATTATTCAGTGTCATCTATTGACAACAATTTAGCAATAATTACGATGACTAGAATTGACATGTCCTCTAACAGTTAATTTCCCTAGGTGGCAAAACATGATATGTCAAACATATCAAGTTCTGCCAACTCAGTGTTGTGCACATTTTGACTTATCAAGTTTTGAGAACAGAGAACTGAGACATAGTTTTTTACTATACCTGTATCAACTTTTGCCATATCGTACATCTGCATAAAAGCAATACTTTACACCATATACCTCAGAAACGGAAAAAATAGACATATCAACTTTTGCCATATCAGTCTAGAATTGTCTTATTGTAAGAATATAATTTGATAATGATTTTGCAGGGTACTTTTAATACTGATACTATGTGTATAATCGTGATAAGTATATTTGTGGTAAATTTCATGAGAAAAGGATCATAAATACGAAAATTAGAATTAGTAAAACAACATGTTGCTAAATGGACAAGAAACTTTTATTTTTGTTTTATTGTTTTTATTTACCGCTCTTTTGGCACGAAATTTGCCACATACATGTCTTTGCCGATTATACACATACTAACATTATAAGAAATACTGGGCGAATTCGTTATCAAATTATATTCCTACAACAACATATTTATAGACGTGCGACAATAATTTTGGACATGAATGTACCACAGTATACCGGAAGATTTGTCTTAATAATCAGTAAGTTCACGCTTATTTAAAAATATATACTGTATATAAACGTTAAAATGCGGTTGTTCGCGCTCTACCTGCTAGTCTAGAGGCTAGCGTCTCGTACACGTGGACCCAGATTCGATTCCCGATGTGTACATATGGGTTCACAACATCGGACATATTACGGTGCTTCGTGTCCCCGTTAAACTCTAGGACCACATCTCATATACAATCTCCGTGCTGAAAAGGGTAGCTACATTTAAACAAAGAAAAAGTGACTCTTTGTCATCTGAATTTCACTAAAGAATATTATTTGCGATATCTCTAATCTAAATTTCTACCGACGTAAAACATGTTAAAAACAAATACATTTCTCTCCATTAAATTTGACATTCAAACTTCAACATCAGCAGTACCCGGCCAAGTAAGTTAGTAGTCGACAACATTGTGCTCGTGAATTTTCTCGGGATATTCTCGTTTCCTCCCACTTTCTCATTCCATCATTATTCACTTGCTTCAATTATCTTCTCCTTTAGCCTAAGGTTCTTCATAGTGGGACTTTAAATTCAATCACTTCATTTCATTTCATTAGGTGCAGAGCATGGAAAACAAACAAGTTATGCTGAGGCTTTCGTTTCATCCTAAAATGTTCCTCGTGATAGAAAGCTAAAATATGAAATGCAAAAAGTCAGTAAGAGGACTCTGCAAAATTAATATACACTTTCTCAAAAAGGGAGAGACAGACAGACAGACAGCAAGAGAGAGAGGAAATTAGACAAGGATAAGAGAAAAGGAAAAATATAAAACTTGCCTCAGGTCCCACACCATAAGGAGCAAGAGTATGACATGTTAGGAAAAGTAATAAGTTTACTATTTCCATCACTTTCTTGAGATCGTAAATAATTATCATGAACCACTAGTTTGCAAGACTTGTTCGCGTCATTGACCTCTGAATTGTCTTTCGTCCCATGCCCTGCAAATAGTGCCGGGAGTGCCATGCTAACACCACATACCTATTTGTCTAATATTTTAATTAGTGTCCCACACACAAAGAAATTTAAAATATAATTAAAATTTAAGAATTATTTATCTCATTACGAAAACAATAAAAGACTGTACATTTATTATTAAATTTCGACACTATAAACATCATTTTTAAAGCATTTTACTTAATACTTACTGTGTTATTTATTTATAAAGAATAATTGCAATATTAAAAATACCCTCCAAACAATTCTTTTCGTTTCTGTATATTCTTTACGCTTCAATACCTCAGTTGCTTCTCGATAATGACGTCACACTGGTGAAGAGCGAAGCATCTGCTCTTATAGCTCAACCTTACTTTCTAGTAACCTTGCATAAGTTAGTTGTGATAAGCAAAGCTATATATATATATATATATATATATATATATATATATATATATATATATATATATATATATATATATATATATATATATAGATATAGATATAGATATAGATATATATATATATATCAGGCACGTAGCCAAGGGGTGGGTCCGGGGGGTCCGGACCCCCCCTTCAGACCAAAAATAAAAAAATATTAAGGAAGGATGAAACAAAAAGAAAAAAGAAAAAGAAGAAGTAGCGTTAAAAATAAAAAAGCCACACCAAGCGTTTGGTTACCCTTTGCTATGAGGAGTTTTGCGTGGAGGAAACGAGGGATTTAAGTTAAAAATGGATATTATTATAATGGAGCATTACGAATTCCGTCTAGTTCCATGCTAATCCTATGGACCACAAATGACGATCGATAAAATGGTTCGATCATATAGACTGTCAGGTAGAATTTAAGAAATGCTCACAATCACCAAGGATATGAGCCTGGCAACATAGCTTTCAGTAACACTTGTTAAAGAAATGTTCAATTTCGCGGCAACACTAATCTATTTTATAGGATGTGTTAACTGCCAAAAGATATCTCGTCGCTATCCTTAAACGAAAATAAGAAAAGAAGAAGAAAAAAGACAAGAAGAACCGAAATCGAATGACCTCGGAAGGCGATATCTTTTCACTTTTTAAAATATTCTTTTACTCGAGATTTCTTCATAGTTTGTTATTAAAATACTTACTAATATATTCTCATTTTAGTGTTCTAATAAACCAATATGGCATGTTGCCAGTAAAAGAGTTTAGATGGATCGAGCCCCTGCCGTGTACCACAGTATTTCATGTCACGTCCTCCCCCCCCCCTATTACGAAATACTGGCCAAACGAACCAACAGATGTTCCCAGTAAAATAGTTTAGAATGATCAAGCCGGTGATGTGATAACCACAGTATTTCGTCGCGGACCCCCCCTATTACGAAATCCTGGCTACGTGCCTGTATATATATATATATATTGAAGGGTAAGGGGAAAAAACAAGGAATGTCCATGTGCGGGCTTTTTCGGGTGGTTTGTACTATCTGTTGGTGACTCTTGGTACTATTTGACTGTATATGCGATGCATGCGTAGATGTAGAAATGTCCATGTAAAAAGGGGCAAAAGATTTAACCAATCCTATTCTTTATACGCTGTTTTCAATATTAAAATGCCGTTTTCTCGAAAATGAAATTTTGTGACATTCCTACTTTTTTCCCCTTACCCTCTTTTCTTATACTGTAACATGGTTCTCTTCAAAATTATCGCTGATATTTTTAATTATATGGCCTTGATTATCATGTGATACAATTATACTGTTTCAACACGACAATCAAATAGATATTTTGTACCCTCAACTATGTACAAAAACAATAGTGAATAATAAAGAAAAACATTTTGTACATATTCACATCTCTTTTAATTAGACATACGTCAAAAATTCGTATTACAGAATATTGTGATTATAAATGGACATTAAAGGTTTAAAGACGTTAAATAACGTATTAACCAGAAAAAAAATATTTTGTTGCTTCCTTTATTTTCATAATTATCTACATATCAAATTCTTACATAGGGCTTACACGTGATTGTTTTCCTTTCTCCTCTTTTATATAAATCTACTTAGACTTTCGTAGATCTGTGTCTAGTATTTACGCAATATAGTAACATTCTTAATATGTATTTATGTGTCTCCGTAACTCAACTTGCTGTTGATTGCACAGAGGGTTGTTCACCTTAGTCACTGCTAATGCTCTAAGCCAGGTGTGTGCAACTTGGAACAGTGAGTGGGCCAATCACAGACCAATAAATGGCGTCGAGGGCCCTACTGTAGATATATCATTTTAACGACAATTGAAAAGTATAGTATTAAATGATGGAACATGTCCATCGTAATTTACATCACAATAATACAAAACAACTATTATACTGGTAACCAAAATATTTACTCACTAAAGAGGTGCAGCATAATGTATTTAGAACTTTGTCGGTACATCTAGCAATCCTTATACCGAGGGAAATATTTCCCCAAGTATCTGCGCTTGCCAAGTGCTCGTCTTCAGGGCGTTACCATGTTTCGCACGGTGTGATCCAGTTCATTATTAAGAAGTTTTGTAAAAGAAGACAAATTATAATAATTATTGTTTTCAATAACTGACCAGCGGGCCGGAAGACAGGTTAGGCGGGCCACATATGGCCCGCGGGCAGGCTGTTGCACATGGCTGCTCTAATCTATCTCGAAACACATGAAGTTAATCCAAAACGTGTATCAAACAGATAATAAAGCAAATATGAGACAAAATATGCAAGTGTACCAAACTTAAGGACGAGAGAAAATAAAGTAACGTGCAATATCACGAACTCAAGAGAAACGGATGAAAGTTTTATTTCAGAGCTATTCCACTCATCCACGGTGAACTAACACGTTGCGTAGCATGAACTTAGCTACGCATGTGTCTACTTACCCAACACGAAACAATTAAATGAAATGAATAAGAAAGTGTGCGTCTCAGAGAATTGTTAAAGTGCACGGGTGGTGGTGTTTATAAAAACATGGCCCGCAGACATTTGGGTGACTTTATAAGAAAAAGAATCATCGCTAAACTATCAGAAGTGCGATGAGAGAGGCCAAAGAGGTTGACATTGCCCATAACATTGTTCCATATTCATGAAGAGCACTCTGAATCACAATGAATGTTGTGCGAAGGAGAGGTGCTGGTAGACTAGGGCCAACTTATAACGATATTGTTATGATTCTTGAATTCTTTATATATTGGGCCATTGAAACACACCAATTACCTTGTATACACTTGCTTTAATAAATATAATGGAGAAGTGTACAGTTTACTTTTTATACAAGTTTCTAAAATGTCTGCTTTTTCTACACAAAAGAATAATTCTGTTTATTTCCTGTTGTCATGACGACGACATCGAGAATAGATTATCTAAAAACATTTGAATAATCTTTTTATATAATAACATTATAACCATATTATTTCTTTTTCTTTTTCTTCTTCTTTTAGTAGAATCTGCCTAGTATATAATTAAAATATTTAAAACACATTATAGCCCAAAATTACAAGTTAATAATTGTTACAAGTAAAAATATACAACATATCGTTGTATATTATGGCGCTCTACGGACTTTTCTTTTATTTATTTTATTCAATAAAAGGAAAAGAACTCTGGACCGTTAACCTTAACATCCTCTTTAAGTGCCCCTTGTATATACAATATATTTCATATCATAATTCACAAATATATTTCATTATTTTTACACAAAAAATATTATTATTAATTATATTTCTTAATTAACTCTATAAATCGTCGATTACAAGGCACGTTAAAAAATACGGTCAATGTCTTCATTCAAGTCCATTATAGACCATAAAGAGGTTAAATCATTAACTTTGGGCATAATAAAAGAAGATATTAATATACGTATATCCTAGGCAATTGTAATCGGAGAAAGTCTTTTTTTTTTTTTTTTTTTTTTTTTGGAAAGCATATAAATTTGATTTTCATTACTCGTAATTCTTCCATAAAATGCTTGACATCAGTTTTGTATAACTATCATTACTTTCACATGTTTACATTAACAATGTCCTTTTATTCTGTAACATTTATATTATTGGCGTAAAATTCGAATAGAACAAGAACATAAAAGCAAGAATTGCTTAAATAGAGTTTCTTAGAGTAAACGTAAATGATTAACTTCAATATATATATTCTCGCATTACAAAAATGATTTCCAATATACTCTATAACATGAAACACGAATAATGCGATTAATATTGCGTTTTTCAATCATAGGAAAACACATGAATAGTATAAAATGCAAATATCAAATAATACACATAACATTAAGGCATTTGTTGACATAAATTGAATAATTACTATTATAGATATAAACTCAAAGATTAAATAACATAAAGTATAATATCGTAAAACAAGTTACATATCTATAAAATACGTCATTTTTCTCCTTTGAAGATCAAGTTCCCTCTGTTAAGTCTAGTTTAAATTGCGTTGACTCATAATTTTGGTTGCATTACATCGTATTCCTCAATCTTGAGTATTTTCCTGGCGATTATGCGCCGTTACAGCATTCGGATTTCTATGCGTGTAGTTACTGCCATCTGTAAATCGATTTTGTGTGAACAGGCGAGGATTTTTGTTCCTATTGAAATTCCGATTACTAGTTCTAAAATTCCTATTTCCATTTCTGCGTTTAGGTTGCGTCTGATTGCCGGTAACATGGTGACCATTTATTCTACTATTAAAACAGTACGAATTAGAAGTATTTTCAGGTTGTATATTTAAATTGTGAATAGGCGCATATTGTACATGATTACGACCAGAATTAGCTTGACCTCTATCCTGCCCTCTATTACCATTTTGCATTACAGATTGACTTTCATAATTTTGAACAAGCATAATCAAATGAGTAAAATTGATACATTGCGCAGACATTAATAATTGTTGTAACTTAAAAGGCAATAGAATTCGAATGGACGCAATGATTCGGGATTCTGGATGACTCGGATTTAACGATACTAACTCGTAATATGTAGAAACCACAAATTCAGTGACGCTTCTATGTACCTTAGGATTGAATGGTTTCGTTCTCAGTAAGGCATCCATATTCGTTATCATAAAATCATTCTCGTAATTCGATAGTAAGGCGTTCTTAAAGTGAGAATAGGTATGAAGAATATTTCTAATGGCCTTGAACCAATTTAGACCATAATATATGGGGTAGTAACTTTAAAAACTGAGACTCGTCTACGCTAATTAGTTCACACTCGTCCTCAAATTTTTCGAGCAACTCCCTCGCTGGTATGTCTTCCGGTACTCCGCTAAATTTAGGAAGAGATTTTACATCACTGAGCCGTAACGGTTTACCTGTATTGGCCCTCAAATACCTGTAGTGGATACGTTTCTGATGGGATGACTGCCTCACTCTTCTTTCACCTTCTGTACTGTCTTCATTACAGCTCAAGGATTCATTACGTTCACAAGTTGTTCTGGGATGGCGTGTAGATTCCCAACCGATAGATGTGGTATGTACAGCATCCAGATGCCCACCATCTTGCTCTGCACTTCCGTGAATACACTTTTCTTTAATGAAGTTCACCTCATCTTGCAACTGCTTAATTTGGTTGACGTGTTCATTTACCGCTGTCCCTATAATGTCTACAGAGTCTTGAACTTCGTTGAATCTCTGTACTATCTTGCCCATTTCTTCATCATAGCGCTCGAACTTAAATGCAATTTGCTGATTCATTTGACTTAATTGCTGTTGTACTTGGTCCCATTTGCCGTCGTTACATTGCTGCAATTGCTCTAACCTTTCGTCAAAATGTTGTGCTTGCTCTCTGATTTGTTGATTCATCTTTTGGTCTAATCTTTCAAATTGTTGATTCATTTTTTGGTCTAATTTTTCAAACTGTTCATCGCTTCGTCGAGCTTGATCTCGAGCTTGATCCCTAATTTGCTGAGCATGGTCCTTAATTTATTGTGATATTTCCCTTAAGACGTCAACCATGTTCTCTGGAGAATTCGTGTCAGTATGTAAAGTTTGATTCTCCGTCGTACTCATGATATTCCTATATATTATCTTGCCACTTCTCAAAATAGTAAGATTGATGTTTGGCTTAATGTTGATCGCTTTACTCTTCTTCTAAACGATACAACTTTTTCTCTCGGTGTTCCGACACCAATTTATAACCATATTGTTATGGTTCTTGAATTCTTTATATATTGAGCCATTGGAACACACCAATTACCTTGTATACACTTGCTTTAATAAATATAATGGAGAAGTGTACAGTTTACTTTTTATACAAGTTCCTAAAATGTCTGCTTTTTCTACACAAAAGAATAATTCTGTTTATTTCCTGTTGTCATGACGACGACATCGAGAATAGATTATCTAAAAACATTTGAATAATCTTTTTATATAATAACATTATAACCATATTATTTCTTTTTCTTTTTCTTCTTCTTTTAGTACAATCTGCCTAGTATATAATTAAAATATTTAAAACACATTATAGTCCAACATTACAAGTTAATAATTGTTACAAGTAAAAATATACAACATATCATTGTAAACTGCAGCAGAAGACGACCACTATATTGTGAAACAAGCAAGAAGGGACAGATTTCAAACGGCCTATTCTCACGCTTCACAGTGTTGCGTCAACTCCATCGGTGGAGACTCTGTATTCCACGCTGTGGCCCTTATTCCACGGACATCGAGGGCATGGTTTGTAATGGTGTCAATAACATCATGAGTGCACCAATGAACAATGGTGCCGTATTTTCTTATCGAATCAAGGCAAATTCAGTCTCAGTAGTGATTCTGGTGTATACCACTGGCGTCGTAGCTAGTTAAATCTGGAGGTCGAATGAATCAAAATCAGAATCCTCTTGCCAATAAAAGTTACATATATATAAAGTAGTATAGTTTCTTTAAATATGTTTAAAATCTGGGCGGACGCGTTCCCCCAACCCTCTGCTAACGACGCCCTTACGGTACACTTTCGGAAAGAGGAAACACGCGATGAGAAAAAAAAAACATTGTCGACATGGACAATTTGATGGTTCGGTGTTCTTGTGTAAGAAGGCATAATGCATTCGTGTGCTGACTTGCCAATTTTTCAAAACGGTAAAATCACCTGTCGTCTTTGTTGCTACACTGTACTCTTTTACCATGTGTGTCTACTCAGAGCTACAGTAGGCTCCAAATTCTCTTTGTGGACAATAAAATTCGATCATATCAAACAGTGCAGATGATGGAGCTCTTGAAACGAGAGGATATTCGGAAACTAAATTCGCCTGATTGTTCCTCCCAGTTAAATCTCATCAAATGCTATGAGTTTGTTTGCTGAAGTTTGAAATACAATGAGAAGACATCTTGCAGCACGTGCAGATGCACAACGACCATTAAGCGGTTGTCAACACCGTTGGTAGATCAATTGACCTCCAAACCAGAACTCATTATTAAATTTGTGAACGGCATGGAAGCATGTTGTAGAGCATGCATCGCTGCCTATGGTGACCCCATATTCTTCTGAGATTCATTCCACTTTCCGCAATATCAAGGAGCATCATTAGTCATAGTGCTTTGAGTGTAAGTTATTTTTGTGTAAAAGGGCAATTTTTGCTCTTATAATCACGTGTTTCTTTCAATGGTTCCCTGTATCATACTGCAAAATTACTTGTTACTTATTCAACAATCTATGTCACTTGGGAACGACACAGCCTGAAAAACTTAATTTCGTCCTTAAGTGTGGTAAATCGTTATATTATTACATCGCTAGCTACATTTGCTTCGTTTCCAACAGTGAACTAAATGATACCTAATGAATTAAAATACTAGTTAAAAGAGTTAAATGAAACTATGCATGTAAAGAGTTATTGAGTGGATTTATACCACTGGTATTTTCTTCCGGAATCTTTGTAATAAGACTTCCACCAACATGCAAAAGCTACTAAAAAGTAGGCCCAAAATAAGAAGATAAAATGATGTTTGAATGTGATACACTGACAAGGACACTTCTACTTCATCAACAACACGATTGACGTTTTGTAACCCGCGGCCTTCATAAGAGTCTCGAATCCATTTCTCTACAAAGCCAGTCTCTATTAATCTAGTAATAAGGATATTGATCCTCGGAACATAAGGCGAATCCTTACGAAGAACAAATGAACCCATAATAGTCCCAAATCGTTCCTTCGAAATGTGCATCATATCTTCTCCATCAATTGTTTTGTAAAGCTGTTGGCGGTATTTCATTGTTGGAAAAGGTCCAACAACTACGGAGTCTCTTTCGTAAGCAACATGTTTAACTCCATCACTCCAACCAGATATTGTAGCTGTTCTTTCAAATATTTTTCTCATAAATCTAGAGTCATGTTCTTTTAGTACGGAGAGAAATTGAGCAATAGTACGAATTCTTAAACCAGAGTTGGCGATATCTTTGAAAGAATCTAGATCTTTCTCATATTGTGGAGAAATAATAAAACTTACTAAAGATGCTTCATATAACGATTTTAGAATAATTGTCTTCATCAGACCAAATATTAAGATTGTTTTTAGACATCTGTTTCTAGGAATAGAACTTATATTACCTTGCAAAATTACACGAACTACTTCATAAATATTATCAAACACCTTATATGTGTACAATTGTGTTGAATTAATATAAATGGTAAATATTTTTGATATACAGACATAAATGAGCACGGCAAGAATCGTAAGCCACACTCTTTTATCATAAGGAAGAAATACACGCATCCATTGAGGTAATTTTTTAGCTTTAGGACAAAGGAATGACCATTGACCAAAATAGAAAAAGGTAGCAAAATCAAAATCCAAATATCTATCTGGGAATACGATCATCGACATGGGACAAACATCAGAAAATGATGAAAATACTTCTCCTAAAGGTCCCGTCCAGCTGCCATTTGGTAATCGTATGTTCTTTACTCTTGGCATATATTTCTCGACAAGAACTGGATTAAAATTCATACTTTTTGCGACTGACTCAAAAATTTTACCTGAGAATCCAATGTATTGTATAGTATTATTTTCAGTATAACTTAAGTGGATCTGAGGTAGAATATTGAGCACACTTACATATAAATTATAACCCTGAAGGTTTGTAATCATTTCATTGTCGTATCTAGATCTTGATTGTTTTCCTGAGATGCTTAATTTAATTTTACTTCTTGCTATATTCTTGGTGAATGGATTGTATGAGATAAACGTCATAGTCTTATCATCTCTTTGCATCAAACTCATATCTGATATACATTCTTCCTGCACTATACGAGCGGACAAAATTTTTGATTGCCAAAACGTAATTAACGTGGACTGTAACACACTATTACTTAAGGTTTTGTTCACGTATTTAATATAAATGTTTGCTCTGCTGTTCCAGTAAAATATTGTTTTTGCTTTAGCAATCACAACAGAAATATTCATGTTATCTAAGAGGATTATAACGTGGGACATTTTAACATGGTGATTAACAATAGAAGACCATAGTGGTAGATCTTGTAGATTATGAATCATAAGTGGCATGGTACATCCTTGAGCAAATGAAAATGCATAGATATCTAAGGCATTTTTGCACGAAAGTTGGTAGATAATTGATAAATGAATGCTATGAGGAAATTTATGGCAGATATAATTAGCAAGTGGACAAATATCATGCTTGGTCTGTCTATCAGGAAGTTTCCATCCTCTGTAGCAGTCATAATTGTTGACTTGAAGAAATATCACAACAACAATGTTAATTCCATGCATTCCAACAATGAGTCACAACCAATATTTGATATTGCCTGCAATAAAAAAAAACATTAAAAAATTAACTAAAAGCTATTGTACGCTGGTCGGAAAATTCCAAATTTCAATATAAAACTAACTCCGAAAACCTGAAAGCATACGAAATATTCTACATATCTGCCATCAAAGTCAAAAGGATATGTATCGAAAAACAGGTCTTGAAGAAAATATCATGATTTTTTGTTTAGTTAAAACCCACAAATTTATCGATACAGTTAGGCTTAAATACCGTACATAATATAGAATCACTTATATTATAGTTACTGCTTCCTGCTTTTGTCAGATGAAGTTCAATCATCATACGATTTGATTACTCTTAATAACTCCATTTCTACCAAGTCTACATTCACAGTCTTCTATCTTTGGTCAGATTTATGATTTACATCAGTTAGTATACGCCCGTCGCGTGTGTTATAAACACCCGGGGTGAGAATTCCCACGTGCCCCCTTCAAATGTGTTTTGAAAAACAACTAGATTTTATTGTGCACTACAAGATTTAAATGTGGAATGTAAGATCATAATGTGAGGCAAAAGAAGTTGGTTTTATGTCAGTTTATTAAAACGAATGGCTTTTCTAGTTAAAACATAAAAGTTAATGAAAACATGCTTTTTGAATTATTTAAATCGAGTACTATTCTTCCTTAATTTTGAACTTGATACACATCAAACTAGTAATAGCATAGAATATACAAATAACGATACAAATATTAAATTTCAAGATTTAAAAAAAAACTCTTCTCACAGACGGCTGGAGAGAGTTTTAGTTGAATAATCCTAGGCAATGTTTTACTTTAGCGGTAATTTTCAAGTTCAATACTCTATCGGGAGTCACTCAAGGATATAATCTAGGTCCCTTGTTATTTCTTCTTGTTACTAATGATATTACTCTGTATTAATACTTCCCAAGATCTTTTTGCCGAAGATCTCAAATTATACTCCAAAGTAAGTTCAATTGAGTAGTCCATTTCTAAAACGGCTCTTGTCAATTTACAGAAAATAAAAAAAAACCGAGGAAAAACTGTAGGAAAGATGTATTTTGTAGAACTGGAAATATGTGACGATGTTCAGGTTTTTCACATGAACACATAGAAGTATTTCCAGTTCTACAAAACATACAGATCCTACATTCTTTAAAAAGTTCTCTCGGATTTTCTATAAAAGGACAAGGGCCGTTTCGGAAATGAATAACTCAATTGATGATTGCATGAAACTTCAACAGACTCTGGAGATAGTTCAAATATGGTGTGATAAGAATAAATTAGTCCTGAATGTGTCCAAATGTAAATCTGTATGTTTCACGAGGAAAGAAAATCCAATTAACTTTGCCTATACAATAAGTGGCACTTCCTTGTCTACTCCAAATACTATCAAAGATCTAGGAGTTATATTTGATAGCAAACTAACTTTTGCTCAACACGTTGAGGCAATAACGAGTAGTACTTATAGAAACCTAGGTTTAATTTATAGGATAGGACAGGATTTCTACAAAGAATCAACATTTATAAGGTTATATTTTTCGTATGTGAGATCAAAATTAGAATATTGTTTTACTGTTTGTAATGTCACTAAATACTCTAATGCAATAGCTAATATACATTTCAATTTTTTTTAAATGTTTGCATACAAAAAGTATGTCCCCTATAAAGACTTAGTAACGAATTTTAGTTTTCAAATATTAGAGAAAAGGAGATTTCTTGTTCTTACATAAATTATTAAACGGTAAAATTGACTGTCCAGAATTAGTTTCAGAAGTGTTATTACGTGTCCCATCAGTTAAGACTAGAACAGCAAACACTGGGACATTCTATTGTAGAAAAGCAAGAACTAACATATTATATAAGCCTCCTGGAAAATGTGTGGAGAATGTGTGCTTCATATAACGAAATGATTAGATTTTATGTAGTAGATATATTTAGTAATGTCCGAAAAACAAGTTCAAGACAATTGTCAGGCAATAACTTCTGCATAATTAAACGGCGTGTGTATGTGTGTGTATAATAGGGTATTATGTTAGACAAGTATGTACAGAAGACTATGGGCATTAAGCCTGTTGTGTTGTCCTTATGAAATAAATAAATGAATAAAGTTTACTTAGCCGTGGCCTGATCTTATTAAAATTATTTAAATAAAGTTCATTTACCAACATAATCTGAATTCCTTGAATTTTGTTGATTTGTCGTCCCGGCACCCTGAGTTAGTATAGCCTCAGGTGAAAATGAAATTCTCAGTGAAAAGTGATACTAAAATCATAGAAAAGTTTTAAAAAATTCAATGTAAAACTAACTTCGAACAGACGGAAACATATTTTATTATGTATAATCTATACCTATACTCTACGCTTGTGTGCAGAACTTGTCATCCAGCCAGCAAGCTGACCTATATACATATAAAGCATAAATCAGGTATAGTTACAGCTATCGCGTAAATTTTTTTCAACATAAAACATGAAGGTAATAAACAGTATTCCTCCTTTGCCTAACAATTATCGTATTAATTAATTCTATTTTATACAATGTGCACATAAGAAGCTGGAATAAATATGATAAATTAGTACACATAGTAAATAATAAAAAACATAACACAATGAAACGTAATATTCACAGAGAGAGAATACATTGTATGATATCTATCAAAAATGATGCTCCAACCTGTAGTTTGTGATTCAACTCTTTTCACTTTAGTATGAACAAAATTATACACTTTTAAAGCAAACATACTTTGCAGGTACCAATATAGGTTGTAATTTCATCATAAAATGAAATACAACCTCGATAGACGCAATCAGGGCCGAATTAAAGTACTAAGTACTAAGTGATATGTAATGTAAAAGTAAGTATTAGGAAATTAGTTTTGTGTAATATTTATGCCATTGTCTATGAATCTATACGATTCCACTAAATATCATTATGAGTAACGGTAAAACATTGGCTATTCCATTTGATTTAAGTACTAAGTGATACCGGCCTCCTGGAGGACAGGGGTCTCTACTCTTACCAAAATCTGAATTGTCTATCTAAAAAGAATTATAAAGATACAACCGTCATCATAAAACAAAATATGACCAAAAATGTGAAACACTGTGAACCAAAATGCTGTGATCTCTCGATTGCTATTGTAGGAAGAAATACATGTTTAAAATGTATAATAAAGAACTGAAAACTTAAAAAAAAAACTGTTTTGTCGTGTACGGCTAGTTCCTTTTATTTTAAAAAAAAGATGGTAGGCTATTTGTCTCATATCTAGAGGAAAAATAATTGCATATGTGAAGCTGGAATGCTTAAAAAGCAAGCTGCTGGATATTAAAACAATAAGATATTGAATTGAACGATTCGAAGCAGAAAAGGAACAGGGATTACAAGCTAAAGCGAAACTGAGTAGATGACAAGTGACAAAGGAAGACGAAAATGTTTCGAATTAATAAACCTAACCCAGCAAACCCGGTCGCCAGTTGGCCAATAGCCACTGGTTACTATTTAATACCAAAATATTCACTATCCTCTTAGGTATTGATCAACATAAATACCATTTCCCTCTGACTTATGATTTCCGAGATGTGGCTCCTTAAATATTCCCAAATCGGAACCTTTTTGGCCAATATTTGGGAAAAGGTAAGAGTGATGCGAAAAATTCATAACTTTCACAGATAGTTTTTGATGCTCTGTTGAATGGACGGCTCGAAATTGAAACATTCGCAAATAACATACACACACACACACACAAACATACATATATATATATATATATATATATATAGGATTCAGTAAAGAAACGTTTTAAGTTCGTTAAAAATCAATATTTTCAAAAGAACAAAGAAAGAGCTGATTCAAAGACGACAGTCACTTGAAGTTTACAAAAATCATGAGGTAAGTTTATTGTACTTTGTAACAGATGTAGAGAAATCAACATTCAAAATAATTATGATTAGTAAACAAATGCAATTCATTTTCAGTGTATTTAAATTATTTCAAAATAATTGAAGCACAGTACAATCATTGTTTTGCTGGTATGCAAATATATATAATTCATTTAGTAATTAATTTCACGAGAAATAAATATTAACAGATATAAAATTGACTAAACAAATGTACCGGTATATTTTGCAGTGCTCAATACTTAAAAATTCCCAATTGAGTTACTTAGAAATTCAGCAATGCATTTACATTCACATTGAAATCACATATATATTATTAATTACGATGAGGGAATCATTCGTTTACTTTAGTTACCCAAATAAATATTTTTATATAAATAAAAGCCACTTTAACTTAAGAATCAGTACGAGCTCCACCGTGGCTAAGTGGTTAGTGGACGCGCCTTTGGAGTGGGAGACCCGAGTTCGATTCCCGGCGGGGTTTCATGTGGTTCGGATTCCACGTTAACTCGTAGATCCACGTCTCGTATAGCCTCGCTACTGAACGGGACGTTAAAATCAACTCAATTAAGAATCAGTACGTATATTACTGCTAATCAATCATCGAAGATTATACAGCAATGAAATAGTAAATATCAAACGAAATCATTAAAAAGTACGACATTGCAATAACGATCTCGTAAGAAATGACTCAGCTCCTTGAATCTACTCTTCTTCAAGATAATCTATAGTACGAAAACCACATTTTAAATACAACGGTATTTAACGTCTATCCATAGATGAGTATTCATTGTAAAATCTGTAAGAGGTAATTTTAACTTTCCAAGACATTATTGTTTCATTTACATATTTTAAGATACATTATGTAATCAAATACATGAATTTCGTCGTAAAATTCCTTGATTTAAACATAATACAACTTATACCAAGTTATTACGTATTGAACTGAAATTTCAGCTGTGGTTTCGTAAAATGGAATACTGTAAAGTACTTTAATTATTCATCTCGATTACTGCAAAATTGGCACAAAATTTCAAGTAACTCCAAAAAACATACTCTAATTACCAAGTATACCTTTCTATTTGAAAACAAAACAGCTTTTACTAGAGACTAGGTCCATTGGTCCAAAACACATCGGGTCTTGCCTCCCTGCAGAAAAGTACAGTAACTATATGTTAGTGATTACCTCAATGAAATAAATTACTATCTGACACGAAATTAACTATTCAGATAATCCTGAAACTTTACTTTGCTTTTCACATAATCAGTTAACCAACAAGTGTGTAAACTTTTGTAAAAATCTAAATTTTTCTCCACCTCATAAGAACTTACGTATTGATACATTTTACAGCCCTGAAATAGATCGTCATACTACACTAAAATCATCATCTCTTTCGCTTACATTTATGTAAGAGGGAAGAATGAAATGAATTCTTTGAGTTTTATGTCCCACGTATATATGCCAGCTAGGCTAAAGGAGACGATAATGATGACAAAGGAGGAAAATGCTTCAACGAAGAAAGTAGGAGGAAACGGAAGAACCCCAAGAAAACCCATGAACACGGTGTTTGTGTACCGAAAGTTCACTTGGTGCAAGCTGGGATCAAACCAAATATCCTAGGCATAAGAGGTGAACACTCTACCGCTGGGTCACGGCAGCCTCTTATGTAAGATGGGGCTACAAGTATGTAAACAGGGCAACTCTTACTTGAACCAATGGAATTAAAGCAACAAATTGTACCCCACTTACATTTTTCTATGATAGTTCTGTAAGTAATGACTGTTAGTTTTCCATTTTTCTTATCGCTGACTTTAAATAAAAGAATAATATAGTAATAAAATAATATTAGTATAGAAAGTGTTATTTTTCATTTAAAAAATACAATTTTTTGATTGGGATCCAAAAGGTATCCCACTTCGCATTCCGCGGAAATAATTTAAGTTACTGCAATACGCATTCTTTTTCTTTTTGGGTAATCACTACTGCTTCGTAACATAATTAATTCTGAGAAGAATAATGTAATATTACATTGGCAAACATTGAACTTGCCTGTGGCACTGAGTATCGTCGTGCAACATTAGCTAAAGCTCCAGCATGAACTTTGCAGCCCTGACTGAACAAGGAATAGAATCTGAATTTGTTTCACATGATTCTTCATCTGATGAGGATTATGTTGAGAAATTAAAAGAAGAAATTGACTACCAAAGTGATTAAAATTATGACTTCATAAATTCTCACGACCAAACAAACATCACAGGAAAAATACTTTGGGGAGCCAATTTTTAACCCGCTTGACACTTGGCGGGTACTAAATACCTTGGCCCTCCAAGGGTTAAGAAAAATTGTTAATGAACGACCTGTAAATGTAAGGTCAGTGAATTTACTGTACAGTATCAATTTTTAAGTTTGCCACAAATCTATTTTCTCAAACATTTCACATCACGAATTACATTCAACTATATTTTTTCAGCTTAATGAGATGTCGATTGGTATATATGTTATCCCTCAAAAAGACTTTCGTGTAAAACACTAATAGCAGTACAGAATTAGGTACCTATCTGATTGAGTTACTATCGAGAATACCTGAGAATTAAATATCTTTACTGGAAATGGAACCTAGTACTATGAACATCGAAGTAGTACTTTGCAAAATAGTCTCTCACATAGACAAAAGTAAACTAATTTTAAACAAAATATTATCACTGTGCAAATTTTTGGAGCACAAGTCAAATACTTCGAAACACAAGACATTCACTTACAATACAATATGTCAAACAGAATTTTGTCTTCAATGAAATCATATCCTGATATGAAAACATCAAAGCAATTACAGCCCTTGGCCATAGATCAATTCGGTCCATTAGCACGTGACAGCACATTATTCAACAAACACTTATTATTAGAAATGATAAATCAATGCATTATATTGTTACAGAATTCATTCAACATCTTACAGCTCAAAAGATTATTGGTGCGTTGTATTCACATGCCGCTGTGATTTGTCTTTGTTTTCCTTCATAAATACATACAGAGAAACTTTATACACAGTTTATGTGTTGATAACCTGTGGTTTTTAATCTGGCATAATTACAGTAATTTATACAAAATTGTAATCGATTCGTCGTCTCTGTTCGGGCGGATATTTAGTTGTAACCGACCAGGTATCGGATCGCTGTTCGGGCTGCCATTTATTTGTAACCGATTCTTGGGTATTGGGTCACTGTTCGTGGTTCTGTCCTCCGTGGTCCTGCCAATGGATATTTGATGAAGGCCTGGACTTACCTGGGTAGGACGATGAAGGACCTCTTGAAGAAGGGATTACCAAATTGTTCCCAAATTGCTCTTCGGTCTCAATGACGAGATGAGCATTAGGCGCTGAGAGGTTCGGATGTCTCGTCTCGAAAACATCATGGACGATCAGACGGTCATCCAGACCATAACGCACACAAATATCATTCACACATACAAAGAAAACACCCTGGGTTAAATGACACTATACTTATTTATTAGAATACTATTAAAGAGAAAAATATTGAAGACAAATGATCACAACACTTAACACTATATATGGAATATATAATTATTTCCATTATCGCCATCGCACTTTACTTTTCATTATATTGTAGCACTTTATCACTTTGATTTACATATAGAAAATTATAATTGAGATTTCACTATAAGTGCTTTTCTCACACCATTGACGCACTTCGAGGTTTAGCACTGGGGGAAAAGTTGCCGGGATAATCCCACGTAGTAATCTAGTTGCTGCTCCAAACAATCCTGAAGAGTTGAGAGGAATCTTCAGCAAAATAACACAGTTTCCAAAGTGGAATGCTAATGTTGGAGACGCGTTTATAACTTATACGCACAATGTATGTGAACCTGGGATTTGTCTCGTTAGTTGTGGATCGTTGAGAAAACACCATGTTTGATCTCTTGTTATTATCCGATTCAGGGATTTTCCACCAGTGTCAGCACTTCTGATCATTGATCTTGTGTCAGTACGCGAGGGACACGGTGCTGGATGACATGCGACATGTTCAAGCCATCTATCAGAATGTTGTGACACGTAAAATGGCTTATCCGTATTGCTGCAGCGAGGCCATCTTCCGACTGGGAACGGTTAGAGCGCACAACCATTGCAACCTCTTCGATCTTGCGTTCTGTTCGGACGCCGACGTACTGGTTCATAATCCTCTAAACTGTTTCTGTCTTTCGTAAAACATTGGTGCCACATAAACACTGCACTGTGTTCCATAGCGTTGTTACTCTACTCTTGCGTGATCATCTGCAACGTTCCTGCAGCGGATTAGCCTAGTTTTCGGCAGTACTTGATGTTTGCCCGTTGCTCAAACTGCAACAACATTCTCCAAGTCCGCCCCGGTGCAATCAACTTCTTTCACAACAGAAACAGTACATCTGTTTACACATTATGCACAGACCTCCCTCTTGTTGGGTCGAGAGATGAACTTCCACTGCTTCCTCCAGGATATCACTTACCAGCAGTAGTATACTACTAGCGCCACATTGTGTCCTGTCCATGAATTTATTGACTGTATACAAGACTATATATATATATATATATATATATATATATATATATATATATATATATATATATATATATATATATATATATATATATATATAAGAATTTAGCTTTCAAAGATAAGAACTACATAATTTACAATGACGTAATATTTGTTATCGCTATAGCCTATAAACAGACATAACGTGATTCGAATTAATTGAGAATAAGAAATGTATCAGTTGGTCCAATATTTGCGCTTAATACATGAATAGATCAAATCCTTCATAAAATACTTAATTCCACCATTCTACAGTGCTGAATTTGAGAGGGAAACCCCCTAAGAGAATGTAGCGATGATGTTCAGCAGTGCATGAGAATTTAATTTAGGATCGAATTAATACTGTAATTATATAAATGAAGTTGGAAATAAAAATAAATGAGACACGCTAATTCGATAATGGAAAAAATTCAACACGCAAGTAAGAAAGTAAAATAAAGGAAAGTATTTACTATACCTCAGCCAGATGCAGTTATAGAGTCCTAGATATGATGATAAGGTGTGAAACATAATCCTCCAACAGTGTCTATAGCTTCACGTGTTTCCATTGTCCAATTTACACGGACTCGAATCCTGACCTTTAGCACGGACGTCGATTTCTAGCTTTCACTAGATCATAAAAGAGCTCATTCTTTCCGAATGGAGCTGTATTCCTGTCATGACACTTCTGTCATACAAGCGGTAAGAGGCTACGGTTGGCCTCATGTCTGTGATAAAGGCCCTTCCTCTAGAATTTACCTCGTGCTGCCATTTTGATTTTCCAACGGGGAAAAATGTGTCTGGCGTTGCCTGTCCAATAGATTTGTTCAATGTTCTTTTCTTCTATCATCAGTGTTGTTCACACGTTTGTCCACTTCAACACAAGGTTATAAGAATTGAAAAATAGGAAGTAACGAGTTATGCTGAGATTGTTTCCAGGAAACAGGTAGAAACTAGGAAAGGAAAGGAAACTATCTTAGCAAGGTTCAGAAAGTTTTAAAATATGTCTTGTGTTTTTATTTTAGTTCCAAATACAGAATGGTTCAATAAATGAAGATTGTAAGCAGGGAGAATCTATAAATAGGCACAATGCCTCATAGTGACCTAATTTCATTACAGCATTTACAACATATTTATGAACAGAAGAAAACATTACTAGAAAATGAAACAAATTATGAACAGAAGCATAGCATTACTAGAAAATGAAACGAATTATGAACAGAAAATGTAACATTACTAGAAAACGAAACAAATCATGAACAGAAGGGTAGCATTACTAGAAACTGAAACGAATTATGAACAGGAGCTTAACGTTAGTAGAAAATGAAACAAGTTTTGAACAGAAGTGTAACATTACTAGAAAATAAAACAAAGTATGAACAGAAAAAGTAACGTTACTAGAGAATGAAACATATTATGAAGAGAAGCGTAACATTACTAGGAAATGAAACAAATTATGAACAGAATTGTAATATTACTTGAAAATTAAACAAATTATGAACAGAAGTGCTACATTATTAGAAAACGAAACAATTTATGAACAGAAGCGTTACATTACTAGAAACTTTAACAACTTATGAATAGAAGTGTTACATTACTAGAGAATGAAACAAATTATGAGCAGAAGTTAACATTAGTAGAAAATGAGGCAAAAGTACTCAACAGTTACTCCATGTAAGGGTAAAAATTCAATAATAAAAGCAGATAAAGATTATGAAAAATATGTAAAATGAAGACATCTGAAATGAGTAACAGAATTAAGAAACGCCGTTTCTTTTTCTGTTCCTTGAAGTTTATCGTACCTTTCCAGTACCGAGTATGAGACATTCGCCTACATAAAGTATATTATGAATAACCTAAATGGGTTCAAATTTCAAAGTTCTCTCAGAGAATCAAATCGGAATTACGTGTACCAAAGAAACATGCTCTAGCTATTCTTTTGTTTTTCCCAAGATTCAACCCAAACTGTCACACTGGTTTTCATGGTTTTATCATGTAACATTTTCCAATATTCTATCCACTCCAACACGGCAGAAACAAGAACAAAAAACTTTGAGGGAGAAAGTGCTCTTCAGACGAATTTGAACGCTCAGTGAGGTCTACTTATGATTGTTAACCTAACCCCTCAAACCATTCGACTACATCATACAGCAGTGGAGAGGTCAACAAGCGATATTGTCCTTCACAAGTTATTATGACCTTACGTTGAAGTTGCTAATCCTAGCACAAGATTTAAGCTAGTTGCTAACAAATAAAACAAATGTGTTGTAAGTATAGTTTTTAATATATTTCATTCTGCTCTGGTCAGAACTGTGTTTTATTTGTTAACCTAGGTACTGTTGAGCTGTTGTGAATGCATACAAGCTAACTAACTATATGGCCTATGGAACCCGGAGGAACCCGGAGCCTATGGAACCCGGCTATGTTGGCAAAAGCTCTTCATTGTCCTTGGCCATCTATATCTAGTTTCTACTTTGTATTCCAATTTCTGCAAGGGCCATCTTAACATTGTCCTCCCATCTGCGCCTAGGTATTCGTAATGGTCGTTTCCCGATTTTATTTTCAGTTAAAAGTTTGAAAGCATTTCTGCTTTCTTTCTTTTTGACCACAATTCCTACCCACCTGAGCATCCTAGACTTCATGACCCGTTTTTGTAAACGGTATAAATTGTGCAGTTACTCGTTATGAAGTTTAAACCTGCATACATTTTTAATAAATATTAGTTTCACGATATGCAAAAATACAGCAACTTAAATACACAGAAAAAAATACTTTGTTGTATATTGACCTTTCAGCACAACTCTATATTTTAAATATATTTTTTAAAAATAAGTTAGAAAACTATGGCTATAAAAAGTAGCTTATCACTTCTCTCCAAAACAGATTTGACAGCTAAACAAAAATAACGACACTAGATATTAATTTAGTTGAAAACAGAAGAAAATTCTTATATTTTGATTTGTTGTAACATGAAAATCAGGCATTTCGTAATACCTTGAGCTGTCAGTAAAAATTTTGCGTGTTTCTTATATATATAAATTTTTCACTTACTGTACTGCAGCTAATAAATGAAATGACTACAAAATATGTAATAATGTAACAGCCCTCCCACTCAAAAAAATCAAATCTTAATCTTACAGCTAAACTAAAGTAATAAACAAGAAAAGCCTTTTCTATTAACATATCAGACAGTGAAATATTTACGCATAATTCTTTTATTTTTTTACAACTATTGTGATTCGAGCGATAAATATTGTGTCACAGGCTGTCGATACTTCTGTCGCTAGTCTTCCAGTCCGTCGATTTCTATAACCAGCATTTTAAATGACCAGAATTCTGTCGCAGAAAGGTACTGGTTACTTGGTACGATAGCTACATCTACTAATATGTGTTAAAAACAGAATTGTTTCTTATCTTATTGTACGTGTGATTGTATTTTAGCCTAAAGTCTGTGGACATTTTCGTGAGTATTGCAGCATGGCCAATAATTATGTTCCAAGTCAATAATTCAAATTACCAGAACGGCTATAGTGATCGCAAAGAGTCGTGAAGCTTGATCTAGGTCCACCGATTTCATCGTCAAATAGAACGAGAGGGTGGTTCCCGTCGTCAACCCTCATCCATGAAATTTTGTCAGTGTCGTCTCTCTAACATCTCCCGAAGGTACAGTGTTGTCGGATTGGCGCTAAGTTTCGTTTTAATGTTGTTTTCATTGGTTTATACAGGGCAAGTGGAAAAGATGGACCCGATTTCAGAAAGTTATTCTGTGAAACCCTAATAAACACACGTTATTGTGAGACATGTATTAAGAAAAGTAAACTGTCAAAGTTTTCATCAAACATATCGCAAGTGTTGTTTCTGAGCTCGCGTGACACGGCACCCATAAAACCGATAGTCTATCTCATGCCAAACCTTTTGTAGTATGTTTTGGCCAATACCAGTATTTAATTTCATGCTCACTGTTGATTTTTAGCGGTAGAATGTGGAAACACTGCGTGGAAAATAAACTTTGAAACTTAACATTTCTAAGTTCATGTCTCACAAATGTCTATTAGGTTTCACAAAATTAATTTCTAAAATCTGATACATCATTCTGACTTACCTGTATTGTTATTACCGTTTAACTAGAAAAATTCTTACCGTTCGTGTTACATTTCTTTAAGTGCTCTTTCTTTCGCTTGTCCATTATGTCATCAAAATTTCGCCACATTTTTGGTACATTTCTGATGTTTAACGTTGTCTCAAGTCTTTGTTCGGAAGGCAGCTCCACGAATCGTACCGAAATATTACGATATTTCACATGTGAAGCAAAACGGTTCTATGATTGATGTGGAGTCCGGTCTCCACGAGCTGTTGCGGTCAGTATAGCATCATTTTCTGTCATTTGTTATTTCTGTACCTTAGGTTTATGTTAGGTAGTTTCAAGTTATACAATGCGTACCATGAAAAACGTTACACTTCTGATACTGTAAAATATACAATGCATTCCATGAAGAAAAAGTTATACCGTACAATATTACAATATGTTCCATGCAAAAAGTTACTTTTATGAGACCGTACAATATACAATGCGTTCCATGCAAAAAGTTACATCTGTCATGCCGTACAAACAAAGGCTGATAGAGATATGGAACCTTCTAAAACTATCACGAGTCCAGAGAACAAATTCCTGTTTGTTCGTTCGTACCACCAGATTAATACTATTACTAACCCATCATATGCCAATGCACGTCGGAAATATCTTAGTGTGGAATAGTATAACCATGATATGGTGTATTTCTAACTGATAAGAACAAAGTTACAAGTGATTGAAAATTGTAATATCTTCAAAAGATTTTATTTCAAGACAGTCCTTGAACGTATCATAATACTGTTTACAACAATTTGATATCTCAACACGTTCCGGAGATATTTAAAATATGAGTAGAGATTGCAACTCTGCTTAAAATGGCTTACACTTGTGGGATTTTTTGTAGAAAAATGTTGCTTTTGTCTGCATATATAACATCACAGCTGTAGTTTTTAGGGATTGTAATTAGTGATGGTTTGAGATGAAATTTCCCATGGGGAATTTTAATAGGCTGATCAAAGCAGTGCTGCCTAAATACTAATAGCCATTATTTATCATGATCGGTGATTTATTTCGGGAGCAAATACGCAGCTCCAGTTGAAAATTCCTGCGTGCCACCCCGTCAAATAATTACTGATTGTAATTACACAAATTCTTGCATTTTCGAAATTCTAAGCAATGTTACAAACTTTATTAATGTTTAAAATCTAAACACATGGAAGTTCGTCCGGTAATATGGATGGGCTAAAATATTTAAAAAATACTTTCGACAAAGTGAATATTTTCAAATATCTAGAGTCAATATTAACCCAGCAAAACCATATTCAGGAAGATATTAAATGTCGATTGAAAGTAGGGAATTCGTGTTATTATTCAATTCAAAATGTTTTGTTGTCATGAATTCTGTTGAGGAATATGAAGCTTAAAATATATAAAACGATAATCATGCCTCTTGTTCTGTGTTGTTCCGAAACATGATCACTTACTTTGAGGGAAGAATGTAGACGGAAAGTATTTGACAAGATCCTGAGACGAATATTCCGAACCCAAGATTAACGAGAATGGGGAATGGCGGAGACTTTATAACGAGGAACTACATAATTTATACCATTCACCAAACATTATTAGGGTCATCAATTCTAGGAGGCTCAGGTGGGTAAGTCATGTAGCCAGAATGGAAGAAAATAGAAACGCTTTCAAAATTTTAACTGGAAGACCAATCGGAACACAACCTTAGGAAGACCTAGGCGCAGATGGGAGGACAATAATAAGATGGATCCCGCAGGAATAGGAATACGAGGTAGAAACTGTATCCAGTTAGCTAAGGGTAGAAGTCAATGGAGAGCTTTTGTGAACGCGGCATTGAACCTCGGAACCAGGCCATAGAGTTAGTTAGTTAGTTATTAATTTGTATTATATCTCTAGAAAGAGGGTAAGATTTCAAGTTACTATAAACGGCATTATGATTTTTATTTTTAATGAAAACCATGGTATGATTGAATGTGATAGATATCTGAGCACTTTCACGAAATAAAACATTTTGAAGAAGAAATTATTTCCAACCAATTATAAATTTGTTCCTACTTGTTAGTAACACGTCATTTCATGGTCATAATATACCACACTTCCAAAGTGCATTGACACATCTGTCTTGTATTATTACTGTTGTCTAAGTCTATAAAATTTTGACGTCAACTGAAGCCGTGATATTGCAGTGGCCTTAGTTGGTAACCCTGGAAAATAATATGACATTGTAACTTTTTGCTCGTCATGTAGGTTTGAACTATGTAATAATCTGAAGTAGTGTTACTTTTTTTTAAATGTATAACTTTGGGTATAGTTAACGATACACTATGCCGCGAACAGTCCACCGAATTCCCAGGAGGACCTTCTTCTGGTGCAGTGCTGGTTTCGGCTGTTTTGAAACCGGTTCATGAGATGCTAACCAATCATGACGGCGCAGTGGGGCTTCGTATAGAACCTACTTCTCATCATATGTTGACATCCTGTCCAGGAATGACTCCTTCCTCAAACGAGACAGCAAAGAAACATTGGTGGCTGCTCGTGTTGCCTTCTGACCCGGAGTCAAATCATGTGGGACCCATCGACCCAACTTGTAGTGTTTCCCAAGTTGACGGAGGTGCTGCCGAATGGTTTCTCCACTCACATTGAATTGTAGTCCCAGTACCTCACATGTATGGCCACTGTTCATCTTAATTGCTGCCTGAAGGTCTTCATTTTGTATATGTGTTGTTCTTCCGGCAGGTGGTGCGTCTTCGAATGTTTCGTGAAGGTTTTTAACTTGTTAAACCACCGCCGCAGTGTCCGCATAGTCGCGACGCCCTCACCAAAGGCCTGTCATATCTTCGCCCAGTTGAAGAAGCGTTTGACTTCAGTTTGAACTCGTACAGCATACACGCCCTTATGACGCTCTGTGAAGATCTCATGTTCACTCTGTCTTTAGGCAAGTTCACGGTGTAACTGAACTGGCACAACCAGGTAGTATGTTGAACACATCCACACCAACAACTGATCTTCGCCTTATCTCCATTCGCATTCAAGTTTCAGTGTGAGAGTTAATCTAACACAGACCTCTACAAAAAGTGACAGAACTTTCTTGTTTACCTTTATAATATTTTGTTGGCACATAAACGGCCTCTGTATGTTAAGAAATAGGTTTATCCATGGTCGCAGGATCGTATCATGCGTCATACGAAACCTCTAAGATTCGTCCTTATACAATTTCCTAAGACCCTAATTGATATGATACTCGAAAATATATTTTGGTCTTCATAGAAGTATCTTTCTCAGATACCATTCTACACGCGCACGTATATTTCCCATACGTTTGATTTGCTTTGATCATCTTAACATTTCTAAGAGTTCGGAATATGAAACATGATCTTAAAGTCTTGGTAAAATAGTGATCTTTAGTGTTTGCTAGGAGCAAGGTATCATCCAGTGCCGAGTTTTATTAACACAATACAATGATTTTAATTAAAACACATCTTTACTGGGAATATGGTTTTATACAATTATAAAAGAACTAGATATGCACACTGTCAACACAATAGTTTTGACATTTTCGTCACTTTATTAGTGTGTTCATTAAATTGAGAAGTACTGTGTGTTTGATGAAAATACTGATAGTATTGAAACCATCAAATGTATGTAGCTTTATAGGAATTGAGTATTTTATTTTAATGTGTATTTAATTTATATTTAAATTAAATATATACAATGATAGTTAATATATCTGGTTCTGTGTTATCCTTAGAAATATCTAATTACTAAATAAACAAGAATGACTCATTACATTCATATAACAATAATAATTCAATCTTGCTAACATTCTTTGTTCTTTTCCTTATAGATTAAACTGATTATTGGATATCGTTTACGAGAAAACAAATGAACACTATGAATGACGCTACATATTCCCTTGCAATTCTTGTATTATTATATTCTACAAAATATTTTGGTGAATGTATCAAATTAGATACATTCAATATCACAGATATAACTCCGATTTTGAGGTATGTTTGCTGTGATTATGGACACAATACAAGATTATCAATAATGCACAGCCTTGAAGATGTAAATTTGATGAACATTTATTTACTAAATTTATTCCGTACATGTGAAATACCTATATCAATACAAGATATGAAAGGATCGCCACCTCTTCCCTTCAAAGACATTAAATATTTGAAAATGTCACATTTTCTCCTTCTGATACATGACTATAATAATATTCATGATGTGATTTCAAAAGCAAAGGGAATATTTTATTGGAACAGGAGAGCAAATATTTATGTTGTATTTGTTAACCAAGACCCAAGTTTAGATGACCTTAAATATATATTTAAGGTTTTTTGGGAGGAAAAAATATTATCTGTCCAAGTTGTTCTCCAGAGTTCATCTATGGAAACAAAGAATATTTCAATTTGGGACAAATATATTTTAGTTGTTTCATACAATCCCTTCAAGCAGAAGTTAATTACTAATGTTATTAACACGCTGAGACAAGATAATATGCTTTATTCCAAAGTCAGTGCTGAGAAGATAATTTCCGATTTAACTAAGAATCTTCATAGTCATGAGGTGAGAATCAGTGTATATAACTACTTACCATATGTTTGGATAAACAAGACTAAATATGGTACAGTGCAATATTATGGTTCTGGTGGTAAAGCAATAGAAGCTATAGCTTCAAGTATGAATTTCACATCAGTGATTGTCGCCAAATATCAACCACGAGGATACAATGAAAGGTTGACGAATGGAACATGGACTGGAATGCTAGGGGAATTGTTCACAGAAATATCAGATATTAGCTCTATCCAAATGGTAGTGCTTCAAGAAAGGTATAATAATTTTGATATTACTACACCATTTTCATTTGGAACACTGGGGTTCTTGTGTCCAAAAGCTCGTAAATTACCACAATGGATGTGTGTGATTCTTCCTTTCAAAAGAGAATTGTGGTTGCTTGTATTTTGGATGGAGACGTATATTTTCTTATGTGAATTGTTTGCACGGTGGATTATTTCAAGAAAAAACATGTCAGTGCAACATATATGTAATCCTTTCATGTACTTACTTTCGTTATTTCTGCAAGGGGGTGTGCCTCTGGTTCCATCAAGTAGGATTCTGAAGACAATTCTAATAATTTCTCTCCTTGGAATACTAATTATGAATACTTTATATCAAGGATCATTCATGGGTTTTATGATGTCTCCTCAATATGAAGAGGACATAAATTCCATTGAGGATATAGCAAATTCTGGATTAAAAATCACAGGATTGCCTCAATTATTACATTTTTTCACAGCATATGACTCCAAAACCTTTAAGAAACTAATTGAAAGAAGTGTTCCCTGCTCAAAACTAGTTCAATGTATATGGAATGTAGCGCACAAGAGAGATTCAATAGTCCTCGAGTTTTACAATGCTTTAATACATGAACAACCTCATTACATAACCAATAAAGGAGAAACGCTAGTACATATAGCCAGGGAAAATATAGGATCATTTCAAGGATCCTTTGTGCTTACGAAACAATCACCTTATCTCCCGAGGATTAACTTTATCATTACACAACTAATGGAGGCAGGTTTTGTGTATAGATGGATTGATCAGTCCATAAATAAAGATTATGTTGAAAGAATAATTGGTCAAACTGATGATAGAGCGGTATCAATTACTTTGCATCATCTTCAAGCACCATTCTATATAATTGGCGTGGGTTTGATCATATGTATTCTAATTTTTGTGCTCGAATTAACTTGGCACAACTTGTTGAGACAAAATACCGAACTAAAGGTTCAGGAAAAGGATCGAAGTCATTTATATGTATATCGTGTTCAGATAGGATTTCACAGTTAGAGAAAGGGAAGTTATCAGTAAATGTATTTGTACTGAATAAGGATAGCAAGGAACGGTTTATTTCCTGTTATTGAAACAACATCGTAAATTTATTTCTTCTATTTTTACCAATAAGTTTTAGTTATGCAGTGAATAAAAACCTTGCCATGGAAACAGCACTCGACATCCAGCACCCTTGACTACTTCGAAATCACTACAATATATTTTACGTATGTTATATATCAAGGAATTTAAATGACAGAATATTATTTGATTTTAAACTGAAAGACAGCAGAGATATTTATCAAAAACTAGCATTTGTATCTGCTCTATTGGTACAAAATAATATTACGAAAATATTATGGATTTAAGTATGATGTAGATTTATTTCTCAAAAATGATTACTACTGTTCGAGTTCGTATTTAGACTAATTTATAATTGAAAATATTGTTAAAAATGGAATGTAATCGTAAGGAATGTGAATTTCCGTGAAGGAAAGAATGTGTTAATGTATCCTGTGTGGCATTGTATAATTTATGAAGTTTCAATCTGATAAAATTGCTTTTTAGGTTATCTTACGGAAGTTAAACATACATATTTCGTTTAATTGTTTAGTGGCAGAGGTAAAAGTGAGGGGGAACGCGGGAACGACTTTCCTCTACCTCCAAAAAATATATACGGCGTCCCCCAGTTTCTAAAATAATACCACGGGCAGTGGCGTATTTACGATTTTGTTTCGAGGGAATTTGTTAACTTTATTCCTGGAAATGTGAAAACTCTGCAAGATATTTCAATTACTTTAAAATAGTAAATAAAGTTCCGTGGCGGCTTAAGACCGGTAGCTTCCCACTTAAATACGCCACTGACAATGATCAAAGATATGCAGGGGGACGACGTGACGTCATGCCGCTAGCTACCGTTCCCCTACCTTTTCAGATCCACTTTAACCAATGTTTAATGGTATTAATTAGTAACGAAGGTACTAATTAGCCCGAGTACTTTACAAAGTGAACATTATGAAAAGCATAAAGTTGTCGTGTAACTGCACTAAGTTCAGCTATCTTTGTTTTATGGTCATATAAAATATACTCATAATCAAGCAAAGTATCAAGAAATGGATGGGTATAAACAAGGTGGTTACTTCAATTAAAGTCAGTTTGAGAACATTACAGGTTGCACCAATATCAAAATACGCTAACTAAAGTGATTACTTTTGTGACGTTGTTTGAACTTCTGCATCTATGTGTTAAAATATCGAGTATATTACATGACTATCATAAATTATAGTGAAAATCCTATTGATCGTTTCAACAGTCTAAAGGCTCTAATACATCTTTAAAAAAAAAAAGTGTTTAATATTAAAAATCTGAGTACTTAAAACATTAAAAATGCACAAAGGATCATCAACAAAGTAGAGATAGTAAGCTAATGGTTAATGTAGTTCCATTGACTAGATTCGATTTAATCTCTTTATTGGAAAGTATTGTTTCTTCTTACTTGATCCTAATACCTCATCCCAAAGTCTCTCAATAAACATCTCTTAACTCTTTGCAGCGTAATGATGCATTTTTTGCATCGCAATTTTTAAAGGATGATTTTGCATGGTGGTGCAAATTTCGCATCACTTTTGTAATCGTTCTACTGGTTCTTTCACAGTGATTCAGTTTTTGAATAACAAAGTCGACGTAGTTTAGGTGATTGTTCCCAGATATTATACCAATGTATTTACAGTTATTCAATGTATAAGCACGTATTTGGATTTTGTGAACATGGTGTACAAATGGAGTGAACATGTTGATGAATAAAGTGTGTACATTAGAATCATTGATAATCATGTTATATTGTTTATTTTCACTATGAAATCTTCTTTTTAGGTTCATATTAAGTTATGTAGCCGATGTACTGGTCACTTCAGCTTAATTCTTATCTTTTTTCACTTTTTTTAGGGATGAATAATTTGCATCACTATGTAAGGTGCTCATTATAACGATAATTTGCTATATTACTGATTTGTATCTCATACGTGGTAAGTTCCGTACGATAATTGCTTTTGATTATGTTAATGAGATAATGGAATACAAAGATGACGTAATCCTCAGAAGGGGACGCTGTGAGACACCAACAAGTGACGCAATATGAAGGTCCGGCCTTCCCTGAAAATTTTAGTCCCACTGGCAGATCATGATAATTCCAAGATGAATCTGAAACACAAAGTTTCAAGCCCCCGATAAACCCCGAAACCCAATACTGATTACGCTGTTGCATCCAGTCTTCTTTTGAAGCTTCCGAGAACCACAAAATTTGTCAGTTTTTAGAGAAAATATGAGGACCGTTTTTTCAAAACCCGATAGAGTAAATTTTGAAAAACGGAGGTATGTATGGGATAAGTAAGCTTTTAATGCTACCAATCGATATGTGACATAAGAATTTGCAAATCTTGAAATGTGCCCTGTGTATAGAATATTAAATCATGGTCGTTTTGTCAGAACTCGATACAGGATATGTACAAAAATAACAAAAATGCAATTCCTGTATTAAAAAAAAAAAAAAAAAAAAAAAGATGTTTTGTACTCTATCGAGCTTTTGAAAAACACTCCTCATATATTTTATAAGTCTGACAATAGACTAGAGAGCTCCACCGTATGACATATCTAAATATGTGTTGTCAAACATTCTTTTTGTAAAAGATCCAGGCTGCAAAATCCTGAGGAATAGGGGAATTCCCTTCCCCCAGCTCGGATGTTTTAATTATCTCTATTATGTGAACACCTCAGTTAGGACTTCTACATTGACTGAGATGATTTCGCATAATCTAGGGATCCGACCTACATCCGGCCGGCATCTTCTATAGCTTTCGGTCCAAAAATTTGCTTTTTCATGAAAGTCACACATGAAAATATATGCAAGTCTTTAATTACGGTTCTTCGTTTTTTTTATTCAGATATATTGAGATATACCAAGATGGGGGAATATGACAAAAGGACGGACGAAAGAGGAAATTGAAGCTATTGTCCTATATGAACAAGTTCTTTCACCACCCTCAGATGTGCATGTGAGTGATACAGAAGATCGTGTTTTATTGAATGAAGCTGAAGATCTAAATGTAGATCTTTCTAAAATTATTTTAATGAATTAACTTGAGTTATATTGTTGTATTTTCATGGAAAGGCCTATAGTTGTTGCCCAGTGATGCAAAAATGAATCACCATATTTTAATGCTGGTAAGTGTAAGATGTGTTTTTTAAAAAACAAATTAACTGTCTTTAAAAACAATTTAACTGTCTTTGTTAAGGTGTAACATACGCACAAATTCATTCAGTTAATTTTGCAGAAAAAATATATTTGCCATGCTACATAGGGGTATTTGGCTGTGCCACAAAGTGTCAATGCTAGAGTGCAAAGATATTGCAATGCTAATATTGCGAGAAGACGATAAAATCTCTTATATTAGTTTGATTTAGCTTCACGGGTACTCAAATTTCAGGTAATTCTCAGTTTACCTCAAACTTTTCCTACGGTCATAAAATCCATATTCATCTTGAACCTACAAGGTAAGGGTGCGATGTCACTCAGAGATAATTGCATTAAATTTGGTGAAGGTGTAGGTAATGAGAATATAAAAAAATATGTGCAAGCATTCGTATCGCAGGCGTTCGGAATCAGAAATAAGGGGCCCTACAGCTGTGGAAAAGTATGGCCTTCAATCAGATATTAATGGAATGAAGCCTTTGTTTGCTGTTGCGGCCGATCCAGAAGAAGCCGTAATTTGGAAAATAGAAGAATATGAACATAATACTAAATTTTTCTACGAAGCAAAAACTGATACTGAAAGAAAATGAGGAATCTAATGGTTACGTACCCCTTTCGTCAATGGACTATAAACCGACAAAGATAGACCTAGAAAATTCACTTTTCAATTTTTTTAAACTCTACCTACGAAAACGTGAAAATCTAATATTTTTTCAAACTAATATTGAAATTACAGTTGGAATATTTTTTTTTTCATTTTATCGTTCACTTACTGAAATAAAACTAAATTATATCTTTACTTTTGTGTCTCACGTTTATCTCCTTAAGACTAAAGAAAACGAATTATTTTTTAACAGTACTGAATTATTATGAAACAGTGGATGGTATGAGAATATCAAGGAAAGAGAAAATTTACGAGAATATAGAAGTCAAATAGAAAACTTTAGTTTTCTCATTTAAAATTTCTAGAAATTATGATTAGGAATTAGATTCCTGGGCTTTCGGCATCTATGTCCATGTTACCTCGTCATATATGAGGGATAACGACTCTCGGCAATTACACTACTCAAGGAAAGAGAAGAAAGAAAGCGGCGTGGGATCTTATGTTAAGTACCAACCTGGCATTTTCCCGGTTTGAATGAGGGAAATTCAGGAAAACCTTACCCAGTATGGCTGATTTGAGAAACCTTTTATACTTTTTCGACCGAATGTCTCTTCCAGGAATCGAACCTGGGACCACTCGCACATTAAACCTTGTAATGGTGTTAATTAGTAATAATCATAAGTAAATATTCAATGTCCTTTTCAGAGGAGCATTATGAAAGATACAAAGCTTTCATGTAACACTATTCATCAAAGTAGGTACTTCATATTTAACTACCTTTATATTATGTTTGCGTAAATGTATTTGTAATCACAAAATGTGTCAATAAATCAACGATTATAAACCAGACAAGAACACTATTTAGATTTTATAAATGTACATGGTGTAGGATTGAGTTAGAGACCTCTCATTCAATTAGAAATAGGAAACTTATTATCTGCCAGATTCATTAGTCACACCTATATTTAAAATTTATTGATACGACGGTCTAAGATAACACACTAAAACTATACGTACTTATGGTAAGTGATTTTACTTGCACACAATACCAAGTGTATGGAATGGAATCATTTCGAACTTGGCATTCTATCGCTTTTAATATTTTTTCTTCTAACACTTAACACAAGAAGGAAGATTTGGATTAGTCATGCCGTGACAACTTGAGCGCTTGCGAATCAGTGGTTCCAAGCAATCAATATTTTTGTTTTTACATATACCTCTCATGAATTCATTTACGCAATGCCAATACTTTCATAGTTTTATCCACTCCCATTCTGCTAGCTATCATGACGAGTGGTTGAGTTTCACGCTTATGTGTATGCCTTTTAAAGGAAGTGCCGAATATCAGAAACTAGGAGGCATATGAGATATTAGAAGCACAATCGTCACAAGCACAATTATTGCAGCTTCTGTAAGAACTGTGTTGAACGATGAAAATATTAAATATCTCTCAAGAAGGTTAATACAAGCAAGGCATATGATGCAAGTAGATGTAAATTCCTGATGGACTTGAAGATTCCTTCTCCATTTGTATATGATTGTAGGCAGAAACGGCTTGATTGATGTTGCAAAACTGCAGCGATATACTCCAGATCAAGATCTTGACTAACTGAGAGACCGGAATTCTGCGAGCTCCTCTGTTTCGTAAACGTTGGAGTACATTAAAACACGTATTAAGCTTAAATTAGTGTAAACCAAACTAGCACGACATAAACATGGACTTTGGTATGGATTGTTAGTTTAGGTGATCCAAGAAGTAATTAAAAACCTGAAGGCGACAAACATCTTTTTTAGGTATTCATTTTAGATGTGTTCAAACATCAGCTCATCAAGATATGAGCTTTAAGTATGTTAAAGATGAGTTGAACGTAAACTTCTGGAGCTCAGGAGGACATCGAGAAGAAGTTGTTTTGTCTATGTTAATGCTTTATGGGATCGGAAAGTGCAGTTTGGCAATAACAATAATCTTCTCTGCCTAAAATGCTATAAGAAACTTATAAACTCCAAAGTAGATTAAAATTGATTTAGGAGCTTGCTTTGCAGGAAATAACATCTAAATGGCTGTCTTGTTTTCAACATTGCATATTTTATTTTATGGAAGCAAATAAGTGAAATACGTATTCAGCATGATAGATTACTGCTAAGTAGGATGTTAAAGTCAATAAATTGATTTCTGTTTTCTTTGAAGGTAATTGCCCTTCGTAACCTTTTGCTACGTCATGCGAATCATTCAAAACAAAATAAATATATATACAAATATGTTATGAACGTTTGTTTTTGTCCTCTTGTGTAAGTTTCCCAACTAGAACACATAATTATGCGCGAATGTACTCCTTATGCACAAGTAAACGAAAATTCTCTCCTTATATAAACAATCAATCAAGTTGTTTTTCCTTCATATTTCCTATATACCACACAATACAAAATTAAACACAGTAGTAATTGATATAACAGTAATTTGTGCAAGTATGACAGACGTTTCCTGCAGAAGTCTTCATTTCAGTTCGTAAGGTACTCTAATTGCCTCTATTGTATAACAATATTAAAGGTTGGGAGATAATTTCTTGGATGAAATAAGTAGAATTGTGTAGAAGCGACTCAGAGATAAAATTTAATATGTTAGTGAAATTGGACACACTTCATTATTGTGTTTTATGAAATTAACCATTAATTGAAGATAAAACTTCCCTAATTGACCTTTATTGCTCTAACTAATGATTTTTTTAAGAGCAGCGAGTTTAGAACAGATCTATTCCTCTTTAATTTATGACACAGCTGAGTGCTTCAATTGGCGATGACTATAAGCTTTACTACAAGTTAAAGTTGGTCCAATACTGCATTTATCAGGCAAGTTGTATTTTGTTAATGTAATCCCATTACTTTGATAACTGTCAATTCATCCAATATGCATAGATTCCTTGTGACTCTAAGGTTAATGTACAGGATTAGGATTAGGAATTAGATTTTTGAGCTTTCGGCATCTATGGTCACGTTAGACGTCGTTCTCCCGTATGAGGGAGAACATTCCTCTGCGATCGTACCATCCGAGGAAAGGGAAGGAAGAAAACAGTCTGTTACTTGTATGTTAGATACCATACCGGTATTTGTCTGGTGTGAATGAGGAAAACTTGGCCTGAAAAAGCTTTTACATTTTTACGACCCAGTGTTTTCACCGGAATCGAATCTGAGACCACTCGTACCAAAGAGGAGAACGTTAACGACTATGCTACGCAGAGCCATTAAAGTTTAAACTACTGTGGTGTACCAAAGTAAACAAAATAAATAAAGTAAATAATTTTTAAACCCAAAATAATACAAGATTTATTGAATAATTAATATAATAATAGTACACTCTGTATGTGATAATACATAAATAAATATCAGAATATCAAAATACAAATTCAACTATTTTTGATACGGGGAAACCACTTCTTAAACATATTTAGAGATCTCCTAAAGCTCCTATTGCGAAATTAACATACATTTATCCATACCCTCTACAAAGAACAGCCTTTTCTGTCCTTTCATTTAAAAGTTACAACGGTGTATCAAGATAAATGGTCCACCTTGTATATATAGTGTTTAAAATAGCACAGACAAGGTTTTGGGAGATGATTCCTGACGTCAAGATAAGACAGAAAGAATAGACTAACCATTCTGTACAAAAGCCTTCTTTTCTAGCTATGATCAGCTTAAAATTTTGCGGCAAAATACAAAAACAGCCATAAGCGAAAACAAAATGTCAGATCAAAGTCGTGTAAAAGGGAATATCCATTGTTTTAAATTGTAGGTTCCAATAATTCTCAATTGAACGTGGTGCAAAGGAGGTAAAAGGGTGACCGATAAAAATGAAGAATTTCTTTCAAGTCTAATTACCAAACACTGAGAAAAAAATGTATGTGGCGTACGTAAAATCGTATGTTACATTTGTAATTACTGTGTTTTTTGGACTTAAAGTACAGCAAACGTATAACTGAAAAGGGATGTTTTATAATACTTTCTGTATAAGTGTTCTGCCTGTACGTACTTTCCGTATGAAACAATATCGGTGCTCAGGATCTCATATACAAATGGACGTATGTAATACATAGCCAAAGAGGGGCCGCGGTGGCTCAGTGGTAGAGCGTTCACCTCTAGTAGTTGGGGTCCCGGGTTCGATCCCAGCCCCCGCCAAACTTTCTGGTGGACAAACACCGTGTGCATGGGTTTCCTCGGGGTTCTCCCGCTTTTTCCCACTTTCTTCATTCCACCTCATCATCTTTGCCTAGCTGGCATAATCGTGGGCCGTAAAACTAAAAAATTTCATTTCATTTCAAAATATTGTTTTCAATTTTTTAGTTTGAAAAATTTTCGGTTGAAAACGGTTTCAAAATTTTCTTTGAAAAATTTTAAAAATTTTTGTTTGGAAATTTTAATTTTGAAAATTTTAGTTCGAAAAAATTTGATTCGATAAGTTTGTTTGAGAATTTTATTTTGAAAATTATATTTGATTTTTAAGTTTAAAATTTTTTGTTTGAAAATGTTGGTTTGAAAACATTCACTTTCAAAATTTTGTTTTGAAAATCTTTAGTTTCTGGTGTTTAATATCAGTGCTCCAACAACATTCACGAGTTAAAATTAGTAATATTTGAAAATTCCGGAGTGCGCGGTAATAAATGGCCGTAGCCATTCAACACAATGACTTTGTGTCACCTCATGCTACTTCAACTTTATCGCACGTTGAAGTAAAGTGTTAAAATGTAGTCTATTAAGAAACTACCTGACATTATAAGGAGTCATTTTAGTAACACATCATTGGTATATGTAGCTTCCAACTACTACTCACTGAAAAACATTTTATTAATTATTAAACGGACGTGGTTCCTATGAGGAATAGTTAACTGTGATATAAACTATTTATAAATGATTATGAGAAACGAAATATAATCAGCGACAAAGAGGAATGTAATGAACGTAGGAACAACAGACGGCAGCACTTCTACTCATAAAAATTTTGTCAAAAATTTATTAACTCTCAGAACCATTTTGTGAAAGTTTACAGGAAATATAACGTATTGTTCGCTAATTGGGATAAATGTGAAATAAGCTGCAGAAAGCTTTGCTCATAGCAAAAAATGAAACTAATACAATTTCATAACGTCAGTTACTTAAATATTTATGATATCCTTGGAATGGGAATGTATCTATCTGGTACACAGGTCTTTGAAGCATCTGTGACATCTTTACCAAGTCACTGGCCTTAGTAAATGAAAGGCTTGACTGATCACTGACAAGTAATACAGTTAGTATCTGAATGGCCTCTGTTTACCATTATTTTATTTTATTAACATATCATGGTCTGAATATATAGCAATTTGAAAATATCTTGTCCAGCATGATGTATAGTGTAATTAAATAATAATAATAATAATAATAATAATAATAATAATAATAATAATAATAATAATAATAATAATAATAATAATAATAATAATAATAATAATAATAATAATGAACATGTGATATATTGGACTGAATTTCTGTGAAAAGGACAAAATATATTTGAAATCATGGACAGGGAATTTTCACTATCAAATTAATATTAAAATTATATTGTATTTTATTTCTATTACTTTCAGCGTAACTTACGGTTCATTTACACGCTCAGACATATAAGAATTGTCATTTGGTCTTTTATTTCATGGATTTCTTAGTGAATAAACATACAGATTGTTCCTTTGTCCACATTTGTAAAACTTACCTTATCTGACGTCAGTCTACACGCTTGCCGTTTCATCAGCCCACCTTCAATTCATTGAGCTAGGATTTCAGTGACCTACACCTTTGAAGAAAACTGTAGGGAAGGCACGTCCAAGGAGAGAGTAGACCAAGTTAACCAACAAAGACGCTGTAGCGAAGAACGCTCCACGATTATTAATTTTGGAATTTAAACATTACCCATACCTATTAGGATAACGCATACGATGTTTTTTTAAAAAGTAATGAAACTGATTTTGTACTAACTAAAGTTTTTATGTTTTTCAAACAACAATGTTATTCCCTTCAAAGTAGTTCTCTTGGGCAGCTATACACCAGCGGAGTCGTTCCCACTGTTGGTAGCAGCGCTGGAATTCTTCAGCTGGTATGGCTTTTAACTTTTCGGTCAAAGTCTTTTGAATGTTCTCCAGAGTTCCAAAATGACGTCCTTTCAGGACATCTTTCAATTTTCGGAAAAGGAAAAAGTCACAAGGACTCAAATCAGGTGAATAGGGGGGTTGAGAAACAACAGTAACGCGTTTTGAGGTCAAAAATTCAGTGATGGAAATTGCCGTATGATACGGGGCATTGTCATGATGAAGCATCCACTTGTCTGCAATGTCTTGTCTCACACGAATCACTCTTTTCCTGAGCCTGAGCCTTTCAAGGACACTTTTATGAAACACTTGGTTGGCAGTTTGTCCTGGTGGAACAAATTCTTTGTACACGATACCCTTACTATAAAAGAAAACAAATCAGCATCGTCTTCATCTTTGATTTGCTCATTCGACATTTCTTCGGCCGAGGAGATGATGAATTGTGCCACTCTTCGCTTTGCTGTTTTTTTTTTTTTTTCAAGATCGTACTCAAATGTCCAGGATTCATCACCTGTGATCACACAATTGAAGAATTCTTGGTTATTGGCAATCCTCTCAAGAAGATCAAGGCACACTTTTCTTGATTGTCCTTCTGTTCAGTTGTGAGGTTTTTCGCCACCATTTTGGCACAAATCCTTCGCACGTTCAAATCGTCTGCTAGAATTTGATGTACTGTGAAAGTGTTTAAATTTAACTGTTCAGTCATCATCCTTATTGTTAAACGACGGTCTGATCTTACAAGAGCCCTCACACGTTCAACCTTTTCGTCAGTTTTTGAAGTTGAAGGTCTACTTGAGCGAGGTTCATCTTCAACATGTTCTCGGCCTTCCAAAAATGATTTGTGCCAGCGGAAAACTTGTGCTCTTCATAAGCAATGTTCCCCATAGGCCTGTTTCAACTTTTCAAAAGTCACACTCGAGGATTCACCAAGTTTAACACAAAACTTTATTGCACAAAGTTGCTCTAAGTTTCGATGCTCCATTTCTGTAACACACGACAAAACACAACTTCACTGATGGTGCTGTCAAAAATAATGTGTTAGTTGTACGGAGTTGTAACTCGGACTGATGAAATGGAAGGGATAAACAAACCGGTCTAGCACAGGCCGGTAGACACAACGTTGCCAGATCGAACGCAGTGTTGCCAATCTCATTACTTTTCTCACACACCCTGTACATTTGCATATCCTTGATCAACGACAAGAATGATTTTGTTATTCAGAAACGTCTGTATTCATTGTCATTCAACTCTCTAAGTTTATTTTAATTTCGTTACTTCCGTACCAAGCTTCGTCTGATCGTCCATAACTCAGACTCCATGTTCCTGAAGGAAGACAACAATACATCGAGAGAATCACCGATGAATGATCGCCGAATGTTCCAGGCAAAGTGCTGTGTAGATTTTTGCCGTTCCTAATTACATTCATTTTCTCTTTCACCTTCCTTTCACCCTCTCACATCACCTGCTTCCAGTTAAATTGCATTCAATTTCATTTGTACAGCAACCGAAGTTATGAACTCATTAGCTCTGCTCTAAAGATTTTAGTTTACAAAATCCTGAGATTTCTTGTCAGTTCTAAATCCCCAGCTTTACGATTTTGCTTATGTTATGCCGTGCGGGAAGAACTAACGAGACCATACTGCACAGAAAAATTACCGTGATACTGTTCGTATTTCTGTGTTCCTTCGTTCATTCACGTAGTTCAATAACATCGCCGAAGTGTTATTTTGAAAGATTAAAAAAGATTTAAAAAAGATTAACACAGGATCCTTGGTGTTAAATTAACACCATAATATTGAAGTAAGAGCACTGGCCTGTGTTAATATAATTACTTTTTGCTGTATGATCTCTTGATTTGTTCTAATAATAGGTAGTAATTTTAAATTTCTTGTTTCTACTTTCACGTTCCACGTTTGTGACCTAAGGCTAAAGAAGACGGGTTATTAATCAGAGTGAATCATTATGAAAGAGTTACTGCCAAAACAATGTGTAAAGAAAAGGGAAGGAGCTCGGAAAATCCAGGAATACCATGTTTTCCGCCAAAAACTCACACAAAAACCTCGCACCAATATTGAATCAGTGTTCCTTCCCACCAGAATTTTACTATGCAGTTCTGTGGCTACACAATCATCATCCATACATTTCAACTCTCATTTCTGGTATCTACTCGTCAGTCATTAGATTTTATTAATCACTTTTCAAATGTGTATATTAGATAATATATATTTTTTAGCTTAGCGTCCCTATATGAGGCGTACATCTACAGCTTAATCTGCCACCCGAAATTCATATCCCGCCAAAAGTCGAACCCAAATGTCACTCTCTAAAGGCTTGTATGCAAACCATTTAGCTACGAAAGAGATATTAGGATTAAAAATTAATTTCTGGAATTTTCAATTTTGCGCTCCACCCCTATGAACCAAGACTAAGGCATACATCTTTCAGTTTTACGTCCCATGCTTATGACGGTAAGCTAAAGGAGAAAGTGACGACGAGAAATGATGAAATGATGGAATGAAGAAAATGGGAGGAAACGGGAGAAAACCGAGAAAACCCATAAACACGGAGTTTTGTCCAGCGCAAAGCCTACTTGGCGCGAGCTGGGATCAAACCAAGGACAGCACGCACCAGAGTTGAACGCTGAACTACCGTGCACCCACTAAGAGATCAGTAATGATGATAAGAAATGAAATGATGGAAATGATCTAATGAGAGAATCCCAAGAAAACCCCCACACACGGAATTTGTCCATCATAAAGTCCACGTAGCACAAGCTGGATTCGATCCAGGGACCCCAAGCATCATACGTGAGAGTTCCAGTACTCAGCCATCGCAACGATATATTAGAATTGACTTATGGTTAATGTATTAAACTCGAATAAAACGAAAAGAATACTTTATGAGCTATGTGCACGCTGAAGGTAAATATCTAGATTAGGTAAATAGCGTGCATTGGAACAAAATAATGAGTTTGTTCCATGAATCGTGAGTATAATGTGAAACTAGATAAATGATAAATAAAGCGGAAGTTATTCGCTTCGATATTAATGCCATTTGAACTCGATATTTGTCGAGTGTAGTGTAATGTTATGTACAGAATCAATAACGTTGTTCATTATATGTGAATTTTCCTTATAAAGCTCCACAATGAACTATATAAATATAAAGCAAACTTTAGGTTTCTGAAACTCCATATGTAGGCTGTTTCCAGCAGATATTGGTAAAGTTAGAAATATATGCACGCATTTATCCATGTGATATAGTAGAATAGAGTTTGAACGAGAGCTTCTTGGTTTGAATCGGATGTTAAGAATACAGGAATCCGAGGACATTCTGTCTATAAGGTAAAAATAAATAAAACTTCTTATAGACTGTAAGCTCTAGTGAAACACAACATTCAAATTTAAAATTCATGAACATTGTTTAAAGAGTGTTGTGAAACATTGAAACTTTAAGTGATTTTAGTTGATATGGAAAATGTCGAGACATGAAGGACGATATAGTTTCTCAAACTTCCGAGGCTTTCAGAAAATTTATAATCCTTAGAATTTGTTCTATTTCACCGGAGAAGTTACTGGTTTATTTCTACGCGTGGTCATCTTTTATTTTGTAAGATTCATTAGCTTTTTAAGAAAAAAATGCAACGGCGCTACTACTAAAGGCATATGGCTAAGGCTATCTCATATCTCCAGAGCATGAACATGAGTCATTTTTCTGAAACTTTCTATCTGAGTGATAGCAAGACCCGGGTTTAATTCCCGGCAGTAGCTCATGTTGTTCGGATCCCACGTTGAGCTGTGGGTCTACGTCTCATATAGCTTCGCTGCTAAAAAGAACACTAAAATCAAATCAACTCAACCCAACTGAATGATAATACATAACAAATATTGGCAATTTATTTCAGCATGAAATTTGGGCTAGAAGTGCAAGGCTTAAATTGGAAATAGACGGCCCGAAATTCTTCGTCAGAAAATCAGTGTCTTATCAGAATTCGGTTTCTGGGCGATATTTGTTTCTTAGTGTCATGTTGATATCTTTACAATTTATTATTATTATTATTATTATTATTATTATTATTATTATTATTATTATTATTATTATTATTATTATTATTATTATTATTATTATTATTATAGTTTATCTAGGAAACTAATATTAATATCCGATATTAAAACAAAACTGCATATGCTCAAATGCCACCTCGATTTATCGATCCATCATGTCAATCAGACATTACCTGTATTCGTTAGGCAAAAATTATTCAAAACGTAGTAGAAGGAAGAATACAAGAACTGAAATGAAATCTTTAAGTTTTACGTTCCACGCTTATGCCGGGTAGGCTAAAGGAGACGGAGATAAGAAGTGAATGAAATTGTGGAATGAAGAAAGTGGGAGGAAACAGAAGAACCCCGAGGAAACCCCCACACACGGTGTTTATCCATCATAAAACTCACTTGGTGCGAGCTGGGATCGAACCAGGGACCCCATACACCAGAGGTACACGCTCTACCACTGAGCCACCGCGGCTACTTTGCGTTCTTTATTGTTTTGCATCATGGAAGGCGTTTCCACAAACTCGTCTCCCGAGCACTGTACAATCAGTAGCAAAAGTATCTCCACATTCTGACTGCTATAACTCCACTAGGTTGGGTCAGTACGTTTGCTGCTATCACAAACTCCTGGACAGATGCAACCCAATTTACACCTTAACATTTAGCTAAGCTTGTAGAGGACTGAAACTGTTTTTTCCTGGGGATTTGATGCACTAATAAATTTATCTATTTTAAAGGTTATCTCTATTCTTTGGAGTGTGTTGTCCAATGATTGTCATATATCAATGATATTATAATTCGTTACTATTTTACTACATTCAGTATGTGAAAATAAAGAAAGTAAAAAACACTGATCACACATGAGTTAGAAAATGATTTAAATTAAGTGAAAGTATCAAATCTGGAACGATTGAAAGAAATAAGTTTGTAAATCCTTGTCTCCACTCATGGACTGACACTAATTTCCCGTCATTCCAACATCTCTTTTCTTCTCCACAGGATAGGATCTTGCATATCACACAGGTGGTGTGCAAAGGCAGGGTTCCGTCATCGGTGCAAAATAAGTTGTACCTCTGTACAGTCGAAACAGTAATGTAACTATACATAACTTACAGTCCACATTTTATATACAATGACTTGTGTTATTAATGACCTAAACCCAGAGTAAAACAAAAATCTTCACTGATAAAGGTGATTTATGCCCGTTTGATACTCCACATAATAACTCTTAAACGAAAGCTAATTTTTTATTTTTATTTTTATTTCTTTTTTCTTTTTCTTTTTTTTTAATTTTTTTCCATTAGACAGGTATAGCGATTACGGAATTCGTTAACAGAATAAATCTGTGAATATTTCACAAGTAACGATAACTTTAAATGTAGCTATTCATCCATAAACGTACATTTTGCTTGATTTTCTTTACTCTCCTTAGTAGCGTTAATTCGTGCGCTACCTCCAGGGTAACGGTGTCTGTGCTTTCACTGCCGGTCGCCGTTCTATTAGTTGAGGTGGTCAGAGTAAGCCTTCTTCTCAGGCACCCACCGGGATGTTGCAGGAGTCTGCAAATGGAATCCCCTGCTTCACATCACTTAATCCAGTGGAGAACCGCTGCCAGTAGCTTTAATATTTGCAGCTCTACTATATGGCCACGCTGCATAGCTCAGTGGTACTGCGTGCGGTGCGTGGGGTCATTGGTTCGATCCTTGGCCACGTAAGCTTGTGTTGGACAACATCGTGTTCGTGGGTTTCCTTGGGGTATTCCGTTTCCTCACACTTTCTCATTCCACCAATTCTCCCATCATGATACACTTGTTTTAATCATGGGGGCCGCGGTGGCTCAGTGGTAGAGCGTTCACCTCTGGTGCTTGGGGTCCCGGGTTCGATCTCAGCCCACGCCAAGTGAACTTTGTGGTGGACAAATACCGTGTGCGTGGGTTTTCTCGAGGTTCTCCCGTTTCCTCCCACTTTCTTCATTCCACCATTTCATTCATTACTCATCATCACCGTCTCCTTTAGTCTAACCGGCATAACCGTGGGACGTAAAACTCAAAGATTTCATTTCATTTTGTTTTGTTTTAATCATCCGTCTCGTGGGATGTTAAACTGAGACATTTCTTTCCTTTTTTTTTTTCAAGTGTGCAAATGGCGTTATCTATCGTTATTCTGGTATTTCGGAAACAAAACAGTTCTCCTTACATAACGATACTCGTACAGAACGATATTCGATTTATCGTTCCATGATCTTCAAACTACTTACAGCGTGTGTTGTACAGACACTGCAATCAGTTTTCTCTTTATGGCATTTCGTGTCCTGGAATCTCCAATTGGGACTAGCACGTCCTCCACACACACTCATTCAGAGTGTGAGTTACGCTTGAATCAGACAATATATACTGGGTATTTTCAAATGTGTTTCCATCAGTATATAGTTGGAAACTCGTTTTAGAACACCCTGTATATGTGTCACCCAATCTGAAAGTAATCCATAACTTCTATGTATTGGTGGGTCAGTGGGTGTGAGTGCGTGCGAGCATGCGTGTGTTACTGATTGATGGTAAGAGTCTTGAGTCCAAGATAGATTATCTGTCTTTTCTTTAAATGAACTTTTCGTTGTCATCCTTGAAAAAGAGTGTTATCCAAATGCCTGTATAGTAATTACTTCGCCTTTTGGAAGAAATAAATTAGAAACACGTATCAAAACAACCTTCCTATAATTATGAGTAAAGAACACAGTGTATTAAAAAAAACAAGTGTTAAGTTTTACTATTGTCCTTAATAATATCATTGACTAGACACTTGTACTCTTATAATTAAAGGAAAGAAATCCAATAAAATGAAAGCCATTAATGAAAGACACATTAATAAACGAAGAAGGTAATCATTACAAATATGTAGCCCAGTGTTTGTATCATAATCATACAAATAGCACAATGTGAAGTCTACATAAAGAGTCTTGGAAACAATCTAATCTGATGTTATCAGATTCTATAAAAGTAATTTCTGTCATGCGTACGTATGCATGTGATGTTGCAGCCAATACTGTCAGGAAGTAGGAGCGATAGGCACGTAAGAACTATCTATATATTAAACTATTAGGTTTATATATTTGTGGTGAAGAAAAGTTTATATGTTTGTGGCCAATCCTTTCGACAGTGAGTTCTCGGAAACTATAGGCTCTGGAAGGATGCCATTTTCACTGATTGATTGCAAATTTTGTGTAAATTGTTCAGTTCTAATTGAATATTTTTTTTAAAAAAATGATCGTTATTTCTTTATTACATTTTTAGGGATACACTGGATGTACCATATCCTACGAGTAAAGCATCATAAAAAGCATAAAAGTAAAGCACCATATGCTACGAGATATACATTCCAACACCACACATTTGCATACAGGGTTAGTATATCTCTCAGCCGTTTGTTTCATGGCCAAATGATAATTAAAAAAAACGAAGGGTAATCATTTCTCCAGTCTAAGATGAAACGTTATTGTTTAGAGTGTTTCGGCCAGTGAACAACATATACCTGCAGGGACGTACGGAAGGGGGGGGACACGGGGGTCCGGACCCCCCCCGAAATTTCGACTTTTTAAAAATTTAGCCTAATTTTAGGGGCAATTTTAGCAATTTTAATATAAAATAGCTTCATATTTAGTTTGAACCCCCCCCCGAAATAAATTCCTGGGTACGCTACTGTATACCTGATGTTATAATTAATTGTATGTGTAATGTATTTGCTTATTACATATTGCATGCAAGAAGAAAGAAAACATTGATTGTACATGAATTAGAAACTCCAAAAGGAAGCAGGCTCAAATCTTGCAAACGGTGCGAGATATTGAAAAAAAAAATCTGCCCTTTATGATACCTTTGCCAATTTTATCAAGACGTCTTTCACTTTTGTCTGTAGAAAACAGTACAGATGTGACCTGGTTCGATTCAGCTCATGCCAAGTCAACTTTGTGGTGGACAAACACCGTGTGCGTGGGTTTTCTCGGGGTTCTTCCATTTTATCATACTTTTTTTCATTCCATCATTTGGTTCGTTCGTTACCCATCATCACCGTCTCGTTTAGCCTAGCCGGCATAACCGTAGCACGTAAAACAAAGATTTCATTTCATACAGATGTTGTGAGGAATGTCAAGAAGATTTACGTTCATATATGAATGATGAGCTGTGTAGAGAGCGCAGGTTCAGCGAGGTCTTTTTAAAAACCCAGTGACGGAATGCTGGGTGTTTTTAAAACCCCTGTGACGGAATGCTGGGTCTTTTTAAAAACCCAGTGACGGAATGCTGATTAAGTTTAGTAAACTCTGCTAGAGGCAGCAAATACGATCACGCGATTGCACATATGGAATATTCACAGGGGAATTTTCCTTAGCTAACGAATTATTTCATTATTACTGAGCAGGTTGCATAAAAACTAGGGAATGTTATAGACAATCAACATTAAAGTCGTTTTAACCACGAGGGTGTTAACGCATTCACCCCATTAACGCATTGATTGTCAGAGTACTTTTTTTGTAAATTGTGTTCTCAGCGCCAAGTTGATGTGTATCAGAAATGATACTTGAAGCGTAAGGGGGAATACTTACTTAATGGAAAATATTGAACTGACGCTAGCATTACTGCTGCAATATGATTTTCCAGCTCCCTGATTACAGGAAAGATGTGTTAAATACACCAGCCTCTGTATCAGATCGTATACACGTAGTGATAAAAAGAACATTCGTTGTGTATCAGAAATGATACACGGAGCATAGGCGGAACATGCTGTGTGTATCATCTGTGATGCACATGTCGGTCATTTAATAACATCAGTCGAGATAATCACTCTAGCTGTCTAGTGCTGAACTCACGTCCGCATGGTTCTGGGTTCGATTCCAGGCCGATGCTTTCCAATTTTCTTCGTTCACCCAGCATCGTGAGACAAACTGGAGAGGTATGTGAATAAAAGATATGATGGCCAGTAGGTCTAGAAAGCTCCTGATATAACTGTTAGAGAAAGGGCGACATAGCACGCCAGCGTTCGTCGTTAGGCTGAACATAGTTTAGCCAGTCACTAACAGATGGCGTTGGAGCGGCTCAAGCACAGAAGGTCTGTTATGCTGGTGCTTAGTTTGGTTAGCTCTCCGTTGCAAAAGACGAATTTTAAAAAAAAAAATGCTTTCATTTAAGGGTTACTAGCAGCGTTCACCCCGCTTCGCTGCGGTCACCCCGGAACGCAATAAACTTTGTTACTTAGATAATTTTTACTTTTTCGCTTTCAAGTGATATGATAAAAACCATAGAAGATTGCAGTAAATCTTAACATTATATCGCCTGTCATTTATGTTAACCCGCCCCGCTTCGCTGCGGTCATCCCGGTGCTGGCATATTGTAAAAGTGTCTGTAAAAATAAGCAAATCAATTAAAAAATTTTAAACAGAAGATTCAAGCTATTTTCCGCTGTATATCGCCTGTCATTTATGTTAACCCGCCGAGTGACACGGTCATGCGGGTTGCATATAAATACGTTTATTTTTACCTATGATGAACTAATAACAAAGGATTTGTACGTTATGGACACCTGAATGGTCAATTATCTCAAGACACTGGTAATTAAAAATTAAAGTGATATGATAAAAACCATCTAGGGTCCAAATCCTAATAACCCCCCAAAAATGAAAGAAATTGGTTCAGCCGTATTAGCGTGATGAGCGGACAAAAAATTGTACGTTCTCTTTTATATATATAGATAATGTGAAAAACGAAATATTTCGGTTTAACGTTTCACTATTATTCCCATTAGGCTAAGGAATACTTTGAAAAGGCAAGTTAATAATGATGGAGGTATTGATGGAATGAGAAAGATGGAGGAAACTGTAGTACCCCGAGAAAACCCACAAACACGATGTTGTCTAACACAAACTTCTTGGCCAGGGATCGAAACAGAGACCCTACGCAACACACTTAAACACTCTACCATTCAGTCACTGTACTTACCGGTTATCGTGTGAAGTAACACTGAGTGGTCCTAATAAAAGAAATTGAGCGTATAATCGCCTTACTAGAGTCTTTAAGCTGATGTATTAGGAAGATAGATGTATCTAACTACAGAAATTTAATAAAACTAGGATCTATAGAATGTGCTTCCATTTTGTGCAGGGGAGGGTACTGTACCTACGGCTGGTTATACCTACGACAAGTGCTCATTAAAAGTCGTGTGTTGTCAGGAAAGATCAGAAATTGGTCAGAAAAGATTCCGTTCCGAGCCCTTCAGTTGTATACGTGTCCGTGTCCCGAGATATTAGTCTGATAAATAGCTATTTATTTTTTTATGTTTTCGGGAGGTCGAAGTAAATAAATGTGGACACAAACTGTAATTTTTCTCTCCCCTACAGTGCATGCAATAGTAACAATTCCTTATTACTATTGGTAGTGAATCTATTGATTGATTCCCGATTTTTATTTCGATGAAGCCACGTTGGGTTTGTCACCGACAACAGGTAAAGTAAAGATGGCGAAGTGTTGTACCTACGGCCATTGATTCAGTTGTACTACGGCCACAACGCTAAGTTCCATGAACAAGTAGCAGATGACAATGAAACAGGACCATCCTCGAGGAACAAAGATGAATAGCATTTAGAGCCAGCAATAGGTAAATCAGCAGGAGCCTCATATCTCGGAAGCCACCATCATCCTGGAGGTCCATTAGCATCCTTGTTGATATCGCCAGAAGTTTTGAGGCCTTATCCCAAGGCCCCTATCCGAAAAACGAATTGGCAGGGTCGACAGAAAGGCAGTTCAAGGATTCTGATAAGCTCACAGGAGAATAAGGAACTAGCACAAGCCTATCAGGGGCAACAAGAAAAGCTTCTGAAGAGAACTTCAAAAGGAGCACCACCAAAATTAGTAAATAAACAGACGACTAAACGGGCCTTGACATTCACGAGTTGATATCTTAAAAAGCCGCCATAACCAAAAGTTGGATCCAGTCACGTCAATCCCATCTTCTCTCATTTTCGGTTGGTTTCAGCGATTTCACTTGGACTAAAAATGAAAATTGTATTTTTCAGACAAATGTGTGTGAAATTATTGAGCATAACCCTTGATAACTTTTGCTCAATGAACTGTTTCCTTTACTACCTTTTTATTAACAAAAATAAAATGTTATTTGTGGCCTATTCTTGACTTTTTTTCAATTTCAACCCGTTCGTGGGTACAAATAATAGGTGGCCGTAGGTACAACGGATTGTTGTACCTGCGGCCAAAAACGGGATCTTGTAAAAATAAAAATAATTCTTCTTTAACGACAACATTTTTGAATTAGACAAAAATGTTGTGTATTCAAGAGACCCCCAACTATGTGCCTAAATTTTATATTTGTGAAAGAATGCATTAGGGATCAGAAAACATTCAAATCCAAATTTTGGCCGTAGCTACAGTATCCTCCCCTACTATTTAAGCCCTCAATACTTGCGTGAAAGAAAAACGACACTACTATATTATTTTAATTTAAAAAAATCAGTTCAACTGTGCATTTAAAGGATTATTATAAAGGTGACCAAGAAAGTTCTGTCGCTTTTTGTAGAAGTCTGTGTTCAATTCGCCCTCACACCGTGAGTTGAATGCGAATGTAGAAAAGCCCAAGGTCAGTTCTTGATATGGGTATATCCAACATACGTACTACCTGGTTGTGGCAGTTCAGTTAGACCGTAAATTTCGTAAGGACGAGGTGAACATGGAACCTCCAAAGAGCGCCATAAGGGCGTGTGTGCTGTACGAGTTCCAAATTGGGGTCAAATGCCGCTGCAGCGGGGTGAAAGACATGCCAGACCTTTGGTGAGGGTGTCATGACTACGCGGATAGTGCAACGGTGGTTTAACAATTTTAAGAACGGTGACAAAACACTCGAAGACTCACCACGTGCAGTAAGACCAACATATGTACAAAATGAAGATCTTCAGGCAGCAATTGATGTGAACAGTGGCCAGACATGTAAGGAACTGGGACTATAATTCAATGTGAGTGGAGACACCATTCGGCAGATTCTCCATCAACTTGGGAAGCATTACAAATTGGGTCCATGGGAACCATATGATTTGACTTCAGGCCAAAAGGCAACGGGAGCAGATACGTATGTTTCTTTGCAATCTCGTTTGAGGAAGGACCATTTCCAGACAGAGTGTTGACATGTGATGAGAAGTGAGTACTATAGAAAGCTCCATAGTGCTGTCATCGTTCCTTAGCATCCCATGAACCGATAACAAAACAGCCGAATCATCGGTTAGCATTAGGGATGCACGCGAGACGCGAGAAGTCTCGTCTCGTCTCGCGTCTCGTCTCGCATTTGCGAGACGAAACACGAGACGAGACTGAAAATTTTATGCGACACGCGAGACGAGACTAAACCATGCGAGACGAGACTCGGTTAAGTCTCGCACGAGAAGTCTTGCGAGACTTCTCGCAGTCTCGCAACATTTATGAATTACATTTAATTGTATATTTAGTGATTTTACATATATTGAGTTTTATAAGTTGAGCGTTAATGCCTCCAAGAACAAAAGAGTGATTGGGGCAATAGACATTTTATGAGATTTATTATTATTCAAGGTTGATTTTCAGAATTAAAGCCTTCTCTAGTTTCTAAACATCATTAAAAAAGAAAAACTTTGTAAATTGGAAATTTATTACAGCATCGATTTAGGACTTTATTTTGCGACACAAACACATACACGCACGAATACATGAACTTCTGTTTTTGGTCTGAAAAGCGAATAAGACTTCCTATTGCTTCGAAATGTGATATTTCTGTTGTTTCTGTCTTTTTCACATTACTAGTAGCGAGTAATGATGGGGGATGGCGGGAAAATCCCCTCTCATCAAAGTTTATCCCCGGCCCGGATCGCAGAAATAACATGATATTTTTACATGGAATAAGTATTTTCTTTCCATATATTTATCAAAAACATCCCCCTCTAGTTCGGAAGTTTAATTCAAACACTGGTTTGGTAGGATGGCCCTATAGGTTTGGTGGGAGAATGGCCCTATATCTGTCAGTAAATTTATTTTCTAGATCTGGCAACAATATATAATTTGAAAGCGAAAGTTGATAAAATGCGAATTCTGGCAACACTGCAGTTAGTTCAACTGTGTGATCTGGAAATTGGTCCAGAAAGGTTTTATCGTATCAAGTATAGTTTGTTGGATATTTGGATTCTCGCAATTGTTAACATATTGCGTTATCCACAAGTCCGTTGACACAAGTAATGTTATTCCTTGGTGGTTGGTGTAAAGGGAGATAGGCGACAAGAGATGACAGCACTGTTCTCCTACACAAGTAACGTATAATATTTTTATATTTTCTCTGCTGCTTCCACAAATTTAATGTTAGAGAGTTTAAACTTTCTGAAAAGAAAGTTCAAACCTAATCTAAGGGAACAATCCGTGTCAATTTTGGATATTGTGACGTTAGAGCACTCCTCGGACTACAAGCAGGCAAAGACAAGGTTGAAATCCGGTTAAATAAAGACGAAGCAATTTACATATAGATATAGTAAAAGGATCCGGGTTTGGGTCAATGAGTTCAGAAAAACATATACGGACACGATATACAGTACAACCCCTCAAATCCGAACTAATTGGGGCTGAAGTCTGTTCGGATTTCGGGGGTTTCGGATTACCCGGGAAATAATATTACGTACTTATTTCGTCACTGAATTGGCGGTAAAACAACGACTGAGGTTAGACAGGGTGGCCCAGTGGTCGAAAGGGCAGTGACCTTGACTGGCGGATGTACACTCATGTCCAAAATGATTGTCGCATATCTATAACTGTCTTCTTGTAAGAATATAATTAGATAATGATTTAGAATAAGCATTAAGTCTAAAAATAGTAAAACCTTAAAAAAACTAAATTTGTGTGATTAAATCTATTTTCTTTTATTTTCCAGCTGTAGTTATTTCTTTCTCCTGAGAACGTGTTCGGATTTGCCGGGTTTTCGGATTTCCGGGGTTCGGATTTGTGGGGTTATACTGTATTCTTTATATCCTAATTACATTGGCGACTTTTTTCGGGTCAAAAATGTGCCCGCATGGCATACTGGAAAATATTGCTGGAGGCCTCTAAGCTGGAAAACAATGTTGGATCCAGTAACAATTTTTGCTGGTTTCGCTGTAAATTATGCTATTAATTTGACGAAAATTAATGGTCCAGCAATCAAATTCCAGCACAACTTTTGTTTTAATTTGGAGCGGAGGGGACACAAGTTCGGATACCATGTTGAACACTAGGTTCCGTCTCCTTAGGATGTTATGAACATTCATCCCATGGAAGGCAATGGTAAACCACCATGGATTCACCTTGCCAAGGGGCTTTTAGGTCAAATACCTGCCTTCGGACAGAATATCACATCATCATTCATTAACAGCCATAGAATAACACATTGCAAAATTTTGACCCAGAATATATGCAAGACTGCGAGACCATGCGAGAAAGTCTCGCGCGAGACGCGAGATGAGACTCAAAATTTTATGCGAGACGCGAGACGAGACTTCACATTTGCGAGACGAGACGAAACGCGAGACGAGACCAACATTTGAGGCTGCGAGACGAGACGAAACTTTTTCATTTCTCGTCTCGTCTCGTCTCACGTGCATCCTTAGTTAGCATCCCATAAACCAGTTCCAAAACAGCCGAAATCGGCACTGGGCCAGAAGGTCCTTCTGCGCGTTTGGTGGACTGCTCGCGGCATCGTGCATCGGGATCAGCTACCAGCTGGTCAGAGCATAAATACAACTGTGTACTGTGAGCAGTTGGGTTGTGTTCAAGAAAAACTCAAATCTCTGAAGGCAGCACTTTTGAATCGCAAAGGAGCTCTCCTGTTACAGGACAATGTCAATCCCCATGTGACTAGGATGATTCAGGACACCATTCTATGCCTTGAATGGGAAACTCTATTGCATCCATCACATTCCCCGAACATTTCACCGTAAGCTTATCACCTGTTCCATTTCTTGGACAATCAACTTAGAGGACGCCAGTTCAAATTCCTAGTAGAGTTGCAAAATGCACCTGATACCTTCTTTGCTTCACCGCTCACCAAGTTTTACCGCAATGAAATCAATGGCCTTGCAGAACGTTGGCAGAATGTCATCGATGCTGATGGAAACTATTTTTGATCTTAAAGGTACGTCTTAGGTGACATATCGATGTTCGAAGGTGGTGTGTGAAAAAGCGATGAACTTTCTTGGTTACCTTTAAAGTTTATTGAAACTGGTTGTTGAGGAACAAAATTAAATTTAAATGGACAAAAGAAAGAATACATCTCGTTATTATGTCCTTCATAACAAATTTACTGTCCTGGAAGCAAACTGGTCTTTTGATCAACAAATATACAAATCATTAGTCAATCTTAGTCAGCAGCAACTGACAGTTAATTACTCTTGGTGACAAGTTATTGACTATTAGTCACTCTTAGTCACCATTATTAGCACTTTTGGTAGTCACAACACTTCCGATTTCAAAATTTATTCAAATAGAACTAAAACAGTAATTCATAGCGACAATCTTTACAACAAACTTAAAAAGTAGGGGCCTTATGCACGAGTCGTTCTGACGCGTGATTAGAGCCATACTAAAGAGATCAGTTCACGTATGTTTACTGCAGTAGTCAGGCTTTTAGTATGACGCTAATCGTATGTTAAAACGACTCTGCATAAGGCGGTATGTTACTAAATTATGTGTGCGTGTTCCTATTGTTTCGGATTTTTTTTTTACACTTCTGAGCCCTCCATTCGAAAGAACATCAAAAACTATCTGAAAAAGTTACTGAATTTTTTTCATATCACTCTTACTATTCCTGAGATATTGGCCCAAAAAGTTCCGATTTCGGGAAATTTAAGAAGCCATATCTCGGTAACCGTAAGTCATAGAGAAAATATATTTTGCGAATTTTTCAATTTTGAGCCCTCCGTTTTGAGCATGTGTCTTCGTAAAACAACATATCGTAGAACGTTTTAATAGAATTCTTAAGCAAATCATGTGAAAAAAAAATTAAGTACTCAAGGAAATTATAAATGGATAGATATATTACAAAAACTGTTTAATGAGTATAATAAGCCTAATAAAGTACATAGAACAATTGATATAAACCCTGTAGACCAAGGTTTCTCAATCTGTGGTACGTGAACCGCTTTAGGTGGTACATACGGCTTATGGTGGTATCAACAATGAATATGCTTAGGTGATACGCCTGTGGAAAAGGAAAGAGAACCCCTGCTGTAGACGTTAGTAAGCAAAAGTAATTCTTTTTAAGTTAATTCTGGCAATGCTGAAGAAAACATCAAGTGCAACACTCTACCAAAACCAAAAGTTGTTGAAATTTATTACTTCTTCTGGTTACAATACTTATTTCCGTGGTGCGAAAACGGGAAAAAAATGCGGAAAGCACTTTTCTCTATAGATTCAGCGTCCAAAGAATGAGATTTGTCTCGAGTTTTCTCTATCTGTTGAAACCAGAATGGATGATTTATATATATATATAAAATATTGATCACATAAGGGATTAAAACGAAAGTAGTTAGCGACAAACAGTTTTTTTTTTTTTTTTCGTATGGATTCGTTGAGAAAAGAATATGTATCGCCTCTGATTTTATTCTTTAATTACAACAGGGAGTGATAGATATCCAATTAGCACTTCCGGTTTCAATGTTTAGCTCCAAAGAACCAAAACAATAAGGCACAGTGAGCAAACATAGTAACAAATAACGAGTAGGTAGTTGAGAATGCTCCAATAGCATTGCACGAACTTTAAAAAGACATATTTTTTCTTATTAACTTCTACAGGTTTTATACCAATTGTTCTATGTACTTTTTAGGCCTATTATACTCATTAAATAATTCTTGTAATACATCTATACATTTATAATTTCCTTGAGTGCCATTTTTAACACATGTTTCGCTTAAGAGTTCTTACTATATGTTGTTTTACGAAGACACGTGCTCGAAATGGAGAGCTCAAAATTGAAAAATTCGTAAAATATCATTACTAAATTTCCCTCTTCGCAAACTTTAGGGCCCTCCAAAGAAAAATTGCTGGGTGATCGCGTGATTATGACCTGTCTCGGTATTGTCTGTGAAATGTGTTAAGAGTCAGGACTTACAAGGTACATTCGTGAAGTGTCCCCTCGGAATTTGAGTAAAATTGATTCAAATGCTAAGTTCTCCGTAGCCCAATGTGTATTCCACTAATTTTTGCGGTCCACGCCGGTAATTTGCATATTTATGGGCTTTCATATAACTAGAATTCAATCATACATTACTATAACGCTCACATACAAAATTGCTTTTAGTTTCTTTAGATGTAACTGGACATGAATGTGGACATATGCAAAACAGGTTGGATCAAGTAGGGGAGAACGGAGCTGGTAGACGAACTGCATATAACTCATTCATTAATTAACATAATGAGCTGTTGCTGCTGTCATAAAAGAGCGACCTATGGATGCAACTGCCACTTTCATATGGAATTTGTAACATACGGATTATGGCGTCTATTAGATTAAGAGTGTTTTCGCCAGTCTGAAGAATTTTTTTCAGTTCTCCGTTACAACATCACAGAAACGTCACTACTTGGAGTACAGAGGTAAGTAATATAGCATTAGTTAGATCTGAACATTGTTTTGATGGATATTGAAACAATAAAACGTAAATGTCAAACAATTGCTGAGTAATTAAGACTTTGTTGCACAACATGAGCTTGGGGTTAGTTGGCGTATAGCATTTAGGGTTGGTTGGCAACTGCGCCAAACAACCTCGTGTGAAATTTTATTTCATTTTACTTTTATTGTTACATTGTTTGTTTTATTGTTATGTTGTTTACAGTTCCACCAATCTTTTACTTCAATGTTATAGAATAACATGTACGTGTTGGATTACTGTCAAATTTTTAGAAATCGAGATAAGACTGTATGCCGGACTCTGAATTTTCTGAATAGGCCTAATTCTCAGGATCAAGAATGGTATGTGCTCTTTTGTTACAAAAATAGAGGCCTAGCTATTGCTTTTCTTTCTTTGTGGAAAGTAGGAAATAAACTGCATTTCTCGATAATTCAACTACAACATATCTTAGTTTCTCTTAGCTACTTTGTAAACAGCGGGAAATAAACTACGTTTCTTGATAGTTCAGTTACTTTAATTACATTTTGAAATAATATGAAGAATTAACCTATACCAAATCATATTAAAACTGATTTGGTTTGATAATCTTGAAGTTTTCAATGTCATGACAACCAAGCTAGAATGAAAGAAATTAGTTTTTATATTTCATAATGCTGATTCTTTTAAATGTTGTGAATAAAAGTAATTTCAAACTTCAAATAGCCAACTTCATTGCAATGTATATAATAGAACTTAGAAAAATAAAGTTTATTTCTAATTAATCCAATTTTTGTTTGTGTTTTGCTATATTTAGAAAGTATGCCAACTAGCCCTACAATATCAACCAACCAGCCCCTTACTAGAGGTCGGTTGGCATACTCCATTTTAAAAAAAGAAAAATCTATTTCTCGAAAACTGTAAGAACAAAACAAAAACAAAAATTGAATGTATTAGAGGAAACGTTGGTCTGTCCGTACACATCCATTACATTGCAATACAGTGAACCATCTGCTCATAAAAAAGTAAAGAATGAAAAGTTCGTCAACCAACCCCGGTCTCCCCTACTGCTTCTCTGACACAAGTTACCCATCCCAGTCGCTATCTTGGATCCGACATATTGGATTCAACTTTAGGTTTTTCAAAAGGGAATAGATGCAAGTGACACATCAAATTCATATACAATTTTCTCGAAAATCCATTGGTGTAATGAGTTTTACTGTAGCTTATACCGTATGCAAGGTATTGAAGGTTAAATATTAAGCCCTTCACGAATATTGAACCAAATAGAAAGTTGTGCAGGGCCTCGTGTGTATATGTAATATTTTACGTGATTTATCGTTGACGAAATATTCTCTGAACGTACATATATGCAGACAGTGGCGGATCCAAGGGAGCTATAGGGGCTATAGCTCCTCCTTGACGCTCAGGTATACACTGGATAAAATGGGCTTCAATCCTGCTTTACACTGGATAAAGCGGCAAATTATGGTTTAGCACTTCCCTTGATCATATCCTGGATCCGCCACTGCATGCAGAGACAGCGACGTTAATGCGGAACTGGTAGGTCTTCACCCAAATCTGGTCGTATCTGGCGCGAGTGGTTCATTCGTGCGGACGAGTGTTTAATATCATACCGAAGGTAAATAAATGATTTCTATTGTGAGATTTGGGCTAGTTTGTTCCTTATTTGCATCCCTGCATTAGTCATTTTGACCATACGACAATACTTCTTTGTCATAGTATAGAGTTTGTTTATACCTACAGTATTTTTCCAGTTAGAATTTGTTTTGATTTGTCAACATCAAAAATGTAAGCGTAACTGATATTACTCTGCAATGTCTATTCACAAAGTGCCTGGAGGAATTTAACGTGCAATACGTTCCAAACAGTACAAACTACGGTAAAATTCACTACAGAATTGAATTTCCAAGAAAATTTTACATGAATTTGGTGTATCACTTGCACCTATTCCCATTTAAAAAAACGAATGTTGAATCCAATATGGAGGATCCAAGATGACGGCCAGGGTGGGTAAAATGTGTCAGAGAAGCAGTACTTGATCCAATTTGTTTTACACATACCCACATTCATGTGCTGTTGTATCTAAAGAAAGTTAAAGCAATTTTGTGTCCGAACATTATAGTAGTGTATGATTGAATTCTGGATATATGAAAGCTCATAAATATACTCTATGTTAAATAAGATCATCTTTCCTGTTTATGCACAGAATTAAAGACCTGAAAATATGAGAACTTGTGTGTTCCTTAAACATCTCACGCTGCTGAAAATAAAGTAGGACTTATAATTTGAAGTCCCTCAGTTGTGCCGTTTAGGATAGAGGAGACGTATTGTTGATGACAGACAATGATTACGGAATGAGAATGTGGGAGAAAATTAGACATCCCTGAGGAAACCTACCCCAACCATAAACATTGCCAACACCTAGCAGTCCACTTGCCAGTAAATGTCGATCGTCGATATTGCGACGCGTCGAAGGATTACCGCTAGTGTGCCACTAGTAGCAGGGTTTCATCGAGTCGAAACAGATTTCTAGAGTAGGGGTGTTGAAGTTACCACCGCGTAGCAACGAGGACTTCATTTTGGTCCGCGCTCCTTCGATTCGTTGCGGAGAACCGCGAAGAGACCCCACGAACTATCTCCAGCCATGTGCATTCTGTTATTATTATATAATATTTTTCCTCACGAATTGCTCCTAAAGTGAGCTCCGGGGATAAAGAGTAAAACCTACCTTTACATCATGAAGTGAAAAATCTTGAGATGAGTGCGTATAATTGTATGATTTCAGATGGCAACTGTCGCCAATCACTAGCAAGTGAATATTGGAGATCTATGAAATAAAGTAAATAGACACTTGTCTTTTGTTATTAAATTACATGGCCAAAGCATTTTATCTGATCCCAAAAGGTTGTCACGGTTAAAAGCACTCTGATTAGCCAAATTAAAAGGACTTCAACGATTTATCCCTCTACAGGCGATGTTTTCTTTATGGCCTCCGCAGTAAAGTCGGAAGAACACGCGGCTAATAATCATAAGGTTTGTAGTTCTCACCCAGCCCGGGATACTTTTTCTTAAACTTTTTAAAAAATTTCTTCAAGACTCGCCTTAACGTAAGCAAATCACGCATATAGGCGATTTAACATATTTTAGTGGAATAATTTTGTGGTTAATTGGAGTTTCGTCGCGTCTCTGCTATTGGTGGTATAATTTTCAAGATGGAAGTGGGGCCATCGCAGATCGTTGCTGCGGGGCAGCCTGTTTTTGGCGAGATGTCGCTAGTAGCCTCTCGGTTTTCCACCGATGCTTACGGCATATGGTACTGACACTATGTTGTTTACCACAAACTTGTATGCCCTGGAATCTAACCAGAAACCCCTAGAACCAGAAGTGAGAGCTCTATCACTGATCCACGTGCCTCATTAATGTTCAAGTGTCTTTATTATTCATTTGTTTGCAAGCACCTACCAGTACGTTTGTTTTACTAAGCTTATGATAAAGGAAAACAAATTATAGAGATCAATCAATAGTCCTTTACAAGTCATGCAATAAAATATAGCAACCTTTGGAACGTAACGTAGCAAAAATATTTCATAATACAACATATAACACAAAACGGCACGTAATTACCTAAATACTGTGGAAAACTTCTTTGTTGGCTGCTTTCGAAACAATCGTTAGTTTCAACACGTATTGTACTTCAACCAATAGAATTACGAAATTGATTGACTGTGTCAATAATTTATTTCTCGGGAAATTCCGCAAATGATTGCAAACAGGAAAGGTGCTAATTTGCTGTGGTGCAGTTATACATAAATGTTCCACTTGTTCCTAACATTCCAATAGAGTGTATAACGAAAACAGAATGTAAGTTTTAGTATTCGTCAATCGTAGTTTAACGTAATGTTCTTTTTCAGCATCGTGGCTTGGGTCTATAGCGTAGTGTGAGAAACGAACCATAGGAGCTTTCACCGGAAATTAAACCCTTGGTTTACTCACGTAACGTGTATATTTTAGCAATATTATCACGAGGAATGTTTTCATTTAATTACTCATTCTGGTCCTCAACTTAATTACAAAATTCTATATACTTGTACTTTTAAAGTACTCCATTGTTTGACTCTAGTTTCTAATTTACGATATGAACACGAAATTCTAAACGATGGAATAGGTTTTTATGTCGATACCTTTTACTAGTTGCAGGTTATTTGTGAGGTACCAATGTATCTTAGTTAGATTGTTATTATTAATTTGATTTTAGCGTTCCTTTGAGCAGCAAGGCTATAAGAGACGGACCGATAGCTTAACAAGGAATTCAAACCATACGAGCTTCCACCGGGAATCGAACCCCGGTCTTCCACGCCAAAGGTGAGTGCGCTAACCACTTACTAGGAGACTTACGGAAGTGTCACTCATCGATTTGAATGAAACTTTGCACACTCGTAGAACATCGAGATATAATCGACACGTATTTTTTTGTTTCGGCAATGGTGAAGATTTAAGGGTGGAAACCACCCTTTGAACGTTAGGGGTGGTATCGAAGCATAGACCGAAAACAACCATATAATTTAGAAGGAAACATACTGCCAAGGTGGTTTTAGGACAGCTGATTCAAAATCTGACGTCAAAATTACAAAATTCAAAATCAGGATCTTATATAGTGATTACAATTACAATATGTCTGCTGGTTTGAAATTCTCTTCAATTGGCCAAGAACAATTAGAGTTGGCATAAATTACTGCGAGAAGGTTCCAGACCAATTTGAAACCCTTTTCTGTACTCATCTTAATGGGATGCTTAATTAAAGTGGGTCTCTGCACCTCTCATATAGCGTTTACAAAGACACAAAGAGTATAAAGTTTGGCACAGTCAATAAATCTATGACTCACTGCTACACCATACAGTCTTTAACTTCTGAAAATGGTGTTCTGTTATCACCGTTGTTAATTATTTTGCAAGAGAAGAACGGAACATTTGGCCCTACAGTCCAAAACAACCTCTTTTAATCTGAAAATGTCCTTGTAAAGGCATCACATTCGAGAAAATTAACATCAGGTCTTGGAAGATGGTTTTAAGAATTTTTCTCCCAGCGTCTAATGCAAAGTCTATTTTGTTATTAGATTCGTAGAGTGATCACAATTAACCAACTTTTCAACCTATTTTACGAACAAAAGAGTTCCTCAAAATAGAAACCATTCAGCACTAACAACTGGTAGGATTCAGTCTCTTGCAAGGGCGCCGATCCTGGAGGGCCGGGGGCCCGACCCTCCCAAAAACTCATGTGGGCCCCTATTATATTTATGAATATACAATATTTGGCATAATTTGAAAGCAATTTGTCTTAAAATCCTCATATATATATATACCTTCTGCATCCGAAGGGGCCCCCCTCAAATTTACGGAGAAATCGGCGCCCTTGATCTCTTGATGTGTTCGTCTTTAGGCCGTGCTTGAGACATTTTACTGATATTTTCCTCTACAACTACAACATAAATTTACACCTCCGTAATAATATAATTTAGATCCAAATCACTAATTCATAATAAGTTTTCTTCTCCCAGATTTGCACATCTGATTAGATACGCATGGTACAAAAACAGTTATTTGGAAGATGATTGTGCTGTATTTTGCGATTTGTCATAGTTATTGCTGTAAGAAGGTGAGCTTGGTGTAAACAATGTTTATGCATCACACTTTTTTTTTTTTTTTTTACGAGTGAGGGGACATAGTGAGAGGTGAGGGGACTCACTATACATAAATACCCCGAATAGCGAGAGGTGCAGAGACTCACTTTAATCAAACATTCCGTTAAAATAAAGGTGTGTTTCAAATCAATAGAAAGGGATTTCAAATCGGTCTGCAACCTTCTCGTAGTAACCACTGTCAACTATAATTCTTCTTGGCTAAGTGAAGAGAATTTCAAACCAGAAGACATTTTGTAATGTAATCACTATATTGGATCCGCCATTTTGAATTTGGTAATTTTGACGTCAGATTCTGAATCAGCTGTCCTAAAATCACCCTCGCAGTATGTTTTCTTCTATACTAAATGATTGTTTTCTGTCTATGCTTGGAGACCACCCCTATCGTTCAAAGGGTGGTTTCTGTCCTTAAGTCTTTACCATTGCCGAAACAAAAAAAAAAAAAAAAAAAAAAAAAAAAATAGGTGTCGATTATTTTTTCGATGTTCTACAAATATGCTAAGTTTCATTCAAATCGGTGAGTGACACTTCCGTAAGTCTCCTTGTTAGTCACGTGGGTACGCTTTTCAACGTACCTTAGCTAATGGAATTTGAACTATCCCTATTTCTTTGGCAGTTACTTCCTGGTTCAACTAAGCACTAGTTTGTATTGAAATAAATATGTAAATTTAAGCTTTCTTGTGATAATTGGTTAGCGTATTACGTCTTCGGTGTGCGAAACCCTAGTTCGATTCCCGGGGGGACCACATGTAGTTCGGATCCCACGTTAAGCTGTACATCCACGTTTCAAGCCTCGCTGCTAAAATCTATACTAAATTCTAAATCTAAACAAATATTCATATTAAACTTCATCAGTATTAATTTGTAAATTAATTTGTAAAAGACAATTCTTGGGTTCATTTTCACTTAAGTCAAATCTTTGGTTTATTTGTAGAAAATTGTTGCTCTTTTCTATTTTGTACTTGTATTTGTAAAGAAAATAATGCCTGTTGTTCTGTATGGTTGTGAAACATGGTCACTTACTCTGCTTACTCTGAGGGAAGAACGTAAACTGAAAGTATTTTAGAACAAGATTCTGAGATGAATATTCCGACACAAAAAGAACGGGAATGGGGAAGGGCGGAAACTTCAGAACGAGGAACTACATAATTTATAACCGTTTACCAAACATTGTTATGGTCATCAAGTCGAAGAGACTCAGATGGACAGGTCACGTTGCTATAATGGAAGAAAGTAGAATGTTTTCAAAGTTGTAATTGGAAATTTAATCGGAAAACGACCATTAGGAAGACCTATACGTAAATGAGAGGACAATGTTAAGATGGATCTCGCGGAAATAGAAATACAAAGTTGAAACCGGATTCAGTTGGCTAAGGATGGAAGTCAATGGAGAGCTTTTGTGAACGCGACGTTGAAGCTCCAGGCTCCATAGGCCGTAAAGTTAGTTAGTTAGTTATCAAGGGTTCCCCCTCTATAAAAGCGACGTATTTAATATGATTAATGGAATACATTTTTAAAGAAGAGTGTCGAATATCTTTCATACCATACATAGCTTCCGTTCAAGCAATGCTAAGTTTGATTCAAACATGTCTTGTCGCTGTAACAGTTCTTACGAGTTCGTTTATTAGTGATTGTACCACAGTTTAGTTGACATGGAAGCCATTGCTCCTGGATCCATGACTATTTGCAAACATTTATTTCATTTACCTACCTCATTGTTTCCCCTGTTTTGCACCTCCTGTTATCTCTACACATTCCCGATCGTAAATGCGTGCTTCTTACCTCACACAGCGCCAATCTGGAACGACTGCTTCAGAATGTACCCTCATAATATGAGTGATGAAGGCAATGAAAGATGGCTGAAGTGTATCAGAAGTTTATCTACTACTCTGGTCAGATTGTGTTCTTCATTGTCAAGCTAACATGACCAGCATATAAGAGCATGTACAAAATGTAGTTTTAGTATTGACTTTCAAATTAAGAATACGGGGTCTTTTGTTCTCAAATTTACAAACAAAGTTTCTTAATTCACAAAAGAAGAGTAATGTTTAAGGAACCTTTTTGTGTATTAAGAGAACATGTGAGTCATCATTCAACATAAAAATAGCGTTAAAAAGTGTATTCTATATGCAATTGTAACGCAAAACTAGCTTGAAGTGACCAACTAGTGCGATGTGATGCATGAGTTTTGTACTTGTATTCCTTTACGCACATACCCGCCGTCATTGACAATCCTGCTCACTACTGATGCATCGTTTGAGCTCTACAGCTTTGCCCTGCCCGGAGCTGCAGGTGATGCTATCCTAGTTTGTAGTGAGCATATAGAAGAGATTGGTGTCTGTATTTCTCAAAGAATCGTTTAAATGGCATATCCATATTATTTACACCATACTTGCAAGTATCTATACATATTATTTATGGCATATGATTTTGCGGACTTATTATAAACCAGCTTGTAATCGGGAGACAAAACTATCTAGCAAATATTAGGATATAGTGAAAGAGTTGTAATTTTTGAACACTCTTAATTTCTAGTTTTTAAAGAACTTTATTTACATTGAAATATAGAAAATTTACAAAGATACTGACATACTTCACAGCATCACTGAAATTTAAAAACAGTAGTCAAGAAGAGCTCAGTTTATTTTTGTTTTTTTGTTACATTATAATAAAATGTAAGGGCTAATGTGGATAAATAGTTGGCAAAATACTTTCTATTACATGCAGCAGAGAGCATCTTAACCTGATATGTTAAATACGTTTCTTACATTTGAACAGACAATGGTCGTGTTGTTACAAGAATAAATATGATAGTTTTTACAATAAACCAGATTACCGCATTATGTTTGTAGCAAGCAAAGTAATGAAAATCTGGCAATGATATTACATTATGTACATTAAAAACATTGGGTGAAAGACGGCATATTCTACTAAGTACAGTGCTAAAACTCTTCCAAACGGATGGTATGTCTAAAAAAGCTATGGAATGGATGTTCAAGAGTGTATATTTGATTACAATAATGACATAAGTGCATGTAATTCTTAAATTAAATAACTAATCAGACGTTTCATATCCATTATTGACAATAAAGTACCATATTTCTTTCTGTTTATTAGTTAAAAACTTGGCGGTAATTTTTCCCCAAATATTACTCTAGTTTTTGTATGGCACGTAAACCATTATGTGTGGTGGAACATGTAAACACGTGCACATATATTGCCAGTAGAGTTCCTTAACTGACCTAGTTTCGATCTCCAATCGAGCAACTATTGCATAGCATACCAAGAACAACATCGCGAAGATCAAAGAATTTAATCACCCAAGGAAAGATAGGAATCGGAAGCACAAGGCTAAGACACTGAAATCAGAAGTAAAATGCGTAACAGTGATAGAATCAGGATATGAACGCACAATACGGCAGCTTCTATTCACGAGTAGAGCACGTGACTGCATTCCAATATCTATAAACTCTACTCTCCTTCTGTTACTGGCAAATACAATTGTGTTTGAACTACACGTAGTGTATTATTATGCCATAGGAAGAATAATGCCTTACTGTTTAAAAACTTATAGATAGACTTTGGTAACGGAAACGTCTGGGCGGAGTGCCACACTAAGATAAAGACAGCAGTTTTAAGAAACAGATTCCTACCTTAAAAACTAAGATTACGTGATTTATGTGATATTAAAAATCTTCGGATTTTACAGCTTATGACATCATATGTCTTCGTGGTCTATTGTAAACTACAATACCATGCAACAATATCAAACGTACCACTATACCGAGACTGATATTGTACATGTATATATAATATTTTTGTTTTCCAGTTGAAATCCTCAACTTGAAAGAAGTAAGATATCGGTATGCACCAACAAAAGAAATGTGTAAAAGCCATCACGATACTATTGGCACGAAGAATGTGAGTTTCACCCTTATATAAATTTGACCCCATTTGCTTAACTTTGTACTATAAATTATTTATATTTTTGACAAACCTGTTATTTACAAATTCACACTTTTTGTTTCAGGTTCCAAGAAATGTGTTGGAACTCCTTGTACTGTATTCCTTGCTTAAGATGACTACAATTTTGAAACAATGTTATTTATCAATGACATTTCTATTGTTAATTTACGAAGTACTACCTTTAATGAAAGACAACAACTCAGGTCAATTTTTAACCAGCGAAAGGTATAATTTAATCAGTTCTTACTTTTGCTTCCACCAAACACGTAACAGAAAGCAGTGGTCCATTTTGTATGACACAAAAGAATCTAAGACGATAAATAATTCTTTAAGACAGTTCTTCAAATTCTGTTATATACCAATTACAATTCAAGATCTTAATGCACCATTGTCACGGCCTTTTACAGGTAACAAACAAAGAAAAAGTTCCAATTTTCTTCTTATTTTAAGAGATTATCAACATCTCTCGACTATCATCACCAAATTGAAAGCAAGTACCTATTGGAATGGTAGAGGAACAATGTATGTTATATTTTACAACTGTGCCCTACGGATAGAACAATTGACTGGTATGTATAGTGTATTTTGGAAAGAAAGAATTTTACGTGTGCAAGTGATTACGAATGTTTATCATAACAATGTGTCGAATTACAATAAAAATCTAGAACTTGTATCTGTTAATCCTTTCACACAGAGAATTTATTCAAAGGAGTTAAAGAATATTGACTATAAAAGCGCCGAGAAAATTTTTAGAGATCACTCGTTACTTGAACTAACAAAAAATATGCATCGTTATCCGATGCGCGCTAGTGACTATAACTTAATGCCGTATTTATGGATAAATGGTTTAGAAGATGGTTCCTTTGAATATGATGGATTGTCTGGAAAACTCTTTGAATCGGTCAAAGACAGTATGAATTTTACGGTTATCTTTGTTCGAAAGTATGAACAGAGGACAGCCAATAGAAAGTTACCAAATGGCACATGGACAGGGCCTTTAGGAGAAGTGGTTACCGGATTTTCAGATATTTGTCCTATATCAATGATGATGCTTTTAGACAGATTTAAAGCTCTTGAATTTACTACTCTGTTTTATTTTAGCACATTCGTGTTTGCGTCACCAAAAGCTCTTCCATTACCTCAATGGATGTGTTTAATTCTACCATTCAACGTGGCAATATGGACTTCTGCCTTTTGCCTCTTTATGTACAGCCTTGTTTGTGAACTCTTTATTCAATGGATTGTAACAACAGAATTAACATTTGAAAAGATACTTGGTCGTGTTTTGTATGTTGAGGCGATATTTTTGCAAGGAACTGTACCTTCTGTTCCCCGCAATAGGACTTTAATGACAATATTTATGTTTTCTATTGCTGGTGCAATGGTTCTTAACTCCTTGTATCAAGGGTCATTAGTAAGTTACATAATGACTCCACGGTATACTAAAGACTTGAATGACTTTGAGGACATTGCTAATTCTCAGTTGGTAGTAGTAGCTCTTCCTCAATTTGTGGCATTACTAAAAAGTTACGACTTCCCAGTATTAAAAAGTCTTGCATCAAGAGCTTTCGCCATAATGAGTCCATCTGAAGGTGTGAAACGTGTTGCGTTCACTAGGGACGCTGTTTACTTTGGTTTGCTCACAAGTGTGGCATATACGCAACAATACTTTACAGATGGTGGAGAAACTTTGTTGTACATTTCAACACATAATGTGGGTGATGTTTGGGGTTCATTTATTCTTCCGAGAGACTCACCTTACGTACCTAGAATGAATGTTCTCATTCGAAGGCTCATCGAAGGTGGATTTGTTGATAAGTGGTATTCGTACGTTATGAGAGACGATTCCTTAAAAAGAAAGTTTACTTCCAGTAGAAGATCTGAAGTTGCTATTTCCTTGCGTCATTTACAAGCATGTTTTTATATATACATAGTTGGAGTAAGTTTTGGTTGTATTGCATTTAGCATAGAATTAATGATTTCTAAATACCGATGCAAAAATTGCCAAAATTTTTGTTACAATTAAAAAGAATAATATTGTAATCAGTGGTGTAGGCAAGGGCGGCTGATCTGGCTCAAACTCTCTTTAGTATATATTGAAAATGAATTCTGATCACTTTCAGCATGTTATTGTTTTGAGATCCTCGATGTTTCGACGTTATATAAATATACAGTGTGTGAAGGTTTCGCATCCAAGTCTGACCTCGTATGCTTAAGGGTCTTCTCTACAGAGAAATTAAACTACCGTTAATTTTAGATTTTTTTCTGTAATATCTTCAAAACAAATAAAAATATTCGAAAAGTAGAAACGTAGTGAACTAGATAATATGATTTTGCATGTGATACAGTTATTACAACTCATCTATCTGCTTTCGATTTGCAACTGTAGGTAGATTTAGCATGTGTTGCGGGTTCTGTAAATAGCAACATACCAAAACACAAGGTCGAAATGATGAAATCAATTATTTTCAAAATACTAGCGACCTTCGAACAGTGATAAGGACCAAGGTTTCGGTTAACAAAATAAATAAACAAATAAAAACTCCACATTCACAGAATTACTATTAATAGTTGGAATTAGGTTAATTGTAATTAAAACTGAAGCGAGGGAATAAATTAAAATCCTTTTTTGATGACAGCTTCTAAATTTTAGAAGAAATGAGATGAATAAATTTTACCAACAACCAATTCTGCAAAATTCCATAAAACTTACTTCGCATATCTATCTTTAACCGCACATAATATATCAGCATTTTGTTTCAATTGTATTGTTAGTAATCTTTTGAGCTTTTTCTTATCAGCATATGCATCGAAACTTAACCATCTGAAGGGCATAATTATTTAAATGTTAAAAAGTAATTAATAATAATTATGTGCTATGATAACTATACCATATAATGTTTGATATATACAAAGGATTATTTTTGCAAACTTACGGACAAAAGTCAATGTGGTTTACTGGGCGTAGCTATTCACGACACCGATGGGCAGAAATGGTCTTACAATCATTGTGGACTAGTAAGAGTGAACACCTATCAAGTGAAAACGAAGCAGGCGCCAAGTGTGAATTACATAATCTAATTCGATTTCTCCAGATAAAAGGACATAATAGTTCCAACTGTAGTTCATCTTAAAATGAGTAAGGATTACTATGTGAACTATTTAAGTGTTGACTGTATGCATGAAATCTGCAGCGAGTTTAAAGAAGTATTTATCAACATTCACAACGAGAATAGCCGGAACATTGTAATTTATGGCTACAAACGACCTTTATGAGTGCGTGAATCATGTGATTCGTGAAAGGCGAAATATCAGAAGATTCAGTAGCCGCCTGGAAAATTCTAATTACATTGCGTATTTCACACTTGGCGGGCGCTTCGATTGCAATTTATCTTATATTCCTCGTTTCGTTATGTCACGTGGTTCTTCTCTGGTGCCTTTACGTAGGTTCAGAAATTACCCGTATATAAAATGTGTGTATGTGTCTCTATATGTGCTTCTTTAATATGGCACAGTATTAAGCCCCATTACGTTTTCTTGGCCACTGGTGTGAATAACCTCGAAAAGTAAAGCAGTAAAGAGAAAAATGTTAGTTTAGTCATGGTTTTAACGGGTGATGCAGCAAAATCCGAACTGCTTGCAACTAAATACATCAGTAGCTGTTTTTTAACATAGGGCCTAAAACAAAAAGAAAGGAAGCAATAGAAAGGATAATATAAGTTCTACGAAAAACACATTTATCCAACTCTCAACTACACCATCCTCTCCACAAGGCGCTGTACACGTCCGACATCCATTTGTCGCAGACATAACTTCAAGAAATTAATGTGATGGAGAGTGTTTTCGGCTCTCCAGGTATTGGCACAGACTCAGGCTTTCAACAGAGCCCAAAAGCCCTCAATAGAATTGGCCTCCAAGAATTTGCCAAGGTTGTCTTCCTTGGTGACGAAATCGATACCTTCTTTTTCCGAGTGCTTCACCACACTTTAGCGTAATGCGCACTGCCTTTGTCCGACCAGAACACGTAGTTGTCATCGTAGCATGCTCTAATGTATGGATTCAGAGGTTTCTTAATGCATTCCTTAGGTAAACCCTACCACTGATGGTGAAATTGGACTCCTTGATCAGCGGTTCTGACCATCCATGTGGTCCAATGTCAGGCCAGACCAGAAGTTTATTCTCAAACTTAGTTTATGGAAAGAATTTCGCCCTTTGTAGCGTGTCCTCTCTTTTCGAGGTGTAGATGTTGGCGTTAATGGTGGACTGGGATTTGTCATCGAGGATCCAGGAGGCCTTTGGAAACTTTCGATACAGTCGAACACACAAACTCTTCCCCTCGGACTTCTGTCTGTCAGTACATTGTAGGATACGTTTCTTCTCGTATACCTTCTTATTCATCTTCTGTAGCTTCCGACAGGTCGTGTATGACGGCATTGGAATCGCTGAGCTGCTTGTCGCTGCGGAATCCCGTCCTTGTGATCGAACAAACACTTGAGGGGGTCAATTTTCTTCCAGTGATTTTGGCGTTGGATCAATCTGAGCCAGCTCGCCGAGACGCTGGTTTGTTGTCTAAAAAAATCAAAATACCATAGATAGTACTTCTGGTCACTCATTTCGCCATAAAGTGTCGTACACTGGACCACTTTCCTGATAGGATGTTGGCGGAGTAGATCTTGTACACTCGGAAACGGAGGGTGTCTTCCTTGAGGCCATTGTTCTAGTTATTGTTAATTGTTGAAGACACAAACAAAAACATATCAATAGTAGCCGAAACAATCTCCATATTACATATACTAATTTTGTCTCTAATACTTAGCATTAAATGTCACAGAACGCAGCATATAGTCCGGATTTTGCTGCATCACCCGTTATTTATTTTGAGTATAACGACCCTCTTTAAGGCGGGCGAAATATGAAGGTTGATTCACTAGTTTGATAAGGAATGACGCGTAATACTATATAGGATCGAACTGGAATCTAGTTTACAGAACGAATAGCGTAAACTATTTCGTCATGAGTTGACAAGCTTTCGTTAAAGTGAAAAAGATAAACTCTAACACCTCCTGTTGTCTTAAAATTATGTTATAAAGAGCGTTCATCATATTTTAACACTCTAATTGAGCATACGTCTGTTGTGCAGATAAATAAATATTCTAAGCTTAAAGGTGGCTCTACAATCATGGGATGACGAAATTCAGCGAACGATTGCACTATCCTTCCGAAGCACAAAATTAAAAATAGAAGATGTTGCCATTTACCGTTCGGTTTTAGTACGACGCGAAACGTTGGTGCCCAGCGACGTCTACGATATCCGGTGACGAGCTGTTTCCAAAGCTACTATATAATATTGAGGATTCTAGTTTCTTCATCATCTAACTCATTCTCCGGACTTGGCTCCAAGTGACTTTCTCATGTTTTAATAAAGAAACATATCAATGGTTACGTTACAGCTACGATGATGAGTCGACAATGATTATAGGGCCTCGATGGCTCAGTAGTAGAACGTTCACCTCTGGTGCATGGGTTCGTAGTTAGATCCCGGCTCGCGCCAAATAAGATTTGTGGTGGACAAATACCGTATGTAGTGGTTTTCTCGGGGTTCTCCCCACTTTCTTCATTTCACCATTTCATTCATTTCTCACCATCACCGTCTCCTTTAGCCTAGTGAACATAACGGTAGGATGTAAAACTTAAAGATTTCATTTCATTTAATTTTAATTCTTTATGCTGCCCAAGACTGGCTTGAAAAGGGTGTAAAGTTAGTACGCTAGGTAGTAAACGATTACGTAGAGGTGTAAACTGCTCGATCAGGAACATCACATTAGTCGTTTTATTACCCTGGTAAGTATATCTCATTATAAGGTATACAAATATACAGGGTGCGGCACGTAAAACCGGCCCGTCGTAATATTCTGGTATATTGTGTTTTTGGCAACACTTAAATAATCTACCTTCCTACCAAGAGATGGCGTGTCGAGGTCGGGTCGTCTTACGTGACCTGCAGCAGTCACGTGCAGCCGCAACCAGTGAAACTTGTGGAAACCAGTTGAGAAAAAGGCCTCGTTGTGTTAAGCCGGGTGAGTGTCAGTGTGTGATAATGCCGTATTCGATACCCGAGCGTGTTGCCATTGTTGAAGGGTTCATTCTCACTGGATCTTTTGTGAAAACAAAGAATTTGTTTCGGGAGAAATTTCCAGGACGTTCTGTGCCAGCAAAAAGCACCATTCAGGAATTGATTGAAAAATGGCGGCGTACAGGATCGGTTCAAAATGCTCCCAGGAACAGACGACCATCTGTCTGCACACCTGAAATAAAGATGTAGGTGGAGGAAACAATGACAAGAAGTCCTCGAAAGTCAACCAGGAGATTGAGTCAACAGGTTCATGCGGTGAGAGAAGTTGCAGACGTGTTTTAAGGGGACTGAAGCTAAAACCGTACCGGATAAGTGTTGTGCAAGAACTGAAGGAGCCTGACCTGCAGAAGAGGGTGCAGTTCTGTTCATGGCTGTTGAGCAATGTTGCCAGTGGTTTCTTGGATCCACTAATGCTCATCACGAGTCACGAGGCGTGGTTCCACCTGTCTGGGTACGTACATTCCCAAAACAACCGGTATTGGTCGACAGAAAATCCACACGCAATCCACCAGGTACCCTTGCAAGATGAGGAGATTGGTGTTTGGTGTGCCATTTCCGCCACACGCGTTATTGGGCCCATATTCTTTGAGACGACAGTGAACAGTGACGTGTATATGGGAATCCTGGAGGAGTTTTATACACACTTGACCAAAGAGGAGCGTCGGTTATGTTACTTTCAGCAGGACGGTGCAACATGCCACACATCAGCTGCATCATTGTCCCTTGTGCATGAGATGTTTACATCAGAGAGGACAATCAGCAAAGGCTTGTGGCCTCCTCGGTCACCAGACTTGTCCACGTGTGACTTTTACTTATGGGGACTGTTAAAGGGAAGAGTATACGAAACAAATCTACACACAATTGAAGAACTCAAGACCAGGATCCAGGATGTCACCAATAGCATTACAACACAAGAACTGACAAGGGTATATATGAATCTCCTCAATCGTGCTCACATGTGTGTTGAAGTGGGCGGAGGACACTTTCAGCACCTGCTGTGAATGCTTCTGTGAAGGTGAGTAGTCATATTCAATACATTACGTTTCATTTATGTGTTGTAGTTAATCATATTCAATACATTACATTTTGATTTTATGTGTTCACTTTACGGGCCGGTTTTACGTGCCGCACCCTGTACTATACTTTTCAAATGTAAATATTTTTAACGTTGGTCTTTAAATGAAATATACGACAAGTGTAAATAATTGAGAGCGGTGTAAGAAATTAGTATTACTAGATTATTCACGTAGTGACGGAAACTAATGTAATAACTTGAATTACTTAAATGGTTTGCGCATTTCATACCCGCTTTTGGAAAGAAATACAAGATTACAGATAAAGTATAGCATATCATAATGTTACTTTTATTGGAATTAACATTTTTATTATTTAAGATTGTAACCAGTTAAGAAACGCTTAAGAACGTTATATTGAAGTAACCCTTGCATGCAGCATTCAAAGCTGGAATAGAAGTTGTTATATTTAATTCGCAAAGCTTGGAACACGAGATGCACATTTGTCTGCTACAGCTTTGAACCTTCAGCACAACGAATACAATGGGATGGTTCTGGATTATTCTTAAACCAACATGTTTCATACATGACTTCGCTTGGCATTACTGTGAAATAACGTTTCCGTAACATTAAGTGGAACATTGCCACAGGTAGGCCTACTGATTTCAGGGAGCAAGTTTAGTAGCCAAGGTTCTAGAACAGGTCCCCCTTCCCACTGAGATGTAATAAAGACAGGCCTGCGGGGTTCTATCACGCCATCACTCGCTCGGCATTACTATGTAAATTAAATATTAAACTTTGGTACAGAAAGAAAGTAACCTATATGGGGGACTCTTGTTCTTGAATCTTCCCAGTTCGACATCATCAGCCCCCATTGTCAACATAATCTAACCTACTTGTATGTTAATATATACCTAAAAAAAATTGTATTTTTCTCATTTTCTGCGTGGATAAAAACAGTGGTGACGATACGAAATACCAGGAGCATGATCGAATGATCTCTGTATCTTGCTCTTGGTATTTATATCAAAGTTGGTAGCCTGATTTTTGCACGAAAAATTACAAAAAAAAGTAGGTTAACTAAGGTAAGGTTAGGTTTAGTTAGATTACGTTAGGCAAATTTAGATTAGGTTCGGATCGGTTTTGGTATCTATCGTGGACCGTCCTAGCAACTTCGGAACTTGACCCTTGCACTGGTGCAAGAACTGTGAGAGTTCCATAGAAGGTAGATGGAAGTGAGAGGTTACCGCCACTAAGTTGCAGTGTGGTTTTTGGCGTTGGGCGCTGCTGTTGTGTTTACCTCCAGCTTCCTGGCAAGCATGGTGGGACAGGAGATCGAAGAGCTTCACTGTGCAGTGTATCCAACTATTTTTAAAAGTTGCAGTTTACATGTTATAAGTAGCCTAATCTGTTTGCGCTTAATAAAGAATGCAATAAATTATATAGTTTTTATTGGATACAGGAGTGGACCACCATTCCTGCAGTAATGCAGAAGTGTTGTGGATAATAACATATGCATGGAAATTACCAACTAAAGAACAACGTAACACGTACTACTATGAGCAAAATAAATGACGCGTCTCTTTATTTTGAAGTTTTTTGAAAATATCTCCGTTTTCTTTATATGTTCTAAATTTCGGAAGGTTTACCCAAGAGGACAGGTTAATAACAAACCCGTTTTTAATATTTGTGTTAGATATTACCTTAAAATAAATAAATTAGAAGCGAAAAACATTAAATCGACCGAAATTACGGGAATTACTAACTCTGCTAAAGTGGGAAATTTTGAAGAACGCGAGGGAATTTTGCAGTTCAACACGAAGCAGCGACATCTATGTCACTGAGAGAAACGTGGATTAGATCTACAGACGAAATTTCTAACGACACATTTCTAATATGTCTTACTACATGCATTATCAGCGAACTCCAAACATATGAATCTATGCTAAGTATTAACGTATAGATAGAGCAGATACTGGAAATTACCTTAGCACAATCGTAATGCAAATTTCTCTTTACCGTAGAACAGGTTCAGTTCACGTTAGAAAACAATTAGCTCAGGCAGTTAAAGCAACTATTCTCTACGCCGAAGGAAGTGGGTTCGAATCTTCCTCAAAGTGCCTTTGTCATTTTTATTAGTATGGTTATTTATTTTTATTTTTTATGTGGGAAAGATTCAAATTGTGACATATGTGTAAAACTCATGACTCAACCAAAAAAAGAGAAAATGTTGTGGCACTTGCATTAGTGTTTCTAATTTTGTTTGCAAACAGTTTCGTAATTATTTCCCCTGTGCTCACTGCTCACTACATGCTCAATGGTGCATAACGAATGTTCTCCAGTAACTGTTAATTCTAATTTGGAGAATTTTATAAAGTTTCACAATGTTTCTCACTTGATAGTCTTCTATCTACTTTTTTGGACACTTTGATAACAGATTTCCCTATATATATTTAATTACGGAAACGTTTTACAATGTATTTGTCTTAAATTTAAATTGTTTTGAATTTACCACATGGGGTAAGTAGCCCGAAGGAGGAGAACTGAAGTAACTGATATTCTACGTAAAAGCAACCTGTTGTAGAATGATGATACTTCTTACCTTCAGCACATAATCTTTACGTTAGAGAATCATACAGAGAAAGATCGTGTTTTTTCCTCTCCTATGACCACTCATCTTAAAGCTCTACATGTAATGATTCGTGTCACATAATTTCGGCTCTCCGAAGACATTCATATTTATTATTATTATTATTATTATTATTATTATTATTATTATTATTATTATTATTATTATTATTATTATTCCTGAATATGCCACCCTTACATAATGTATTAACTTTAGACATCTTAGTTTAAAGTGCTTTCTTTAGTAATAATTTGAGCAACCACGTAACAAAATTTAAGATGTATGAGGAGGCACGACGTTTTATTTCCCCCTCTCTTTTCAGCACCGTCCCAACAGAAAGTATATAATTTCTGACAAGCAGGGCAGACAAAATGAATAAGAAATATATGTAGAGTATCCTTTCCTCCTCCGTGAATGAAATATCACGTAGCATTTTTTATTCTACCTAAGACGACTCTAGGCCGTTATGGTTAGATAACAAAAGAAATACCTAATATATTTATTGCGCCCCTTGACTGTAATATTACCGCTTCTTTATTTGTTCGAGACCGCCCTACACAACCAAGGGTGACAAAAAGAATAGGAAAAGTGTCTAAAGATTACAAAGCACTTTATATTTTGTCAGAAACAAGGAAGTGTATACACAGTATTGCTTTCGTTAACAAGTGTTTCACCCTTGAGTCGCTTATAAAATTAGGCAGAATAAACTTTTGCCGATCATTGTTATAGAGGGATTTGTCCAGGATGGTTTGGCGTCGGGCTAATAACGATGAGTATCCGGTATGTTTATTTATATCGCCATTAAAGAAATAGCAAACTTACTGAAAGGAACTTACTTAGGAAACTTCAGATCCTCCTTATACTTAATTTCATCTAGCGTACTGAGTGAAAGTTCTATGGGACTATTGGAAAAATATATATTCACGTTTCCACGCTGATGGTAGAATTTCTTAAGCAGTTATTGAATTACGTTCGAAGCATAGGCGTAAATACCGCCCCCGCAACCCTGTGGCGTGGGGACCGCACAAGCTGCAAGGCCAAAAAATATACAGAAAGTACGCAGTGGCGAACCAGGCCAAATTTTCACCAGGGCAAAGTGACTTTTTAGCGCCCTCCCCCTGGTACTAGCCTATATTTTACATTTTACCATACCATATTTTAAACCCATTTTTCAAAAAGACATTCATTACCTAGGAAAACTTTACAAAGGATATGGCCCGCTATAAACAATACGAACTCCGCTTCCCCCCCCCCCCGTTTGGTCTTGTGGCTAGCACGCCTGCCTTCTGTGGTACCGGGTCCAATTCCCGGTGGATTAATGTTGAACGATAAAAGTGGTTCGGATTCCACTATAATTAGTATCCACATCTCCTTTGGCCTAACACCGTGTGCGTGGGTTTTCTCGGGGTTCTCCCGTTTCCTCCCACTTTCTTCATTCCACCATTTCATTCATTACTCATCATCATTGTCTCCTTTAGCCTATCCGGCATAACCGTGGGACGTAAAACTCAAAGATTTCATTTTTTTCTCCTTCAGCCATTAAGGCATAACCGTGGAACGCTGAACTCAAGCAAACAAACAAACAATGCTTACTCCCCCGCCACTCTTTATTCTATATGCCATCTCTCCATTTTTCGATACAGCCCCCTTAGTACTATGAAACTCTCCTCTTCCATGGTTATGTAATTGCCACTACTTTACAAGAATATAAACCAAAAAAAGTCAGTAGAAAACACGCTATAAAATTTACTTTTTGAGGCTCGTTTTGGCGCCCCTCTTTCTCTGGCGCCCCGGGAAGTCGCCCGGCCCTTGGTACGCATAACTAAGGACTGCGGAGGAGAGGTTAACCTTCATGTTATGCCACTGGTTTGACGTGTTTGAAATGTTCAGTGACTGTTCGGTTAGTGAAATAATTTCGACGGTTACTGATGTTTAAAGTCTAACTAAGACAAAGTTACCTAACCAAATACATTTGATATCGCGATCTCACAATTTGATTTTTCCTCACATAAAAAGATAAAAACAATAGTAATAAAAACCCTTACTCGTACTGGGCTCTAACTAGCAACCTAATTCGTACAGACTAGTTGCTCTGACCAACTGAGTTTCGATTTCTTACGCGAAAGAAGTCTGTTATATTACGAAGCATGCTTTTCATTCTCAAAACTGTTCGAAGTAATACGAACATGGCTTAAGAACAGAGACGTAACTGAATTACCACTCGATTGACCTTGAGGGCAAATCACCAAAAGGTAGCTATAAACGTAAGTTCAGCATGCATTTCTGTGGAGTTCTGTTCAGTATTCCTATCTGCCAATCACGCTTGTTCGTTGGAGTAATATTTTACAAACGTGACCTTTCGATAGAGCACAAGGGCAGACCAAAGAGAAGGAACTCTTGCCCTTGTGAACGTTGGATACCACAATGTGCAATAAAACTGTCGCGTCACCTTGAAGTGATATTTTATCGAAAATAACTGTTTTCCTTTATATATCCGAAGATTTTGAGGGTTTCAAAATGAGGAAACGTTACTGTCAAACAAGGACGCATTTAGGGGTGGGTCCAGGGGGCTCGGACCCCCCTCTGAAATCCCAACTTTTCTGTAAATTTATCCTAATATTGAAGTCGGACCCCTCCCGAAATAAATTACTGCATACGTGCCTGCTGACAATATATTCGTTAAATAATAAAGTAAAATAATTAAATTAGGAGCAAAAAGCTTCAACACGGGCTAACTTTTGCCCACTTCCAATATTGTTAGAAGGGATATTATTAGCAAAAACTGCTAGCCAATGCTGAACCTTGGAACTTCACCCCGAACAGCAAGTCTAATATTGATAACCACATATGAAACATTTTATCAAAACTTATCTAGCTTTTATCTCGCATGTAATTATTATACACACCAAAATGCACTCTCCTAAAATGTGTATCTAAACATTGCTCTACGTATCTACGAAGCAATGAAAATTTTTTATCGAAATATGTGAGCAGGAAACTCTAACAGCCAGCCATTTTATTTAAATCGTAGTAAACCCTGTAACCGTGCGTTAACGTGAAGACAAAGCTTTGTCCATTGGTAAAGTGTTGGAAGAATGAAAACTCAATGTTCGTAGGTTTGAATCTATCCACTCACCACAACATTTTATTCTTATGTGTAACGATGAAATAAGAAAGAAAAAATGTATAAACGTTAAGACAAAACTTCAACCAAGTCTGAAGAGAACAATACTAAAATAGTAACACAATAACGTCATCCAAGAATTATTTCATGTAGCGTTTGGACGAAATTACTTCCGTCTCGTCATTGGTATGCCGTTAGTCATTGTAGAACCTTTCAATTGGAAGTGAAATGACACAAACTAAAACAGTTTTAAATCAATAAATGTCTATGTGTAAAAGTAGGTGTCTCTTATCCGTAGTTCTGAGTTCCTTTTACTTTGATGATGTGGTTCGGATTCCACGTTAATCAGTAGGTCCACGTCTCATATAGCCTCGCTGCTGAAAGGGACGCTAAACTAAAATCAACTCAACTCCTTTTACTTTGAAGTGACAAATGAGAGAAGAAAGTATGGTGTTCGAAAAAAAATCAAATTTGAGATTTCAACGAATTTACACGTATTATAGCCCCTAACACCGAAAAAGTTATTTTTCGATACATGTCAATCTGGGGTTCGTCCGTCCGTTCCCTACACTTTTCTGTGCACTCGTCTAGAGGCCATACCGTTCAACTTATCTGCACCAAATTTTAGTTTAAGATTTTCATAGTATTACCTATAGTTTCTTTCATTTCCCTCCTACTCCCAAAACAAGGATAGTTTCCTGTACGATGAAAATAGAAAAAAGATATTTTCTCATAACTGGCTCTAACGATCTTGTTTTTTTCTTTTTTTATAAATCAATATTTAATTAGCAACCCTATTTTGTGGTATAAGGCATTTATCTGAGAAAAATCTACAAGGGGTAGTTTATACTTAGGGGTGAGTTTTTTCTAAGTGATTTTCTCAAAAACGACTAAAAAGAGTTTATTCATATTTCAAAAATACATATTTCGTTAATAACCTAACAATATGGCAAAACTCGTTTGTCCTGAAAAAAATACGCGAGAGGTAGTTTACTCTTGGGGGTGTTTTTCCTCCACGGTTTTCTCAAAAATGAGTCAAGGAATTTTGTTCGTACTCAGAAATAAATATTTCATTAAAAACCTAATAATATTGAATAGCTCGCTTACCCTGAAAGAATCCTCAAGAGATAGTTTATTTGGGGAGCTATTTTTCCCTCACGATATTGTCAAAAATTACTCGGACAATTTTATTGATAATTCATAAATAAGTATTTCGTTAATAACCCCATATTTTAGTATAAGTCATTTCTATGAAAAACAATTACGACGGATTGTTTATTTTGGGGGTCAAGGTTTTTCCCGACAATTTTCTCGTACGACAGGCGATTTTGTTCAAATTTCGCAAATAAATATTTCATTAATAACCAAAAGTATATCTTAACTCATTGTTGGAAACAATTCACAAGAGGTAGGTTGCTCCTGACGTGTTCTTTTTGAACGACTTTCTCAAAAATGACTAATTTGATTTTTTCATATTTCATAAACAATTATTGCATTAATTGTTCTATTATATGTCTAACGAAAATATGCTCAAAATGTGACTTAGTTTTGTAGTGTGGATTTTCTTCAATCGAAGTTTTTTATTCGATAATCTGACATTCGATGTATTTGAATAATACGATAATTTTATTCGTATTCTCCAAATACACACTTCAGTAACAACTGCGGCCTAACACAGTTAAGAAATTGAATTGAAAAAGTTTAGTGCGGTGGCCCTGTAATTGAATATTTTTTGGTAAACTTCCTAGCTTTTTGTGGTAAACTCAGGCTTTTCTTTTTCGAGCGACAAAAGAGAGAAGAAAATATGGTGATTGTGGAAATAGTATATCAAATTCAGATTTCAACAGATTTACATACTTCATAGCGTCTACATACCGAAAATGTGATTTTTCGATACCCGTCCTTTCGGTCCGTCCGTTCGGTACACTTTTCTGTGCACTCGCCTAGAGGCCATACCGTTCAACGTATCTACACCAAATGTTAAACTTAAGGTTTACACAGTATTTCTACAGGAGATTTTCCAATTTTTTCCTACCGCCTAAAATAAGTGTGATTTACTAACAGCCGAAAATCGAAAAAAGCTATTTTCTCCAAAATGGTTTTAACAATTTTGTTTATTTTTCATTAATCAATCAACCATATATTGCAGTATCAGATATTTCTCTTAGAAAAATTTACGAGGGATAGTTTATTCTAGGAAGTGACTTTTCCTCGACGATTTTCTCAAAAAAGACACTGGCAAATTTTGTACACACTTCATAAATAAATATTTAACCTTGGAACATGGTATAAGTCAATTGACCTGAAAAATATATGAGTAGTAGTTTATTCTTGGAGTTGAATTTATTCCCTTAATTTTAAGGCAGAAAGCTACTTTTGAGAGAATAGATCTTGAAAAATAATTTTAAAACTTAGACTTTTGTTTTCGAGACATTCCAGACAAGACGAGACCTTTTGAAAGCTATCTCGTGTCCAAAACATTTGTCACGTCTTATTTTGGATGTCACAAAGCGCGTCTCGTCTCTTCCTCGAGACATGTCTTATCTCGTGCGCATTCGTTAACACTTGGAAAGGATTATCTTTCTACTCAAAGAATTGTTTTTATAATGGTTGCATATTTATGATAATTGCCGTCAACATAAATTACAGTCCTTTCAGTTGAATTAATTGTTTATTATTATTATTATTGAAATTAAAATTAAATGGAATATCTAGTTGCACGATTATGCATGCACCTACGCTAAGGAAGAATGATGATGAATGAAATGGTGAAATGAAGAAAGTTTGAGGAAAATGGAAAATCCCAAGAAAATCCATACCCATGCACATGGTATTTGTCCACCTCAAATTTCACTTGGCGCGAAGTGGAATCGAGCCGCGGACTCCATGCACCAAAGATGAATGCTCTATTATTATTATTATTATTATTATTATTATTATTATTATTATTATTATTAATAATAATAATAATAATAATAATAATAATAATAATAATAATAATAATAATAATAATAATTGAAGTGAGCTTAACGAGTTTCAACCGTCCGACTCAACCAATGTTTGGGTGCCTTTTCGTTTGTCTGCTCCATGACAAACTCTCATAAAAGACATTTCATTTTAATGAATCTATGTAGTAAGTGCCTTCTTTTAGCTTTGAGAAGCAACTATTGCTTGGAATTTGAATCTGCAAAATATAAGAGGTAAAATTAACCAAATGGTGCAAGTTTCCACTCATGTATACAAAACAATTTTGCAATATCAACTACGAGAATCTTGTCCCATAAAGAAGCCGAAACCCCTACACCGAAGAGCCCTCCGAAATTTGATCATTGTCCCCACCGACTGAAATTGTCATTTGAAGCCAAGACTTTAATATGAAGCCAATAATTTCTTTAAAATAGACGAAAAATTCGAAAGTTATAAGCATTTTCATATTTTTGCCTTTTCCCACAAGGGAGCCGTAGCCCCCTATACTGAAGATTCCCCCCAGGATTTGATCATTGTCCACTCGGACTGAAATTGTCATTTGGAACCAACACTTTAATACGAAGCCCAACATTTCTTTAAAATAGACGAAAAATTCGAAAGTTATAAACATTTTAATATTTTTGCCTTTTCTCATAAGGGGGCCGTATTAGCCTACACTGAAGAGCCCCACGAGATTTGATCATTGACCACTTGGACTGAACTTCTCATTTGAAACCAAAACTATAATATGGAGCCAAAAATTAAACTTTTACATCAATTTAAACTGACTGGGTTCCGATTCACCCCACTATTATGTTTAGTTTAGTTAAGTGGTAATTTGTGACAGCTTTACATCATCAAAAGAATCTTTCACTCTCCTCCCAGAAGTTTGTGCTGGATCCGCCACTGGAATCAATAGACACTTTTCTATTCTTTTTGCCACCCTTGTACGGGCTCCCTCGTACAAATAAAGAAGCGGTAATATTACAATCAAGGGGCACTATATATTAGGTATTTCTTTAGTTACCTACCCCTAACCGCACAGGGCCATCTTTGGTAGAATAAAAAATGCTACGTGATATTCAATCATGCAAGGGGAGATGATGCTGTAAATATATTTCTTATTAATTTTGTCTGCCCTGCTTATCAAAAATTACTTTCTGTTGGAAGGATACTAAAACGAGAGGGGCAAAATACAACGTCGTACCCCCTCCTACATGGTTGCTCAAATAATTACTAAAGAAAGCATTTTAAACTAAGATATCTAAGATTTAAACTAAGAAATTAAGATATCCTTACATTATGTAAGGATGGCATATTCAGGATTATTATTATTATTATTATTATTATTATTATTATTATTATTATTATTATTATTATTATTATTATTATTATTATTATTATATGAATGTTTTTGAAGCACCGAAATTTTTTGAGACGAACAGAGGAATGTAGAGGTTTAAAATGGGTGGTCGTAGGGAGGAAAAACCAGGATTTTTTTTCTGTCTGACTCTCTAACGTAAAGATTATGTGCTGAAGGTAAGAAGTATCATCATTCTACAATAGGTTGCTTTTACGTAGAATATCAATTACTTGAGTTTTCCTCCTTCGAGCTACTTATCTCATGTGGTAAATTCAAAACAATTTCAATTTAATACAAATACATTGTAAAACTTTTCCGTAATTAAACATCTAGGGAAAATTAAACATTTAATAGGAAAATCTGTTATCAAAATATCAAAACAAGTAGATAGAAGACTATCTAGTGAGAAATATTGTGAAACTTTATAAAATTCTCCAAATTAGAATTAACATTTACTGGGAAACATTCGTTATGCGCCAGCGAGCATAACGTATAGTGAGCAGTGAGCACAGGGGAAATAATTACGAAACTGTTTGCACACAAAATTAGGGACGCTAATGCAAGTGAGACAACGACTTTTTTTTTCTTTTTTGGTATTGTCATGAGTTTTACACATATGTTAAAATTTGATTCTTTCCCACATAAAAAAACAAAAATAAATAACCATACTAATAAAAATGACAACGGTAATTCGAGGAAGATTCGAACCCAATACGTTCGGCATACACCCTCGTTGCTTTAATTAACTGAGCTATTTGTTTTCTAACGAGAACTGAGCCTGTTCTACGGTAAAGATGACTTTTCATTACGGTCGCGCTACCAATTTGTCCTTTTCCATAGATAATTTCCACTTTTTGCACTATCTTTACGTTAATACTTGGCATATATTCGTATATTTGGAGTTTGCAGATAATGCACGTAATAAGACATATTAGAAATATTTCGTTAAAAGTTTCGTCTCTAGATTTAATCCACATTTCTCTCAATAACATAGATGTCACTGCTTCGTGTTGAACTGCAGAATTCCCTCGCGTTCCTCAAAATTTCCCACTTTAGCAGAGTTGGTAATTCTCGAGATTTCTGTCGATTCAATGTTTTTTGCTTCTAATTTATTTATTTTAAGCTAATATCTAACACAAGTATTAAAAACGGGTTTGTTATTAACCTGTCCTGCTGGAGAAACCTTCCGAAATTTCGAATATATAAAGAAAACAGAGATATTTTCAAAAAAACTTCAAAATAAAGAGACGCGTCATTTATTTTGCTCATAGTAGTACGCGAGTTTCTACCATGTATTAAGCAGTGTGTGGGTTTAGTTTTGACGCACCACTCGAAATAATTGTTGAAAAATTATAATTATTTCACTAATTTCCTTCTTATTGTCTCCTAAAAGAGTTGTCCTGGGCGACATGAAAGTATCTAACTTTGCGTAGATAACATTCAAGGGGGCCATCAGAGATAATTGTTGAAAAATTACAATTCTTTTTCGATTTCCGTATAAATCCGGTTTCCGGATATATGGCATAACAACTGTGAAAAGGAACAAACCAACCAGTGCTAGGTGGCCACTAAAAAGTACGAATGCTCGAGTGCGGGATGCGTCCGAAGGGAGCAGGCGCGTCAGTGGTGGTGAGTTTACGCGTAAGAGAGGATAGTGAAAAAGAAGTGGATTTTGGCAAATATATGAGTTTCAATAGCACTTGTCATGGTTTCTTACTAGTAACGTTCCACTTCTAAACATAAAATACAGCTTCTGTACCCTGTGCAGAATACACCACCGGTGGAAAATGACATCTAATAGGGTCATCTTTCATATGCGCTCACTTATTTTGTCCACCATAACTAACTTGTAATTATTCTACACTAGTTACCCTACACTTGTAAACCTAAAATACATCTGCATTACTTTGTATAAAATGTTGTCACCTGCAGAAATACGTTCCTTATAAATATATCTTTTCATTCAACGTATTGAAATTTAACAAAATATGGTGCGCCAAAACTACACCACTACCTTAAGCGGATTGTGTAATATATATATATATATATATATATATATATATATATATATTCGACTTCATTATAAAACAGGAGCAACCCGAAAAGCACAGCAATGACTAAATTACTTTATTGTTGATAACTTTGAGACTTACACAATACGTTGTAACTGTAAGTTTAAATCAAGTTGAGTGTCACGATGCTTGTGATTGTTTTAAGTATAGGTTTATCGGTTGACAAGTTATTTTGTCTTGTTTTAGCCAGAGAAGAATCCCGATACGTTTCCACTCGAGAACTGTGGAAGTCCTCTCCGTTAGTCTATCGGCTAGCGCATGTGCCTTTGTTGTACGTCGTTCTGGGTTGAATTCCTAGTGAGAGCCCAAAAAATAATTTTAGAGTCCTTTACTTGCTAAACATCTGTCTTTAGCATAAAGAGCATAAACGTGGGACGTTAAACTAAAGAATTTTCATTCTTTTATGAATTTGAATCCTTTGTTGGAAAAGGAGGTGAAGAGGAGCGCTCTCAAGAGTCATTAGAAAACGCAATATCTACCAAAATAACCAATCACACTGAAACTCTTCAGAGTGATATGCGACAATATTCTTTACCCCTGAGAACTGATCCATAGAACGTGGGAGGGGGAGTATTTTAAAGAGGGTCGCAAGTGTTATGCAGGAAAGTATGTTCTCTCCTCCCTTTCTGTTGTCTTCCCTACTTTAGAAACGTTATATTGTCTTGCTTGGTGAATACTTACCCTTCAACCTTTAGATCGACTTTTTTTTTTTTTTTTTTTTAAGCTCTGCTCAAACGGAAACATGATAGAAGAAAGTTTCGGAAAGTGTTGTTATTTTCACTGGTAGCTTCTCATTTTAGATACTGTATATTTACAACGAAAGGGGGTGCACGTGCGCCTTTGTACCCCCTACATCGGGTCCTATATATAAAATGATTGGTACGATGAGTATAGGGGTGCCGAATTCTACCCGCCCCAGGCGCCGAAATCTGTAGCTACGGCTCTGATTATATGGTAATGTTTTCAACCACATCTGTAGTAGAAAACCATGCTGTTCCGTAGATTCTTACCTATTAATAGCTTATTTATGAACTAATACCCCCTAACGAACAGTTAGCAACAGCAAGGCTACATCCCTGATAGGACCAAATGGATTATTAAAACTCCTGCTTTAGTCAAATAACTACTATGCTGGAAACTACTGCTCTATTCAAGTAGTCAAAATGCTGGAAAATACTACTGTAATCAAATAGCTACTGCCTGGAACTAATGTTCCAATTAGATAGCTACTATGCTGAACACTACTACTCTAGACAAGTAATTACTATGCTGGAAACAGTGTTGCCACAGTCCTGGCTCTGGAGTGGGCTGAAAAATAGTACCAAATTGAAACAAAAAGGGCTGAATTCATTATTTTATACCAGTGTAATACATGGCTCTATAACATGAAACTAAAATAGGGTAAGTTCTAAAACATCCCTCTCCCCCCCCCCCTTCCTGTCTCCTGAGTCCAAATCAAGAAAGTGCTCTTTTAAAAATTACTTTTTAAAAACATCCAAATAGGAGGAACGGAACAACTGTGGAAGTAGGTGAAACTTTTATCGCACGAAGGGAGTATAACACAGGCCGCAAATCAAAAGAGAAAACAGTTATCATCTTCGGTATGTATTGCAAGGAAACCAAACGCTCCTTCATTTCACTGGCCAGTAAACCAAAACAGTATTATGGCCATATATGAACAAATATATAAAACTAGGAGCGAATCAATCATCTCGGAGTTCGTGTTTAAACAGTACGTTATAATAAAATATTAAAATATACATTATTGCATTTTATTCTCGCTTATTTCACGACCGAACTACGATAATAACTGTAAGAAGAATATTGTGGTACTTTTTGTTTTCAGAATTCAAGCTAAATCCACCACACTGCTTCTTCGTCTCCATGTGCGGCGCGGATACGCCCAGGTAGCGCAATTTGTTTCTTGACATAGTTCGAATTACGAATTATCCACACAAAGTTCGTAGTGTTATCCAGTGTAATGCCGCAGAATGAATGTTCAACAGGGTTTTTTAAGAGTCCAACACACATTATGAGTAACGTGAGATGTAAGAAAAGTTACTGACACTTTTAAAAGTACTTATTAAATGGGGCTGAATTGGGTAGAATTGTACCAACTTTTCACAAAAGGGGCTGAAAATGCCAGCGTGGTACCAACGGGCCGATGAGTGACAAAAAGGGCTGAATTTGGTACAATTGTACCAAGTGTGGCAACACTGGCTGGAAACTACTAACCTTATCAAATAGTGCTATTTAGAATTACTGCTCTAATCAGATAGCTGGTGTGTTGGAAACTTGTACTCTGATCAAGTAGCTGCTACCTGGAGCTACTGTCGCAGTCAGGTAGGCAGTATGCTGGAAAGTACTGCTCTTATCAAGTAACTACGACGCTGAAAACTACTAGAAACTATTGCTGTAGCCAAGTGCCAACTATACTGGAAACTACTGCTCTAGTAAAATAGCTACTATGCTGAAAGCTGCTGCACTAGTCAAGTAGTTACTATGCTGAAAACTATTTCTCTAGGCAAGTAGTTATTATGCTCCAAACTACTGCTCTATTCAAGTATCTACTATGCAGAAAACTATTGTTTTTTGGAGCGATGAATCCATATGAAGAATCCATTTGCTGCTATCTTTGATCATTTTTGTTTTCAAGTTATCGATTTTGAAAACAAAAGTGGTCACTTCCGGTTGCTACAGAAAAATAATATCGGAAATAGAACTTTCCATGCGCTACTGAATCCATACGACACCCTATGTGTGAATCAGCCTTAAAAGTTAGTTTTACTAGATTTTATCGAAACCAAGGATTTAAATTTACTCTTAAGCATTTCATTTTCGTCAGTTCGATGTGATATATATATATATATATATATATATTGTATATATATATTGTAAGGATCCCCACATCATAACACCCGCACATGTTTATGGACGACACGTGCTAACGTTTACAAACAAGCAGACGATACACTGAATAGGAAGATACGAAGATCAACACGATGGGAACCGAAAGAGGACGAGCCACCCGAAGAGGACCCATAAAAGAGGAACTACCGAGGAAGGGGGCATCAGTTGACCATTGATCGCCTACCCACAACAGCTCTGGAGGTCGCACTGGACTAAGGGGCTCAATCTATCCTAACATCCCTGGAAATTGCTCTGAAGCGAAGGGGATTCCTCAGTGCAAACCATACCTCACGAGACTGCCATGAGCAGAGGAGGTTTCCGAGGACCGTAAACTGAAGTCGCTACAAGACATCTCGGTGGCTGCCATGAGCGAAGGGATCCCCGTATGAAACGTTACTTCCTTCACCCTTGGTCATAAAGGAGATTCTGAAATCATTGGTCTACAGTGGATTTTTTACAGAAACGAAAGTAGCCAATCTTTATAGATTTCGAGGCGCTGAACACGAATATCACACTTAAAATTAGCTGGCAGCTCAGGGTTGTCAGTAAATGTAGAATTTACTTTAAAAATTCATGTTTTTCACATTTATTTTGTTAGGTTTTACTCAGGAACGTATAACTACGTCCCTATTTGTCGTTGCGGAATGTGTTATACCTCTTTCTATTCGTCGATGACCGTACTTTCTGAAAATTTAACAATCTATCCGGCAACCGGTACCGTTCGGAAATTATATACCCATATATTCGAAAATATCCTTTTTTTAGAGAAAAATCCGATTTTTTATTATTTTTTACTGGCAACCTTGCAATAGTAAAATTATAATTTATATTTGAAAAGTAACCTATCAATATTGGGAATGTTTTCTGCAAATGTTGTCATGATCGAAGCGAGCCGAACTGTGAAAAAAAATATCCCTTCTACCGAAATGCCGAAATTTTCCCTACCTTTACAACATGTACATTAAAAATGTAATATTGACTTCCGTATGCCGAACAGAATTATAGGACAATACATCCAGACAATGTAACTATCATTTCGGTAGTCTGTACTGGGGTGGGGTATTTTATGTACTAAAATATTGCACGAAAAATTCTCTTTCTGCAAAATTCCGACTTTTTTCTGCAGACAAATGGGTAAACAACGTACAGACCTCGCGCCACGAGTAAACTCTATACAGAGGGGAGACGGAGTAAAGAGAGGCAGGAAGGTCAACTCTATTTTCAGAATCTGGGGGTGGAAGATGGTTTATGCTTGGCCTTTCCGCGTGGAAAAGATGTGGTATCAAGGGTTGCCAGTACGGCGAAGTTGATTTACAGTACATTGATCTTCTAAATTTTACCCTAAGAAATTACCAATCGGGAATCGCAATCATATTTTCAAATAGTGAGCTACTGTTCTTTTATGTAGAGTGTTCTTAATTTATGTAATTCAGAAACTATGCATGACTGAAGTAAGTGAAAATACTAATAGAAACAAAGTGTTAAAAAATAAATAATTCGGCACACAAAATCTCATGCCAATGATTACGTTTACCTTTGTACATGGGGTCGCTGGTTCGATCCCAGCTCGCGCCAAGTGAACTTTATGGTGGACAAAGACAGTGTGTGTGCGTTTCCTCGCGGTTTTCCCGTTTCCTCCCACTTTCTTCATTTCACTATTTCATTCATTTCTCATCATCACCGCCTCCTTTAGCCTAACAGGCATAACCGTGGGACGTAAAACTCAAAGATTTCGTTTCGTTTTTTCTCGAAAAGTAGCCATTTTTCAAGTTTATTTCCAGGGTAGTATCACTGAAAATCTCGCCAAAATGGATTCAATGATTCTTTGTTAAGTGCAATGTTATTTGCTACAGATATTTTCTTTATCCAAATCTTAACAATTGCTCATAACGCGGCAACCCTGCATCTAGTTCTGAGTACAGCGTGTTCATCACATGGTGTCTTGTGCCCGAATGAAACGGCCTCCCCTGCGCCTGTGAAATCGACAGGGTGGACACATGTGATACAACTACGTCAGAGTTTTACTCGTGGCGCGAAGACAATACGAACTACTAGGCTGTGGTACATGAGGCATGTGCTATTCCTGTTCCTCACATTTCAGTAAAATATGTAAAATACTTTTCAAGTGTCAGAAATTCCTTGAAAAGTACTTACCTGGGGACACATGCTGGGAACATGAAATGTATAGGTCTATCCCTCAAGTATCAGATACATAAACGATCGGTATTAAAGTTAAATGGTATGTGCCTAGCATATACCTGGTTGGGTGGGGTGTGTGTTCAAATTTTTTCAAGAACTGTTCCGTTGATTTTGTTCATATTTCATAAAATACCTTCATTTGTCTACAATATGATTTGATCAAAATACCTTTTTGATTCTTTTTTTTTTTTTTCAAAAGTGAGTACTTCACTCTATAAATAGTGTCATTTCAGGTTCTGCGAGGGGTAGGAAAGGAAGATTGTCCATCAGAATAAGAGTTTGTTGTTAATTTTTTTATTAGCCTTATAAGTATACATTTTATTAAAATGCGTGTGTTTCTCAAACTCACAGAGGGCACTTGCTCCCTTACCCTCCCTAAATGGAACCCCTGTTACTTCTGTTGACTTTTCTTGAGACAAAGTTTTCCTTAAACGCCGAGGTTATAATTTTGTTCATATCTCTTAAATAAATGCTTCCTTGACAACTGTAAAACAACGTGATTCTATTTAAAATGCTGGAGTGGGACAGTTCAGTGCAGTTGTCCGTATTTTTTTTTAAATTTTTAATTGTATTTATTATTGATTACTATTTCTTTAAGAGTTAACTACAGTTTTTCAGTCAATTTCAGGCATTTTCGTGCAAACTGTACTAATCAGGGGTAAAAGTGGATCTGAAAAGGTAGGGAGACGCCATAGGTATTTTTTAGGAAGTGGGGTAACGACTTCCCCCCTTGTTCCCCTCACTTTTACTTCTGGTACTAATAATTTATTGATGGGCAGTGGGAATATTCTCTGTGGAAAGGAAAAAATGGGAATATTTCCGGAGTTTTTCCCTGACATAAATTCCCAGGAAGGAATTTCTTTCCATTTCTTTTATTTTATTTTCCAAATTATGAGAACCATACGACTAATTACTTTATTTTCATTTATTATGATTTACTTCTAGGCTTTAAATAATTTGGAGGTTAAAAAAATAAAATTCGTTGACTGTACTTTATATAACTAATCATATGATTAATTAGTTTCATTTCCATTTGCACTAAAAATTAGTAAAGTACTAATTTACAAATGATGAAAAGGAACCAGTTTGTAAAGTAATGTAGAAATTATGTAGAAATAGAGATGAAGTACAATTAATACACCCCGAACCATCGTTAGTAATAAATGTCGGTCTGTCTCCTGTCTCTGACCTGAATTTCTGAAGAGGTGCTCGGACTTCTCTTACATGAGAATTAACGCATGAAGCTTCGAAAAATAGGTAGGAAGAAAGGTTATGTGTGGCAATGTTACGTGAAAAATTATAAAGATAAGTCAGTATCTTGCAAATATTTTGAACATAAATATGTATGCGCAAATGTTGATAAATTGGTGAGACATGTATCTTCTTGCAGTTACCCAATGTAATTTGTTTATAACATTTAAAAATTTAATATGTTTATAATATCAGTAGTAGAGTGAAGTTTAGAAAATCTACTTACTTATAAAAAACTGTTTAGCGGTGTAAAAATATGTGGACTTACTATACCAATTTTTCCACATATTTACTTTCATAGAACATATTGTAAGTAAATATACATTTATACGTAATTTCTTAATATAATAAAATTTTAATAAAGTAACATAGTAGGCCCTACCGTTCAGAATATACATTTTAAAGAATCCTCTCGAGACAATTGTAATAATATACTGTGATAAAAAAAAAACGAATTTAACTTTGAAATCATATAAATTCCTGGAAAAATTCCCATTTTGGGAATCTTCCCGGGAATATTCCCGAAAAATATCTTCCCGGGAATTTACCCATCACTCGTAATTCTAGAAGGCTAGTTCACAGCACTTTCTCGTTCATAATTTATGAAAAAGTCACCAGGTGGCAGTGACGGTATCTTTCACATGCTGCCACCTTGTGGATATCTTTGTAATTATTATCCCAACATTTCCAGTGCAATTTGTCCGCAAGCTTCCAACAATGCAATGAGTTTCAGCCTCGCGACTTAGCATGAAATTTTATCTTTTTTTTTTTTTTTTTTTTTTATGTATTGATTCAAGTTTAGAAGTAGTGTTAATACTATTAACCTCACATTGTTAGTATCGCAGTCATATAAACAGGCCATTGGAAGCAACTATCCTCTACCGTAAAAGGTATTATACGTAATAGTGTTGAGGAGATTGCCACAAATGGGGAGGATATTACTTATTATTTATGTAGAAGAAGGGAGTATAAAGTGGTCAGGGCCGGTAAACTGGTCATCGGCACTTTTCTCGCCTGTATATTTATTAATTAATTAATATATTTATTTATTTATTTTGCCTGTTCTGACTTACAATATGGAGAGTATCTCCTATAAGTTCTACAGTTGTCATATATATATAAATGCAAATTGTAATTACAACTTATTACACCATTTGTAGTACTAAATTATAAACAAACATCACGTGTTAAATTTGTTACATCATTACATCATATTTATACATCGTTATCATTTGCAAATTCCTGAACTGAATAATATGCTTTAGAAAGTAACAGACTACGAATTTTGTCTTGGGTATTAAAATTTACCTCTTTATGAGGTGACGGTAACATATTATAAAGTCTCGTACAATTTAAATATACATTTTTTGGTATTTGGGTAATTTTGTATTACTACGTAAATGTCGTTTAATTGCCGCGTGTTGTATGCATGAATATCTCTTGTTTGTATAAACATCTGTTTGTTTTGTTTCACGAAGTGTATAAATTTATATATGTATAAACTTGAAAGGGTTAAATTTTTTGTGATCTAAATATTTGTTTGCAGCATGTTCTTTTGTTTAGTCTGAATATTATTCGTAGTATTTTCTTTTGTATCCGAAATGTTTCCTGACTGCATGTGGCTGATCCCCAAAAAATAATTCCAAAACTGAGGAGTGACTGAACTTTTGCATAGTATATCGATAGTAAACTTATATCTGAGATCTATCGAAAGTAAGCCCAAACTGTTGCGCTCGTTACCATTACAGTCCTAGACATCAAAGAGGCCAGACACAATTGTCGTTCTTGTACGAAGAAAGAAATGTGTTCATCTATTGTTGATATATGGGTAAATATTAGTTTAACCTTTTAATTACGGAGCCTTTTTAAAAAATAAAGCCTGGGATACGGCGCCAATTTCTGCAGTTGCCTAGTATGTCTCCTGAATAAAACACATGCAAGTACATATATGTTATACCCAGAAATTTAAAAAACAATTAGGTTTAGTGGGCAAACTGGAAGGTATCTATAAATAGTTACTTCGTATCCCAAGCCTTATTTTTAGGTAACTAAATATAGTTACTTCGTGTCCTAAAGGTTAACAATGATTCTCTCCCAACTACATAGAACTTGATGACTATATATTTTTTATTGTTATTAAGTGTAATGCTTCTTAAAATTGTTTTCTATTATTTAGTAGTGTTTAAGTTTTGTTGTTCAGAGCAAAAAAAAAAAAAAAAAAAAAAGTGCAGTATGGCGTGCAATCGGGCAAAGTGGTCACAACCAGACGTGGGTAAAGTGACCATTTCATTGTGCCTGTGGCCACTTCACCCGACGCTTCTAATTAGTCCAAATATTGCTAAATTATGTAATAAATTAACCTTAATATTTTAACATTGAAACAGCGGTTCACCTATTATATACTTGCAATCCTAGATGCTCCTATATAGACTTAGGTCTATATCCTTGATCGAAATAATATACAAGTTATTAAGTTATTTTGTCAACAAATAGATAAATGCATTTGACTATTTTGAAAGATGCGGCTTTGGTAGCTTCTATTTGAATTCTGTGTGTTCAGTATTAGCTAACTTTCTTACGACTGCAGGTAACCTACTATAATAACAGTTTCTGCCATCTTTCAGATTAACTGGACTCTTAATAAGTGACTATTGGATATAAAGACTCACTTTAAGCCCCTAAATTAACAAGTCAATTGTAGTTCATAAATTCTCACATCGGATCATGGGACCCAGAATAACCCATAAGAAAGGACATTGTGAGGAAGCGTGTCCACTTTGTCCGACTAGGTCGGATAAAGTGGACATTTTGAATGACTTGAAATTATCAATAACTATTTCGTAAAGTTTCTTCACAACAGGTTCATTTAAATATGTCTTAATAGTTAAGGACGGAAGTACATTACAAAACTTTTACCTGCTTACTAGCATGTTTGTATAGGACCGAAAAAATTAAACTTCTCTAGGGTGACCGCTTTACCCATCTTTCCCATATATATATATATATATATATATATATATATATATATATATATATATATCTGGTCATTTCCGGCACCTATGGCCTTAGGCGTCACGTATGAGGGATGACTTAACTCAGCGAGCACATTATTCGAGGAGGGAGAAAGGAAGAAAAGAGCAGGGACGAATGAAATGGTCTGGAAAGTGTATTTTATAAGTAGAGGACGGATCAAAAGTCTAAAATTTACCAAAATATGCATGCACATATGCCCAAACGTCACAGTTTCGCCACCCCCACTCTGCCTGCTCCGCCCAATAGGATCGCAATGTTTTGAGCTAACATTCATGGCGGAAACGACAGTAGACGTGCAGATGTTTTTTTTTTTTTAATATTATTATTATTGAGTTAATAGGATGAAGATACATACGGGCAGATTCTCTATTTTGTAACATCCTTGATGCACACAATACATTTTACTTCTGCACATTTAATCGCTTGCAGCTGTAATAAATTACAATGTGTTTTGTCAATATTTTCTAGGAGAAAGCTTTTGTGTTTGTCTGAAAGTATATTTTTATAACTCCAAAACGATCTTTCAGTGCCACAAGTTGTAGTTGAAAAGAATTTTAGTGATGTTATTTCATCAGCAGTGTGTTCTTCAAAAACTTGAGTTGATACGCCACTTAGTATTCCATTTACATTCTGCAAGAATTTCAGTCCTGGGTTCAGTCATGGGATGCTTCCTTTTTTTCCAACTTGGCCAGGTGGGGTTTGTGTGACAACACTATCAAAGAGCTCCAGTGATATCGAAAGCAGCAAATCTTGTTCTTCTAGACGAGTGACCGTCTTGGATAGTGACCGAAAATGAGCACTAATAAAGGCTAGATCGAACTAAATATTGTCAGCGCTGCATGCATTCATTACTTCTTATATGCATTTAGCTGCTTGTGGATCTAATACCAAACTAAGTAGAAATCCTATAATTAAGATAGGAACTTATTACATTAAAAGAGTCAACATATTTGAATATTTAGGAATTCAAGTTGAGAGAATTTAAGTTTTGGACCACACATAAAATATATTGTCGACAGGGGTCACAAAGTAGCAAATAAATTAGTAACGATAGCAAACTATAAATACAGATTGCCAAGAAAAATAATTCAAACATATCACTTTTAATTTCTTCAATGGCATATGCTTCAAGTGTCTGGGCACACAGAATAATAGAAAATAACACTTTGAGACAAAGCATTGACAGACCGCAAAGGAATCTATTAATAAGATTAAGTGAGGCTTTCAGCACAACACCGCATATAGCTCTAAGTGTCTTGATGGGATTTAAGCCAACGAGTCTGATAATTAGAAAAAGAGCGGCATGCTATTGGCTTAAAAAATCAAATACAATTAAATTATTGGAAATATTAGGTAAAGAAGTCACAACTCTTGATGAAATAAATAATGAAATAGAACGAATTTGGAATAATGATTGGCAGGAAACAAATAAGTCAAGAAGATTATACAGGATAATCCCAAATATTGGAATAAGATTAACATGGAAACATTTTGATCCGAATCCAGGCTTAGTCCATTTTCTTACTGGTCATGTCACATTACAACAACATCTTTACAGAATGGGACAAATAGTTCATCCAAGATGTCAATGCGAAGAAATAGGCACACCAGAGCATCACATATTATGGTGTCCATTACTAGAAGAACGGCTGGAGGGAAGAGATCAAATAAGAAGGAAGGACATAAATGAAATTATAGGTAATGGAGAGGACTACAGGATATTAGGCAAAATAACGAAAGACTATTCAGAATTAAGAAGATAACAATATAATAGGACAGATAATTAAAAGTTGTAAAAAACTGAAGATACACAGAAATAGGAATGACGTCATAATAGAGTAGTTGAATGAATGGATGAGTGGCCGTGAATCTTTCTGGACCGGAGGACTCCTCCAGGAACGTTGGCATTCCGCGTGTTCCAGAAAGAAACTGTATGTGTGCACTAGATATATCCCCGGATAAAACTCCGGATGTATCGGGAGTGTGTGTGTGTGTTTCGTTTGTTTTCCTTTCGTGTGTGTCGGGAAGTGTGTTTTGTGTAAATAGTAAATATACAAATATCTTTAATGAAAAGTGTCTCGGAACGGAAGCACAATCCGGTATCTGCAATGCCGCCTTCAAATGGCATGTGGGTCTCAGACTTAGCGTAAAAGGCGGAAGGACAAAACTGACCAGGTCCTGCACTAAGTACTCCGAGTGGGACCTAGACCTCAAGACGGTATGCCTAAGTCTGTCGTTATGTAGAAATCCAACCGGGAACATTATACACTAAAATATATTTATATAAATATAAAATATGAAGAACATTGGAAATTGATGATTTAAGAGTAAGCGAAAGTGAAAGTGTAAAACGATAGTGAAAATGAAACTGAAATAAATACATAAAATAGCATAGAAGATAAAGTGTGTTACAAATGAAAATAATACTAGCCTTAAGATGTGAATCATACCTACAGAAATGCAGCTTTTAGTTCACATAAGAGTGAAAACTATACGTAAGTTGTGTAGTGTTAGTGAAGTGTTAGTGTAATATGTTATAGCAAATATTTTAGGAGGATGTGGTAAATCAATAATAAATAAAAGTGACAGAGAAAATCATATAATGAAAGTGTTTACCATACAGGGGAGAACCAAAACAGGTGAAAAACAAGTCATGCAAGGTGAAAATCTGAACAACCAGGAGAAGAGGTAACATTAAAATACAAGCAAGGTTAAGTATAAAAACTATAGAAGCAATGAATGATGAAATAACTGAACCAGGAAAGGAGATACTACTAACATACAAGGAAGGTTAACTATAAAGATTTTAAGGATATGAATGATGAATAAATTGAAAGATTAGAGTCAGACTTAACTCGAGTCAAGCAAAAGAGAGTAGCATAAACTAATTTCGATATTCATCTTTTTTATTTCTTAGTATATATAGATATAGAAAACTTGTTATTCTTTTCAAATGTTATTTGTTTCGTTTCGTTTTATTTTGTTTCGTTGTCTGTGTCTCATTTTCCTTCCCTCACCCCTTCCCCTCCCTTTCCAATTCCACTGTATTGTCAAAAAATAAATAAATGAATGATGAAAAACTAAGGAAAAAGAAGCATTTCCCTGTTTTGGTCAAAACTTTCAAGTGCCGAAACTGAAAGGTCGCAATCTGAGCAATGCAAGAAGAATCTAATACCATAAAAGTACATGAGAAACAGGGTACATTAGTACATTAGAAAATCGACTTTTATTTTCGCGTTTCTTAATACCTGCAGATGGGTAGCTACTAGGTGACTCGTGATAACGGTATCTCATGTAAAATAATATTGTCTAGGGCACTCTTGATCCACATTTCGATTATCTTTTATCTATTTGAAGATATCACATAATTACTATAAAATTAGCGGTATTTTAATTTCGCAGTGATTAGGCCTCTTAAAAAGTGTTCCGGTTACAGTTCCCAAATTTATGGCAATCCTGTTTTAGTACGAGCCTTTAGCCGTAGCTATGGAGTAGTATGTGTGTGTGCTTTCTAAATTTTATTGCGCTTCTCCTAATTTTAGTAGTTGACTAGGAGAAAAGAGCTTTCCTCTGACTTTGCTTGCGCGTCCTTAGAAATTTCTAACTCATGTTTAAATCGATAAGAAATTATTTTCATTTCTTGAGTTTTCGAACCATTGCCGCTAAACTAAAATTTATTTTTTTAGATCTGAAAGTCTCCAGACAAGCTTCATTACATTAGTCGTTTCTCCCAAATATGTGCAATAACTAGTCTTCAATATGCACTATTCTTCAAAATATGCAATTATATGCACAACAAAACTTTGTGTTTAGACCCGAGACATCTAAAACAAACATTAATGATGAATGCATATCGATATCATATGAGAAATGGAACATGCAAATATGCAAAAATTCCGCGCTCTAGTTTTAAAATAGTTTGCCTAATGGGAATGAAGAAAAAAAATCATAAACTGACCTGAAAAAGCTGTTACACCTTTTTGACCGAGTGTTCTCACTGGGGAGAGGGATATTAAAAACATGGTTTATCTTTTCAGCTATAATAAAGTTTATTAGACGGTAGCACAAGGTGGTAAAATATGTGAATGTATTTATTAATGCTGGATAATATATTTCATTATTACTATTATTCACTTTTAAAAGCTTTTATTTTTCACATTATTACTATTATAACTAACCGTATCACTATGAGTGCAACAATAAATTATATAACAAGTAATGTATGGAACACATTGCCAGGAAATTTAATCTAATCAATCATATGTTGATGATTTTTAAATGTGCAATTTCATTCTCATCAGAAGGTGAACGGGCCGTAGAAGGTTCCTTCTCTGGGGCCATGCGCATTCAGAGCATTCATTTATTAGTAGTATCACCGGGAGATTGGTATCAGGATTTATTTATTTATCCCTATGGTCTCTCAGTTCAAAATTATGCACACATATTATAGGTATATTCTTGTTCTTGAGTTCTGCGAAGTAGCGAAACAATGTGCACGGTTTTGAAACTTCACTCTTCGATTTTGTTCTGGATTTGTCACACTGGAATCAGTCTTGGGAAGTAACGTGTTACTTTTTAAGTAATGTTTCCTAGTAACGCGCTACATTTTTCCCAAAATAACTGTATCGGTAACTCGTTACAAAATTTTTAAGTAACGCACTTAATTTGAGTTACATTTCGGATGAGTAACTATATATAGGTCCTATGTATTTTTTCCGGAAACAAATGTTTCTTTCCTGTAAGTGAATTTCTCAGAATGGAACAATGGAGCATGAACTACATATGTCAGTGACCGACAGTCAGTCACCGATACGCAGAGAAACAGATAAGATCTTAGTGCCACTTGGCTGTTTTTTGGAAGATGAGTACAGCCTCAGGTAAATCACGTACTGATTGCAAGCACCTGGAAGATTTTGACAGCTCCAAATCAATACATTTAGTGAGTGAACTACGAGTGCAATGGTACCGAGTAGTCTATTTTACTTTGATTTGGCGTGGGCGTGGGAGATTCGGGTTCGATTCCTGGCGGGAACTTATGTGGTTCGGATTCCATGTTAATCAGTAGGTCCACGTCTGATATAGCCTCGCTGTTCAATGGGACGTTAAACTCAAAATCAACTCAACCAATATGAGATTGATGAACAAGAATACGACATAATCAATGCGAAGCGTCAAAAACGACGGCCCACTTCACTCCCTGTTTCGAAAGTTCGATATGAAAGGATTGGTCATTTTCTCGAGCATATCGAGAGGTTAGCCACTGCAAGCAGATGGCGAAGAGAAAAGTGTATGGAAAGAAGTGCAAGGATCAGATGCAAGAAGTGCAAGGTTTTTTGTATGTGAAAGGACAAGGAAACTGTTTTGAGTTGCTCCATTAAAAAAAAAAAAAAGCATTGAAAGAAATGTAAGCATCTAAACAGATCATAGTTCTGATTTTAACGAGCTCCTACCTTACAAAGTAATCTGCAGTAATGTAACTGGATATTTCTTTGTATTATCCTTGCTGGCATTTAGAATGATGAGGTAAAGTGAAGTGAACAAATCACAAAGAGATGAGCTCTTCTGCTCTGGGGCTGCTCAGAGCGGGTGTAGACACTTGGAGCCGTTTTAGTGAAAACGAGAGAATGCAGTAATGAGATCATGCGCTATAGATGTATGGATGACGATTATAAATGTGACGATGAGAGTTATGGATATGTGTGGCATGTTCACGTTCTTGATTTTAAAAAATTAGTCGACTGCCGAAAAAGCGTAATGTGTTAAAGTTGGAGTCAGGTCGAAAAGTTCATAAAGAATTGAATTAACGTCTCTGATACGATGGTGAATATAACGATAGTTTAACATTTATTCCAACTTCAACTAATTTTGGATTCTTAGCTACATATTTGTCCTAAGTTCGTCAGAATATGATTATTGAACTACTTAAGATGTAATTCAGCCAATGAAGTTCAATGGTGACATACAGAATAAAATGAACTTGTGCATTTTCCAAAGACTTTTTTCTCATTTATCTTATATTTTTATAATATTTCTTTCTTGTAAATTGAGCCTTACATTCATTCACATTGACGTCTTTTTGGATTATCTCTTAATGATAGAAGGTACAAGGGTCTTTCGGAAGGACTTCTGTAAACGAGCCGCCGTCCTCCTGGTAGGACGGACCTCTGCAATGGAAAGAACGTAAGTTTGTCCTTCCGGAAGGAGGAAACCCTTCCAGCAGTAGGCATTTTAAAATATACAATAAATAGTATAAGAGTAGGTTTAATGCTCATCAAAATTCGCTCTACTCCACCCCATTGGTGTTTGGTGGATCAAAATAGGGAGTGTAAACGTACACACGATCACCTTTACAAAACATGTCATGATTACTGAACTAACAGTCGTACTAACATGATTCTCTTCTGTGCTAAAACTACAGTTCATGCTCTGTCCACCAGGAAAATTTTCCGTCCGACTGGGCGTATACAAAGTACTCTAATTTATAGATGAACATGGTAGGACTTTTAGGACGTTACGTCCTGCCGGAAGGACGTTGTATGTTCTAAGATTAACTGCCTAGAAATCTGTCTGGTCATAAAGCCTGACAACATAAATGCGCACTTCTGGCCATAAAAGAAAATGATATCTTCTGTACCAGACATAACAATATTTACACCGACACACATAGTCATACGTCTTGCAAATAAAATCAGAAAAGTAAACACACTGCTGAACAAGATTGAATTTATTTAATATAAAACACACTTACAAGTGACGTTTCGATCTTCTAGCCAATATCCTCTTCAGAAGGTACACTTAATGTCTACGTCTGATGAGGATCTTGACTAGAAGATCAAAACGTCAGATGTAAATGTGTTTTATATTAAATAAATTCAGTCTTGTTCAGCAGTGTGCTTATTTTTCTAGTATTTACGCATGTATACGGATTATCGTTACATAAAGTGATCCCCCGAAGAAATAGGAATTGTTAATTTGGTTGAGTTCCTACAAATCAACAAAGAATCCTGGACCAAAATAAGATTGATAATATTATTTGACGTAAAACAGTGCCCTTAGTTTCCGAATGGCCCTCAAATAAAAAATATAATTACAAAAATTCACATTTTATTTTTCAATTATAACTTTATAATTATTCATTATTACATATTATATTTTAATTATTCATATTCATATACATTAAGGCACATTTCGAAAGAGCGTTAATCAGTTCATTATTGTATCTTCTCTATTAATTAATATATTAATTAATTGTAATATTAATATTAATATTTCTCTATTAATTAATATTATTTGTAATAACCAATTTATGTTAACAGATATTTTCGTCCGAGCGCATTAAGCACACAATCTATTAATGATTTAAACTAACAGGTTATCTTTCGAAATGTTAAGCACGTTAAAAAGTGAAACACTGTAATTAACAAGAAATTCATGTAACATATAATAATAATAACTATGAATTGAAATATATTATCATGCATTTACATAATTTAAAAAATCTCGTTTTCAAGGTATTCAATTAAAAGATGTAAGGTATTTTTATAAGAATACATACAATTATTCTTGTAATCATGAATATAGGTTACTGATGCGGATTTTATTCATTTTGCACTGGTTACATCTAATATTAAGTGTTGTTACTAAATTGTGGGATTATGTCACATTGCATAACGCGTTTCTGCCTGGATTTTCTTGCCATACATAGTTTCTCCGTACCTCATTATCTATAAGCCTGCCGTATGTCCCGTAAAAAAACGGGACAGTCCCGATTTTGGATCCGATAGTCCTGCGTCCCCGTAAATTTAGTCGGGACAGACAAATGTCCCGTATTTTAGTCCCGTCCCATTTCTGCTCTCAATATCAGCTTTTCAGTGATGGAGTAAGAATTGTGGTTGTGATTTGAGCTGAATATTTTTGAGACAAGAATTCGAGCACGCATGCATGTCTTGCTGAAATTTTAAGAGTCTTCGTCCCGGCGAAATTAAAATACCGCTAATTTTACAGTAATTATGTGATATCTTCAAATAGATAAAAGATAATTGAAATATGGAACAAGAGCGCCCTAGACAATATTGTTTTGCGTGAGGTACCGTTATCACAAGTGACCTAGTGGCTTTCTGTTTTCCGCTGTTTAGATAAGCGAAAATAAATGCCGATTTTCAAAATGGCTCAAAATCGACAGCAGATAAGTGAGTCGTGATAACGGTTTCTCATGTAAAATAATATTGCCTAGGGCGCTCTTGTTCCACATTTCGATTATCTTTTATCTATTTGAAGATATCACATAATTACTGTAAAATTAGCGGTATTTTAATTTCGCCGGGATGAAGACTCTTAACGAGATATGAACTTTCCAGAATGAAGATGAAAAAATAGGAAAAATCGTAATTTCTTGAGTCTAAAAGTTAAATTTTTATTGAAGAACATGTATGAATCTGACAAACCAGCTCAGAACAGATTTTATTCTTATGTTCACATATTCTACATTGTATCGTAACTATTTTGATGGAGAAAGCAATTTTCAGATCTTAGCACATTAACTTGATGTTCTTTAATATCAGAGTTGGAATGGTCAAATATTGAAGAAAGTAATGGATAATTATTAGAAAATGTAGGTAATATGCAAATTGATATCACAACACTCTTTGACGAGTTTTCTATTAAAGGTATTGTAGCAGAAGAGATAAATAACTGAATTAATATATTGGGAAGAAATTAATGTGTTGAAAAATGTGCAGGATGGATCGAAGTTGTCCCATATTCTTATGAAGAGAAATATGGCAAGCTTAATTATCTGTGCTATTTCTACGAACTCTATGGCACGTACTGAAGTACGATTTTGTATACTGTGACATTCATTATTTTGATGCACAATATCTCGAATAGCTCTATTACTTTTGAAAGAATTACAAAATCTAAAATTACCTTTTGTACTATAATCGTTATCTCTTTTGATATTAACGTTATGAATGGATGTACGGTTAGGTCGAATTTTTGGCTGTAATTTTCATCATTACTTGATTTTCATACTCCTGAACAATTACAAGCAAATGGTTAATTTTTTACATATTGGGATCAAATTAAGACTTGTTGCAACTTGAAAGGTAATATCATCCATATAGATGCTATTATTCGTGTATCTTGCTGGAAAGCATTTAAAACTTTTAAATGATTACAAAATCAGTTACCAGTGTTGCCACACTTCATACAATTGTACCAAATTCAGCCCTTTTTGTCATTCATCAGCCCGTTTGTACTACGCTCGCCTTTTCAGCTCCTTTTGTGAAAAAGTTGGTACAATTCTAACCAATTCAGCACCATTTAACAAATACTTGACACATTTTTCAAAAGTATCAATAACAACCGAACTCTGGGCCGGTTTCACATCAGGCCCGCAACCAGCCTCAGAGGTTTGGGGGGGACCATGAATATGTTAGGAGGGGTCAAGTCATTAAAACTTCTCCTACAAATTGTTTTCTGTATTAATTAGGGGTGCGCACGAGACAAGATTTGTGGCTGTCTCGTCTCGAAAATGTGCTGTAAAAGTGATGTCTCGACTCGAAAAATGTATATTTCTCTATTGGAAGAGCCGTGTCTCGACTCGAATTTTGTCAGGAAAATCCTGTCTCGATTTGTCTCGTGCACATCCCTAGTATTAATAATGTATTAATAATAGCATTTTGTATTAAGGGCTGGATGGGTCACGAAACGTTTAAGGGGGCAGGTCTCCCTAGTCCCCTCTGGTTGCGGGCCTGTTTCACATTATTTACAAATGACAGTTTACTTACCTTATACATATTCTTCCTAGTCTATAATCTCCATTCCGTCGTCAAATAAACGAGAATAAGGTGCAATAATTTATATTTTAGTATTTTATTATAACGTAGTATTTACACACGAAGTCAGAGATGATTGATTTCCTCCTTCTTTTATATATTTTTCATGTGTGGCCAGAATACCGCTTTGCTTTATTGGCCATTTTGAAATAGAGGCACGTTTGCTTTCCTTATAATACATACCGAAGATGATAACTTTTTTTTTTTCCTTGTAATGTGCAACCTTTGTTATACTTCGTACGTGCAAGAAAAGCTTCATCAACTTCCACAGTTGTTCGGAGTCCTCCTATTTGGATGTGTTTTTTAAAAGTGCACTTCTTTGACTTGGACTCTTGGAAGAGGGAGAGGGAGAGTTCTAGAACTTTACTTCTTTTAGTTATGGAGCCATTATTATACTAGTATAAAATAATGAATTCAGGCCTTTTTTTTTTTTGTTTCAATTTGGTACTATTTTTCAGCCTACTCCAGAGCTAGAACTGTGGCAATAGTGTCAGTTACACTTTTGTCTACCTTTGGTTTGAAGCGCCTATCCCTAATCTGCACACCTCGATTAGCTAGTATGAAAACATTTCCAAAATAAGAGATTCAGAATACAATTGAAGCAAAATTGCTGAAATCTTATGTTTGGTTCAAGGTACATCTGGGAAGTGAGTTTTTTTTTTTTTTTTTTTTTTTCAACGTAGCAGAATTAGTCGTTTGTATATTCATCTCACTTTTTTTTTAAAAAAAAGATAAGGAGTTGTCATCAGAAAGGATTTTAATTTATTCCTTACCTTTCAGTTTTAAATCTTAATTACGATTCTCCTAATTCCAACTATTAATATTAGTTGTGTGAATGTGAGTTTTTATATGTTTATTCATTTAATTCTAACAGAAGTCTTGGTGATTATCACTATTTGAAGGTGTTTCGTTTATCCAAAATAATTGCTTTCATCATTTCGACGTTATGTTTCAGCATATGAGGCCAAACTTAAATGCGAAACCTATAGAAGAAATACCCTATATTTATATAACGTCAAAACATCTAGGGCCTCACAAGGTACATTCGCGAAGTGTCACCTCGGGATTCATCTAAACTTGATTTAAATACAAAGTTCTCCGCGGCCCAAAGTGAATTGTACTAGTTTTAGCGGCCCATACGGGTAATTTGCATATTTATGGGCCTTCATATATCCGGAATTCATACACTACTAAAAGGCTTGGTCACAAAATTGCTTTTAGTTTCTTTAGCTGTAACTGAACATGAATGTGGTCATATGCAAAACAAATTGGATCAGGTACTGCTTCTCTGACATGTGTTATCCACGCCAGTCGCCATCTTGGATCCGCCATATTGGATTCAACTTTCGTCTTTTCAAGTGGGAATAGTTGCATATGATACATCAAATTCATACAAAATTTTCTCGGATATTCATTGGTGTAGTGAGTTTTACGGTAGCTTGTACCATTTGCAAGATATTGCATGTTAAATGTGAGGCACTTCACAAATCCAACCATTAAAAAGTTGTGCAGTGCCCCGTGTGTATATGAGATCTTTTACGTGATTTATTGTTGACTAAATGTTTTTCTGAACGTACATACATACAGACACACAGACGTAAATAGGATATGGTAGATTTTCACCAAAATCTGGTCGTATCTAGGTATACATTAGACATTTCGTTCGTAATACAATACTTTCTTGCTATAGTATAACATGGAAGTAATATCAATCATTCACAGAAATGTTGTAAGATTATGACACCAATGTTGTAGAGAGTTAATTTAGACCTACAGTACTTTTCCAGTTAGAAATTGTTTTGATTTGTCAACATCAGAAACGTAAGCGTAACTGATATTACTCTGCAATGTCTATTCGCGAAGTGCCTAGGGGAATTTATCATCTATTATCTCGCAAATGGTACAAGCTACCGTAAAACTTACTACACCAATGAATTTCCGATAAAATTTTATATGAATTTGATGTATCACATGCACCTATTCCCATTTGAAAAAATGAAAATTGAATCCAATATGACGGATCCAAGATAACGACCGGTGTGGATAACACGTTTCAGAGAAGCAGTACGTGATCCAATTTGTTTTGCATACGCCCATATTCATGTTCAGTTACACCTAAAGAAACTAAAAGCAATTTTGTGACCGAGCATTATAGTAGTATATGATTGAATTCTGGGTATATGACGGCTCATAAATGTGCAAATTACTCATATGGGCCGATAAAATTAGTACAATACACATTGAGCCATGGAGAACTTTGCATTTAAATCAGTTTTACATGTAAGCCAAGAGGAGCTAGTTTTTGTCATGTTATTAAAATAATGCAGTCTATCCAAAGTAATCCCGAGGGGACACTTCGCGAATGCACCTTGTCAGAACGAAACGTACTGAATGTAAATATAATCCATTTTTGATATAAAATTAACATATACTAACGGGAGGTTAAGCTGAATCAGCCGGCCTCTACTACACCAATGATTACAATTACTTTTTATATTTGAAACATATTTTTTGGCAATTTTTGCGTCGACATTTGGAAATCAATAACTCTATGCTGAAAGCAATGCAGCCAAAACTTATTCCAACTATGTATGTATAAAAACTTGCTTGTAAATGATGCAAGGAAATAGCAACTTCAGATCTTCTGCCAGACATAAACTTTCTTTTTAAGGAATCGTCTTTCATAACGTACGAATACCATTTACCAAAAAATCCACCTTCGATAAGCCCTTGAATAAGAACATTTATTCTAGGCACGTAAGGTGAGCCCTTCGGAAGAATAAACCCACCCCAAACATCACCCACATTTTGTGTTGAAATGTACAACAAAGTTTCTCCGCCATCTGTAAAGTATTGTTGCGTATATGCCACACTTGTGTGCAAACCAAAGTAAACAGCGTCCCTAGTGAACGCGACACGTTTCACACCTTCAGATGGACTTACTATGGCAACAGCTCTTGAGGCAAGGCTTTTTAACACTGGAAAATCGTAACTTTTTAGTAATGCCACAAATTGCGGAAGAGCTACAACTACCAACTGCGAATTAGCAATATCCTCAAAGTCATCCAAATCTGTATTATACCGTGGAGTCATTATGTAACTTACTAATGATCCTTGATACAAGGAGTTAAGAACCATTGCACCAGCAATGGAAAACATAAATATTGTTTTCAAGGCCCTATTGCAGGGAAGAAAACGTACAGTTCCTTGCAAAAATATCGCCTCAACATACAAAACACGACCAAGTACCTTTTCAAATGTTAGTTTTGTTGTTACAATCCATTGAATAAAGAGTTCACAAACAAGGCTGTACATAAAGAGGCAAAAGGCTGAAGTCCATATTGCCACGTTGAATGGTAGAATTAAACACATCCATTGAGGTAATGGAAGGGCTTTTGGTGACGCAAACACGAATGTGCTAAAATAAAACAGAGTTGTGTAATCAACAACTTTAAATCTGTCCCAAAGCATCATTGATATAGGACAAATATCCGATAATGCTGTAACCACTTCTCCCAAGGGCCCTATCCATGTGCCATTTGGTAACTGTCTATTGGCTGTCCTCGGCTCATATTTTCGAACAATAACAACTGTAAAATTCATACTATCTTTGAGCGATTCAAAAAGTTTACCAGAAAATCCATCATACATAAAGGAACCGTCTTCAGAACCATTTATCCATAAATACGGCATTAAGTTAAACTCACTAACGCGCATTGTGTAATGATGCATATTTTTTGTTAGTTCAAGTAAAGAGTGATCTCTGAAAATTTTCTTTGCGCGTTTAAAGTCAATGCTCTTCAATTCCTCTAAGTAAATTCTCTGCGTGAAAGGATTCACCCATGCAAGTTTCAGATTTTTATTGTAGTTCGGTACCTTGTTATGATAAACATTCGTAATCACTTGCACACGTAAAATTCTTTCTTTCCAAAATACACTAGAGATATCAGTCAGTTGTTCTATCCGTAGGGGACAGTTGCGAAATATAACAAACATTGTTCCTCTACCGTTCCAATAGGTACTTGCTTTCAACTTGGTGATGATAGTCGAGAGATGTTGGTAATCTCTTAAGATAAGAAGAAAATGGGAACTTTTTCTTTGTTGGTTATCCTGAAAAGGCTCTGGTATTGGTGCATTGAGATCTTGAATTGTAATTGGTATATGACATAATTTAAACAACTTTCGTAAAGAATTGTTTAATGTTTTGGAGTGTATTGTGTTGTACAAAATGGACCACTGCTTTCTATTACGTGTTTGGTGGAAACAAAAGTAAGAACTGATTAAATTATACTCTTCGTTGCTTAGAACTTCATTTGTGTTGCTGTCTTCCATTAAAGGTAGTACTTCATAAATTAACAATGTAAATGCCACTGATAAGTAAAATTGCTTTACACTTGTAGTCATCATAAGCAAGGAGTACAGCAATACATTTCTTGGAACAGCTGAAACAAAAGAGCATGAATGTATAAATAGCAGATTGGTTTTAATAAATGTAAAGATTTCATAGTACACAAAGTACACAAAGGTTAAGAAAACAGTGTCAAATTCATATAAGAGTGTGTTGTTTGCTCGTGGTAATAGTATAGTTATGTCTTTTACATATTTCTGTTTTGGTGCATACCGATACCTCACTTCGTTCAGGTTAAACGGTTTAACCAAAAATTAGAGTTGTTAAAAAGCTGCAATTCTTCCACTATCCCTTAACGTCTTTTAGGCTTTTATTTTCTTATCTTCTATCCAAAAGCTGATTTACCGTATAATAAATCCACAAAATTATATGTCATAAATAATATGTCTAGATACTTATTAATATGTTGTTAATGATATGGATGCAAACCTTACATACCATTTAAAAAATTGTTTTAGAAAAGCAGACACCAATCCCTGCTACATGCTCACTACAAAACTAACATAGCATGTATTGTGGTTCAGGGCAGAGCAAAGCTGTAGAGCACACATGACAGCACGAGGATGCCTCCCTAGCAATCAGACTCGTTAATGACGGTGGGCATGTGCGTAAAGGGAGAGAAGTGCAAAGAAACACGCACCAACCAGCACTAGTTGGTCACTGCAAGTTAGTTTTGCGTTACAATTACATATATATTGTACAACTTTTAACATTATTTTATATTGAATAACACTTACATGTTCTCTTAATATGCAAAAAAGTTCTTTAAACATTACTCTCCTCTGTAAATTAAGAAACTTTGCTTGTAAATTAAAAATATATATATATTCTTAATCTAAAATTCAAAACTAAAACTACATTTTCTACATGATCATAAACTTAGCTCTTTATTGATCATATTAGACGTAAATCTATAGCAACTGACAATGAACAACACAATTTGGCTAGAGTAATAGATAAACTTCTGAATACACTTTCGGCAACCTTCCTTTGCCTTCATCACACATATTATGAGGGTACATTCTGAGCCAGTCGTTCTCAACTGGTCGTGGCAGTGGCGTAGAGAAGGGGGACCAGAGAGGCCGCACCCCCCAAAGAGGTCACACAAGGTACTTTGGTACTTTGATGTTTGTAATTTTTTGTATTTTTTATGTTTATATATTTTTTGTTTGTAATTTTTCTATATGTGCCTATAACAGCACTTGCCCCTCCCCCAAACACACATCCTGGCTACGCTACTGGTTTGTTGTGAGGGGTAGAAGCACGTATTATGATCGATGAATGTGTAGAGATAACAGGAGGTGCTAAAGAGGGAAACAATGAGGCAGGTAAGTGAAATAAAGCAAATATTGGGAAATAGTCATGGCTCCAAGAGTAATAGCTCCCTGTCAACTCTGCAAACCACGTTACTTCAACAAACATAGAATTCGTTAAACGGAACCGATCCATGATCTAAATGATATTTTGTCACTTTTGTTTTAAAATATATTTCATTAAGCATATGAAATATGTCGCTTTTATTGGGATATACTTTACAAATATATCTAAGTATGAAACATAAAAAGAGCACCAATTTTCCACAAATGAACCAAAAAGCTCTGTTAACTTTAAAAGGCACACAAGAGGTTTTTTTTTTTTCTTTTTAAAGAATATTGTTCAACTTGATTATAAATATTTGCTCGGTTTACAGTTTACTATCTGTTTTCCAGCAAGGCCTAATAAGAAGTGATGTATAGCTTAATGGGATCCGAACTATACATGAGGTCCTACCGGGCATGCAACTCGGGTCTCATGCACCGAAGATGTGTACTCTAACCATATAAACAGGAGGAAGCTTAACTTGAATATTTATCTCATTCCAGAGAGGTGTTTATTTGAACCTAATGCAAATACCAAGAAATGTATTCTTATGTAAAGGTAACCAAAACTTCTGTCGCTTTTTGTGGAGGTCAGTGCTCAATTGGCCTTCAAACTGTGAGTTGAATGCAAATGGAAATAAGACGAAGGTCAGTTGTTGATGTGGGTATATGCAACATACTACCTGGTTGTGGTAGTTCAGTTACAACGTGAACTTACGTAAGGACAGAGTCAAAATGGAACCTCCACAGACCGTCATAAAGTGCGTGTATGCTATACGAGTTCGTGTATGCCATTAGTGAGGGTATCGTGACTACGCGGACAGTGCAGCGGTGGTTTAACAAGTTCAAGGACGGAGACTAAACACTCGAAGAAGTTCCACGTGCCGGAAGACAAACACATGTACAAAATGAAGATCTTCAGAGAGCAATTGAGGCGACCATTGGCCAGACATGTGATGAACTGAGACTACAATTCAGTGTAAGTGGAGAAATCATTCGGCAGCACCTCCATCAACTTGAGAAGCACTACAAGGTGGTTCCGAGGGTCCCACATGATTTGACTCCTGGCCAGAAGGCAGCGCTAGCAGACACCTGTGTTTCTTTGTTGTCTCGTCTGAGGAAGGAGCCATTTCTGAACAGGATTTTGACATATGATGAGAAGTGTGTCCCATACGAAACTCCACGGCGCCGTCATCATTGGTTAGCACCCCATGAACCGGTTCCAAAACAGCCAAAACTAGCATTGCACCAGAAGAAGGTCTTCTTGTTTGTTACGTGAACTTCTTACTTCATTGTGCATCGGTAACTGCTACCAGCTGGTTACAGGATCAATGAAACTTTGTACTGTCAGCAGTTGAGCCATTTTGAAGAAAAACTCAAAACTCCGGAGCCAGCACATCTCAATCGCAAAGGGGTTCTCCTGTTACAGGACAACAGTAAGTCCCACGTGGCTAAGATGACCCGGGACATTCTCCGTTTCGGATGGAAAACAATGTTGTATCCTCTTACTCCCCGGACATTGCACCGTCCGATTATCACACATTCCCTTCCTTGGACAATCACCTTAGAGGACGCCAGTTCAAATCCCAAATAGAGGTAAAAAAAACTTGATACCTTCTTCACTTCACGGTCCACCAAGTTCTACAGCTATGGTATCCATGGCCTTCCAGAACGTTGGCAGTAACTCCTCTATGCTGATGGGGAGTGCTTTTAATCTTCCAGGCACTGGTGTCTCTGACATGTAAAATTTGGGGGGGGGGACATCAAAGACATTGATTTAAATGGTACTTCCTAGTCCAACCTGTTTATTATCTTCGATTCCATTTTTACCCTTCTGCTTACCTTCACGGATCCCCTGAGGTATATCAAGAACTCTATTATAATCGTTTTTTTAGAATGAATATTATATTTCAAATAAAATGTTATTATTATTTATATGTTATTCTATCGTTAGTAAATAATTAAATTAGAATAAAATATTGAATATTTTGTACTTCAAAATATTGGGGGGACGTGTACCCCCTCCCCCAGGGACACCCGTGCTTCCAGGTACGTCTTAGGTGACATATCGATGTTCGAAGGTGGTGGGTGAAAAAGTGACACCACTTTCTTGGTTACCTTTATAATGATAGTTGAATATTTATCTCAATACAGACTAATGCCTAGTTGAACGTAGATGTAACTACCAAAAAATAACTACAGTTCAAATTCCATTCTCTAAGGTACATTGGTACTTCACAATCAACTTGAAACTAGTATAAGTTCTCGAAACAAAAACCTCTTCTGTCATTTTGATCTTAATGTTTGTATCACAAATTAGAAACTAGAGTCAAACCTTGCAATTCTTTTAATTACGGGTATATCGAATTTTGTAATTGATTTGAGAGCCACAACGAATAATTAAAAGAAAATATTCCTCGTGAAAATATTGCTAAAATAGACATCTTCGTTGAGAAAGCTCATATGGCTCGTCTCTCACACTACAATATAGACGCACGCCTCATATAGCCTTCTCCTGAAAAGGAAAGTTATGTTAAACTGTAAGTAATGAATAATTAGAACTTACATGTTATTTTTGTTGGAGATCCTATTGGTGTGTTAGTAATATGCTTAAACATTCGAGTGCAACTGCACAGAAAGTTTTCATCTTTTCTGTTTGCAATAGTTTGCGGAAATTCCCGAGAAATAAATGATTGATTTACTCAAGCAAATTTGTGATTCTATTCATTGGAATAATATACATGTCGAGACTAACGTTAGTCTCGAAAACTGATAACAGATATTTTCCGCAGTATAAATACGTGCCAGCATGTATTATGCGCTGAATTATGAAATATGTGTGTTACGTACGTTCCAAAGGTTGCTATATTTTATTCATGACTGTTGATTGATTTTTGTATTTTATTTCTCTTTCCCATAAGCTTAGTAAAATAAACGTACTGTTACGTGTTGGTAATAAAGGCATTTGAAAAGTAATGGGACATGTTGGACAATGGTAGGAGCCATCACTTCTAGCGCTAAAGGTTCCTGATTAGATCCCAGGATATATAAGTTTGTGGTAGACAATATTATTTCCTCGACGTTCTCCCATGTTGTCCCACAGTCTCATTCCATCAATTATACAGAGCGTCCATAAAAATACCATCATAATTTAAAGTTATATTACTTCGTTTTTGGATAATCGTATATAAATAAAATCTTTTGTATAATCGTATAAGTTAAAATCTTCCTAATCAAGTGGACCCGACCTATTGGCAACTTATTTATTAAAAGGATGTGGAGAGGTTTTAATAAAATCATTAAATTACATTTATAATCTGATATTAAAAACTTCAATATTTCCAGAAATCTGGAAGATTAGTAAAATTCGTCCAATACTTAAGAAAGGGGATGCTAAGAGTATTGAAAATTATAGGCCAATATCTTTAATTTCAACGGTACGTAGCTAAAATATTTTAGCATATTCTCTATAATACAATATTTCATCACGTCAAACCTTACGTATCTAATTTTCAAAATGGATTTTTTTCCACGGAGATCGACTGTTATTAATTTATTTATATTTATACAGTCTATTGCAGATTCTCTTAATGTTTTTTTTTTCTGTGGATGTAATTTATACAGATTTTGCGAAGGACTTTGATAAGCTAGATCATCCTTTATTACTTGCAAAATTATCTAATTACGGCTTTTCAAAGCAACTATTATTATTAATTTCTTCTTACTTAAATGGTCGAAAAAAATATATAGTCATAGTGTATAATAATCATAATTCTCCCTTGTTTGATATTAATTCGGGTGTACCACAAGGCTCTAATCTTGGACCTCTTTTCTTTCTACTGTTTGTTAATGATTTACCATCTGTACTTGAACATTCACACTGTTTATTATATGCGGATGATATGAAATTGAATAAGGAAATAAGAGATTTTTGATGATGTTTTAAAACTTCTGAGGGATTTGAATAACTGCTATTTATGGAGTGTTGACAATAAGTTACATTTTAACATAAATAAATGTAATGTAATCACATTTTCTAAAAATAGAAACCTTGTACATTACAATTATACTTTAGCAAACACTATTCTTAATAGAGTTCAGGAAGTTAAGAGTCTTCATTCCGGCGAAATTAAAGTACCGCTAATTTTACAGTAATTATGTGATATCTTCAAATAGATAAAAGATAATTGAAATATGGAACAAGAGCGCCCTAGACAATGTTATTTTGCGTGAGGTACCGTTTTCACAAGTCACCTAGCGGCTTTCCGTTTTCAGCTGTTTAGAAACGCGAAAATAAATGCCGATTTTCAAAATGGCTCGAAATCGAAAGCAGATAAGTGAGTCGTGATAACGGTTTCTCACGTAAAATAATATTGTCTAGGGCGCTCTTGTTCCACATTTCGATTATCTTTTATCTATTTGAAGATATCACATAATTACTGTAAAATTAGTGGTATTTTAATTTCGCCGGGATGAAGACTCTTAATGATTCGAGTGTCATTGTAAATGCCAAATTTGTTTTAATGCACATATAGCAAAGGTTGTCAATGAAGCTTTCAAATCTCTAGGTTTTGTGATAAGAAGTACTAGAGATTTTAATAATCCATATGTCATTATTGTTATTCAATTTTTCTAGTACGAAGCAAACTTGATTATGCAAGTATAGTTTGGACACCGTATCGTAAGCAGTACACTGCAAAACTTGAAAGGATTCAGAATAAGTTTGTGAGATATTTATATTACAAAACTTGGAACATTATCTGCTAGACGAAGGTATTTCCAGCTTATATTTCTTTTTAAGTTAGTAAATGGAATTGTTGATAGTCCTGAGTGTTTACATTTATTAAATTTTAATATTACACATAACTGTTTGAGGACAAGATTGCCATTTATTTGTAAAAAGATCCAAAACTATTGCACATTTGAATACACCTTTGATAAATATGTGTAGATTATTTAACAAATTAATACAAAATAACATTGAAATTGATTTTGCTGTGCCAGGAATTGCCTACAAAAGACCACTTGTAACAATTTTACCATGTTTAGATGATCTAGATATCTCAATCTAGATACCATGTTTAGATATTTCAATTGATAGGTATTTAAGTATGATATTTTCAATGTTATGCCTAAGGCAATTTAATTATAATTTGATAATTAGTAAGTCTTTAATAAGATATTTTAACAAGCCTTCTATTGTTAGTATTTTGTATTTGCTTAGTAACACTATTGTATCTATTAAAAATCGCTTTGATTAGTTAGTTTATGGACTTTGATATGCTCCTTTACTAAAAGATGGTTTATAAAACTACTTTAGAAGTATCTCACTGTTCCTGTGCTCATAAAAATCATTATACTAGACTTTTAATGTATCTTCTATTGTTTTTGGTGGTTTGTGATTTGGTAGTTTGTTTAACTTCTCTTTCTGGTATTTTGTTCATATCTTGCTCTCTCCCGACGAATTTAGCATTTTGTTGTTATATGTCCTGATGTTTTCTTGTGGATATTCATTTACTTTTTTTCTTCTATTGTTCATTTGTAGATATAATATTAATTTTGTAAGCCTGTTGTAACTGGGATAAACTCCCGTAATAAGCAGCAATAATAAATAAAATTGGTCACATTTGTAAGAAAAACTCAATTTTTTTTTATCTTATCTGATAAACGTTAAATATGGACCCCACGAGTGGCGATGCAGTCATCAAGATGACATTCCTATTCCTACACGCTCCAACATATCTGATGAAATAGACTGGATGGCAGCACTGACAAGAAATTGCACTTACTTCTTCCAGGTTTTGAGGCAATGGCAGGGTACATAAACACAATCCTTTACGTAACCCCATAAAAAGAAGTTACAGACCTTGTAGGAGATATTATTATCATTTCCGGCACGTCCAATCCATCTTCCTGGAAGCCGCTCATTCAGATGTTCCCAAACATGTAAATGACAGTGAGGAGACGCTCCATCTTGTTGAGAAATAAAGTCATTGCCTTCTTCTTCTTCCAATGCTTGAAATAATCACTTAGTGAGTATGATAAGATAAGTTGGACCTGTGACAGTGGTCTTTCGAAAGAAAAATAGACCATTGACTTAGGTGGTGGGGGGTCCGATTGGGAACATTTTGCGGAACCCCAAGTTTACCACTAACTTGCACGAAGGTCTGAAGAACCAATACATATGCGGAAAATTTCAAAGTCAGACGCACTCGCCGATCCAAAAATGATGGTCGCCAGTACCTCTTAACGTACAAATTACGAGAGGTCTCCCCCTCCCCCAGCACGAATTCGTATTTCGATTCGCGTTTGTTTAAATGGTTCTTCGTTCTTCGCTTAGAGGCGCTGTTGTCGATGAATTTCACGGCTAGGGCTAGTTTCTCCCTACATCTTCAATTGTTTATTCACAGATTTATTGGCTGAAAATCGAAAGCTGTTAGGTACCAGTACTAACGGTTAGGTTACGAGTGCCTCAAATAGCGCGGAAAACGATCTCTCAGAAAGCAAACCATTTCGATTGAGGGTGGGAAAGCAGAAGCGAATTAAAACGTTGCGAAGCATTTATATTCCGGTTTTCTCTCACAATTATTTTCGTAAGAAACAGAAACTGCGCAGCCCTGTGAGTTTAGGCACAAACATTTCCTCCTGAACACTGGTCGCCAGCTCAAAATTTCCAGTCGCCATTGGGGACCTGGCGACCGAAACGTTTGTGCCAGATAGATAGATAGATAGATAGATAGATAGATAGATAGATAGATAGATAGATAGATAGATAGATAGATAGATAGATAGATAGATGGATGGATGGATAGATAGATATAGATAGATATAGGGTCGGATCCAGAATTTTCTGAGGGGGATGCACCAATAACTACCAGTACATTTGAATTGAATTGGAATTTTTTAAATGCCTTTTGCATGCCTTAAATGCCTTCGAATTGGAATTTTTTAAATAAAAACTATATATATAATAAATATATATAGTGTTTTATTTCCGGCTGTACGCAACGGTACGGCGTGCCAGCATCTTTTTAATGAGAACGGAACATTTCCTTTTCTGTCTTAAAATAGGGGTTGACGAGTAACTTCGAAAATATCAAATAGTAAATATAAAGTTTTATTCAAAATTAGTTTCTTTTATGGTTCTCCTTTTTTCTTTCTAGAGAAAGAACTGCGAACCTTTATTTCTTCTGCAATGAGCACTTTTAGACTCATTGCTAGTTTTGTATATATCTACATATATTTTAAAGTATTTTGATATTCATATTATTTTCTTTGGTTTTACTAATACATATATAATTAGTAGTTAGTACCAGCGCTGGTAAAAACATGATAAAAATTGTAAATACAGTAAAACCTGTCTTCAACGGACCCTTTATTAAACGGAAAACTGTCTTAAACGGAATGAATTTTGGAGAACAAAACGTGTAAAAAGTCCCTTCATTAAGCGGAAACTGTGTTACGCGGACAACGGAAAGAAAATTAAACATTTAACGGAAAATTCTGAGTTCCGGACTACAGCGTTTAGATGTTTAGACATTTTGTGAGACATATACATTACATTGTCTGCGATAAAATGTTAGTTCTTTTGTTAAATATTTCTGGACAGTGTTTACCTTCCCCAACCACTACTCATATTCACCCCCACAAATTGTCCTTAATCCCAACAACTTAATCAAAAACCATACGGAATGTCGGAAAGAAGAAAACGAGATAGAGGAAGAAGAGAAATACGATACCGAGTTCGAAGAAGAGTGTAGAATAAATACATATCAAGATGCTCTCAGAAGTTTAAAGGAACTGAAAAATTTGTCTTACGAAAAAATGATTCTGATTCACTTAGTATAATTTCTCAGCCTAAAGTGTATGCGGAAAGTCAAGCAGCAATGTACACAGAAAACCCTGCTTGGCTATTAGAAAAATAAAGAAAACGTGGGCATAGTATATTTTGTATTCATTTTAATTGTTTTGTGTATTTAATCGTAGAAGAAAGAAGTACTGAATCGAACAATGTACGTACAGCAATATATTTTATCAGTATGCCCCTTTATAAGCATGTATTTTTTTTTTAAAGAGGAAAGGTCTACCTCCACTAAGCGGAAACCTGACTTTAACGGAAATTTTTGCAAGTCCCGCTCGATTCCGCTTAACACAGGTTTCACTGTACTTATTAATCTTTTATATATATATATGTTAATCTGAAAGTTATCTTTTACAGCTATAGAGAAAATATTTCCAATTTAGGCTAAAGTTTGTTTGGTAGCTAGCTAGTTTAATTTGAAACACAGCTAAGCAGAACGACAGCTTCTCCCGTTGTTGCGGAGAGGGGGAGGTTGTAAAAATCATATATAAGAAAGAACGGAAATAACAGACGGATGGCAGATTCTTCATTCTTTTCAAGCAGTTGAGACGGAACTTTCTTTCGGGAAGAGCCTCCGTGCTCCAGAGGTCTCGTTTTTTCTTCGCGACTTTTTTTTTTAATCAGAAGCGAGGGTGCAGCCTAGAAGATGGCTGTGGCTTTGGACCAAGTTTTAGATTTGTATTAGAGGAATACGAATCGGAATATTTAAATTCTGGTTGTATGACCTTGGGGTTTAGACTAAGGATAGGTGCGATCCCCGGATAGGAATTTTGTGTGAAATGTTGAGTTGAGTTGATTTTAGTTTAGCGTCCCTTTCAGCAGCGAGGCTATATGAGACGTGGACCTACTTATTAACGTGGAATCCGAACCACATGAGCTCCTGCCGGGAATAGAACCCGGGCCTCCCACGCCAAAGGCGCGTACGCTAACCGCTTAGCCACGAGGGAGCTCTGTGTGAAATGTATTTTAGTAGGGATCATTAGATCTATTATAGGCAACGTCCGTGTTTTGTGCGCTGGCTATTACAGGAATTTTAATTGAATTTTAGGGAAGGCCGTTGCTATGGCAACTGGAGCCGAATAAGTTATTTTTTATAGTTGTGTTTGACTAGCTGTATTAGATTATTTTACACAGCTGATTCCTCGCGTAAGAGGATGACAGGCTGTGAGTTTTGAGATTGTTTCCTATTACCGAGCCTTGAATGAAGGTGCTATATTCCTAGATGAAGGAAATTTCCCTATTTCCCTTTTCTCCCTGATTAATGATTAATAGCTAGTTTATTTTCCTGAAGGTTTTTCCAATAAAGGGCAATACGTGAATTAGGGATTTAGGCCAGACAGTGCTCAGAATGTTGGAGCTGTTTTTAGAGACTTCAAGGTTTATGATGGCTTGCACGAGAACGCATGTTCAGAACCTCCTTTAGAGAAATGTTAGTTATTCTTGGATTGAACGCTTCCGGACTGAAGCAAGCAGAAAGTAAGGCATTAAGAGTCTTCATCCCGGCCAAATTAAAATACCGCTAATTTTACAGTAATTGTATGATATCTTCAAATAGATAAAAGATAATCGAAATGTGGAACAAGAGCGCCCTAGACAATATTATTTTACATGAGAAACCGTTATCACGACTCACTTATCTGCTTTCGATTTCGAGGCAATTTTGAAAATCGGCATTTATTTTCGCGTTTCTAAACAGCTGAAAACGGAAAGCCGCTAGGTGACTTCTGATAACGGTATCTCACGCAAAATAATATTGTCTAGGGCGCTCTTGTTCCATATTTCAATTATCTTTTATCTATTTGAAGATATCACATAATTACGGTAAAATTAGCGGTATTTTAATTTTGCCGGGATGAAGACTCTTAAGTAGGCGGTGACCTCTAGATCTAGAGGTGAACCTAATTTTTGCTTCTTTATTTGCAACTGAACAAATTTGAGAACTCAAATTTATTAATTAAGAAACTTTAATACCACTAGGAAAAACTTTTTTTTTTTTTTTTTTTTTGGTTTCCTGAATAAAATTTGGTCTAATTGGAAAAGCCTATTTTATATAAAATTCCCTGAACCTTGGGTATTAAGATTAAGTTATATTTGTTTGCTAATTACCCTAGACAATTAGTAAACATATTTTATTTATATTATGTAAGCGTCTCTTGAGATTAAGTCTCAGGTTCTGATACAAAGTGCAAGAAGAAGGGACCATTACACTTCTTGAAGTCAGTTAATTGCATTCAGGGAGTAGAAATATTTGAGCCCTTTTGTCTCTTGCTCGCTGGCACGTCCTCGCGCCTTCCTTTTTTCATTCCTTTTTCGCACGGCGGTATAAACCATAAAGGCTCTCAACCGACCATATCTTTTTTGCCTGAAAAGACTGACCTTCCACAACTAAATACTCCAGAAAGCCAGTACAAAAATTCTGTTGGAACCTCACCTCTGTACTTTCTCCGCAGAAGAGCCTTTGCAGAGTTCCTACTTTAATGTATTCAATTAATTGTTTTTATTTCATAAGAAGATGATCAAGTGAAAATATCCCTTAGATTTTTTTGGAAAGTTTAACAATTAATTTAGTAGAGGTTTGTAGAATATTTTGGTAGCCTGGTTAGTAGTTACAAGAACATTATGTAGGGTTGCCATATTTTAAAATTAGAAAAGCGTGGGATTTTAAACCGTAAGTACTGATGTCAGCTTGTGCATTACAAATACTGACCTGGGGTCCTTCGGTCCTTTTTTTTCTTGTGATTTCTTTGTTAAGTGACACTTCTAATGTACTTTTCTAACAAAACTAAAACAAATCACATTTAGCTTTTGCCTTTAATGTTTTATTAGGTTCAACAAATGTGAGTCTCGAATTGTAAAGTAAGTATTACAGTAAGATATCTGTAAGGCAAGTTTCAAAAGAATAAATAAATAAATAAAAAGCTAGCGATGTATGCAGTGTTGCCAGATTTTGCATGAGATCTCCTGCTTTTTCTACGTTCTACTGATCTACTGCGAAAGAAAATGAAAAGTGAACAATCTTATGCTATTTCCTTACTTCGAGAAGTTAAAGAAATATATTATTATTAATATTAAATTTTCAATGTTTCCTCACATAAAAAGACGAAATTTCTCTGTTATAATACACAAAGCTCTGTAGAGCATATAAAGTTTACTGTATATAATACGAATCCAAAGAATACAACTGTGCGTCATCTTCTATATGCATTATGGTTAGCATTTTTATGACTTTCTGTAAGATTTACAAGTAAGGCCGGCTATACACTATAAGATAGATCCTAGGAAATCTCTTACGATTTATCCTAGAGTCAAAATCTCAACGTGTATGGCAACAGATCCCATGTCATTTCCTGTGTTCTGAACGATCCTATGAGATTTTTCTTGTTTAGAGCACGCTCTATTTCGGAAAGAAAATTCGTAAGATTTCGATTTAAGCGACATCAGGTGAGAGAAAGTGAAAACAAAACAAATGAAAACACAAATGATGAGATATCTTCTGATCGTGCAGGTTTACTTTAGATGTACCACTCGAAATAATTGTTGAAAAATTATAATTTGTCACTATTTCCTAAATGATTTGCGTTGACCGACATGAAAATATCTTACATAGCATAGATAAAATCCCTGAAGGGGACCAACAAAAGCAATTGTTGATAAACTACAATTCTTTTACGATTTGCGTACAAATACGGGGTCAAGATATATATATAGTATAAAAACTATAGTGCAAAAAACGCAAACCAAGTTGTGCTAGGTTGTTTCTAGAAAGTACGAATGCTATTTAACCGAGTCAGAGCAGGGCTAAGCGGAGTCCCGAGCGTCAGTGACGGGGTGCGAGCGAAGGAAGCAGGCGCGTCAGTTGATGTAGTGAAAACGAGTGCGTTTTGGCAATGATACGAGTTTGAATAGTGTCATGGTATCGTGGTAGTAGCGCTCCACTCGTAAACATAAATTATAGCTTCTGTAAACTATGCAGAAATACACCGGTGGTGGAAAATAGTAACACCGGTCAACTTTCATATGCACTCACTTACGTAAAAGTTTCGCAGAAGGGGTCCAGAAGTAAGCAGAACATACAAAATTTACAGGAGAAATGGAAGATGCAAGTACTTAGACCTAACACAACCTAACTAAATCTAACCTAATGAAGTTAACTAGCTTAAACTAACCTAATATTAATAGAAGTAAGCGAAATTCTATCACTTTTTGAAAATTGTGTTGGACCCATGTACTAATATAATCTAACGTAACATAACCGTAACTAACCTGAATCAACCTAAACTAAACTAATGTGAATATAAACTACCTAAATTGTAGCATTTCTTAGAAAAAATAGCTGGACCCTATCTGCTAAACATTGTCTCACCTATTTTAACCGTCGTTAAAACATTTATAATGATTTTACACTAGTAACCCTACAGTTGTAAACATAAAATACAGGTGTATTACTTTGTATTTAATTATGTTGCTTCCAAAAAATTTGTTCCTTATAAATATGTCTTTTCATGCAAAGTATTAAATTTTACTTGCAAATCTTCTAAAATGTGGTGCGCCAAAAGTATACCAGCACCCTTCTGACTTATGTTTTTTTTTTTTTTTTTTTAGAGGTATCCAATTTAACAATATAGCGCCTGATATTAATATCAGTGGGATGTGCAGTGTGGTTAGCATAGTAATTCTTCAACTTTATACTTTTATTAAATAGAACTATTTCACAATGTTGATATATGTCATTCGGTCAGACAGGAAAAATCTTCACGTGTATGGCACACAAGGGTAAGATTTCCTACAAGATATGTCATAACATTTTTCCGAAGATAAATCCTAAGATATTTCCTAGGATTGATCTCGTAATGTATAGCGCGCCTAAGTGTTGTTTAGATTGGGACTTGGGTTGGAAGAGTGGCTTAGATCGTTTCTCCACGATCGTCAGCAAGAAATCGTCTTACGCCATGGTCACGTGTGACTGCACCATATAGCTACGTTATCGCTACATGCATGAAGAGACATTTTCCCACTCCACTTTGCTCTTTCACTACGTTTTACTTCACACACGTGTGTATCAAATAATATTAATATACATCGGGACTTCTCACTTTCATTTGCTCAACGTAATTCAAAGGAAATGAATTTTGGACTGCTTGTTTTGACTACTGTCCCCTTTATAATGGTAAATTTTATTACCCCCCCCCCCCAGATTCACATTCAAACGCCACCACTGTATGTGTCTACTTCTTTCTCCTGTTTTTCCAACTGACTCGTCTGGCAACACTGGATGTATGGCAGATTTTGTTCATACGATTTTCTCTCTAAGAAACGCAAAATAATTTCTATTTTCATCATAAGGTAAAACATATTTAGGAGTCTTGGTTCATCTATCTATTAAAATGCTACGATACCAGTGGCGTAGCAGCTGCCCCCACAACCCCCGCAGTGCGGGGGGGCCCTGAGGTATACGGGGCCCCGAAGTCTTGCGATGAATAAAGATTTAAGGAAGTAAAGCTTCAACCTTATTTCTGTCGGCTTTACAACTAGGGCCCCTTCTCTATACTTTGCGGGGGGGGCGCAAAAGTGTGCTACGCCACTGTACGATACCAATTACGAGCGACCGAGCTCCGACCTATAACTTTAGCTTTCAAATTTTTCATTTAAGGTTATTTGTGATTTCACGTTTATAACAAAGACAAATATTTGTAAAAAGGTGTACTTTAAATAAATTACTTAAAGAGAGATTTTCACAAAGTTTATCTTTTTAAATTATTGTTCAAAGCCCTTGCATTTTAATAAGCCTTCTCCGAAAAAAATGCAGGTGAATTGTGCTGCTATCTTCTGAGTTCTTTTAAACTATGCTTATATGTTTGTGGTCAATGGTCAATACTTTCGACAATGAGATCTCGGAAACTACAGGCTCTAGAAAGATGACGTTTTCACTGATCGATTAGAAATTTTGCGTAGATTGTCCAGTTCTAATTGAATATTCAAAAACATGGCCATTATTTCTTTATTACATTTTTTTTAGGATACACTGGAAGCGTTGAAATTTAAAAGAAAAACTAAAGCATCATATCCTGTGCGTTATACATTCCAACACCACAATCCTGTATATTGGGGTTGTATATGTCTCAGGCGTTTGTTCCATGGTCAAATAATAGTGAAAAGGAAGGATAACCATTTCTCGAGTCTAAGATAAATCTTTATTTTTTTGAGTGTTTTATCCAATAAACACCACACATAACTGACATTATAATTAATTGTATATGTAATGTATTTGCTTATTACATACTGCATGCAACAAGAAAGAAAACACTGGTCATACATGAATTAGAAACTCCAACCGGAAGTAGAAAATACCTTTATTCGTAACACTTATACGGGAAGTACGTATAAAATATACCTTTTCAGTTATACGTTTGCTGTAAGTTAAGTTCTAAAACTACAGGATTTACATATATAATCTACGTTTTTACGTACGCCATATATGTTTTTTATTTATTTATTTATTTATTATTATTATTATTATTTTACTGTGGCTTTCTCATGGAGGCGCTTTTCATTTAATCTTCTATCTAGAGAGACATTAAGCAACGTTGGTGAAAGGTAACATCCTTGTCGAGCTCTGATTTCCATTGTAGTCTTTTCTCTCATTTATTCTTACATTCTAATAACACTTACCTGTTGGTTTATTAGTATTTCTTAAGTTTTTTTTTTAATTACTAGATTTTGATGCTTCTATTTCAAAGAAACAATCTCTAAACCCTTCCTTCAACAATTTCTAGTTCACCTGGTCACATGTCTTTTGAAATGCAGTGAATAAAATGTGCATCGTAATAACTAATATCCACAATTAGATGATACTCGTATTGAACAAACCCTGTGAAAGAGTTTGGACCACCTTCATGATGATACCATTTGATAAGTCAACTTACTAATACAGAGCTATTTTCTTTTTCTTTTTCGCAAACTGTCGATCAGTTTGCAAAACTACAGGAGCAATACTACACCAGCAATATTAGCTGCTAAGTAAGTGCTACTTTCGCATGATTTCATTGAAGTTAACTTACGAGATTGCAGCTTCTTGTGTGTAATTGTAGCACAGAGACAAACGATTTTTCGCTTTTATATTATAAGTGAACAGGTTTTCTAATGCCTGTATATTTTTTATCATTTACCTATAACAGAGATATGTTGAGTTAAAGTTTCTTTCGAAATTTCCGTACTGAAATTAAAAAAAAAAATAAACATGAAATTAATCTCCGCTATAAGAAATTAGAAAGAAAAACAATTATGCGAAACAACGTAGTTTCAGTTAAATAGCATCTTCCATTCTGGGTATTATAAGAAAAGAAATATTTCTTACAAGCTTAATACTATACATGTACTCAGTAAATTATGAGAAGTCAAAAAGTAAAGGAACCTGTAATTTCTCGCACTAGGGATTGGTAACACAGCTAATATCCATCGTTGAATTAGTGTCCTCTGGAACACGGCCAATCAACGTGTCACTGTTATTCCAGCGTTAGTCGTTGGAGTGTAGCAGACCGTTAAAGATGACAGCTCCAAGGGCGCCGATTTCTCTGTAAATTTCGAAGAGGGGGAGCATTCAGATGCAGAAAGTATATATATATATGGTGATTAAGACAAATTGCACTCAAATTATGCCAAATATTGTATACCCATAAATACAATAGGGAAGCCGACGTGAGCTTTGGGTGGGCCCGGGCTTCCTTGGCCCCCCAGGATCGGCGCCCTTAGACAGCTCCATTGTCGATCTGCACCAAGGATTAAATGAAGGTCAATGATTTGCTTTTTGTTTGTGGAAGGTCTTGCGAAAATTATTCGTAGCGAAAATTATTAAACGATTTGCGGAAATTATTCGTCGAATGCAAGCGCAGTATAGTGACAGTTGTTTATCGTGAAGTAAGATGAATAGAGCGTTTCAACTAGGGAAGAACTTCTTTCTGTGACGAGGAAATATCGGGCAAGCCATCGACTGAGGGCAATTTGAAAGTCGTTGAGGGAATGGTGATGGAAAACAGACGAATCACAGTGGACGAAATCGCCAATACTTTACATATCAGTCATGGTTCAGTGTATTCCATCTAATACGGCCGGCTGCTAAATTTTCGGGAAGTGGGTGCAAGGTAGATCCCGAAAGAATTGTCAGCGAAGCATAAGGCATAAAAGTTTGACATCTCTCGTAAACATTTGGCCCGTTATCGTCGCGAGGAAGATAGATTTTTACAGCAAATCGTAATTGTAAGAATTGCTGGAACGTCCAGACCTGTCTCCAAGCGATTATCAAATGTTTGCGCCACTGAAGCAAGCGCTCAGGAGAAGACTTGAAACCAATGCAGAAGCATTTAATATCGTGCAAAATTGGTTATAGGTGCAATTTTTTTTTTTTTTTTTTTTTTTTTTTTTTTTGACGGAATCAAAAATCTTATCAAACGTTTTGGAAAGTGCGTTGAAGTGCAAGAAGATTATGTAGAAAAATAATGTATGTTTCAGTTTTCTATCATTAGAATAAATGCACCTTTTGTCGTCTCTTTACTTCTCGACTTCCCTTCATAATAATAATAATAAAAAATGACGTTTAAGTACAATCCGTTTTCATACAATGTATTTATAACTGGCAGTCCGAAATTATTAACGGCTCCATCGTTTCATTAAATGCTCTCATAAAAGACTATTCTTTTTTGTATCATAGTGTAATCAGGAGTAAAAGTGAGGGATCGCGAGGGGACACCGTTCCCTCACCTCGAAAAAATATATACGACATTCTCCCACTTCATAAAAAAAAAATTACAATGGGCAATGATAGACAGGTAAATAATCAAGTAAATAGTTATTTAAATTAATTAATTATTAGTTTAGTTAAGATCGTCGTTTTGTGTTTTTAGCAACAATAGAAATGTCTCTATATAGGGATTTTTTAAATCAGTATACTTGAAGGGGATTGGCTGCTGCTAGGAGCCAATCAGAAGTTGGGTATATATATATATATATATATATATATATATATATATATATATATATATATATATATATATATAACTGTACATTACTCCTGTATCTCATAGTGTCTGATGAAGCAGAAGAGTTAGTTGGCGAAACTCTCACAAGTTTTTAGTTTTTTAATATAAAAATATATTGTTTTGCTCAGCAAATAATGTTTGTATTAAAGATAAAAGAGTTAAAGCTGAATAAAAACACAAATTCCCTGACATTTCATTTCTTCGTGAACATGCTTTTGGTCTAGCTTAAGTGACATAAAATTAAAGATTCTTTTTGATAATTATTTTTTTAAAAATATATAATCTATTCATTCAACAACACTACCTTAAATCCAATATTAAGGGAATAACGAGAATCGCAGTTTGTTATAGGTGAAAAAGGTGAAAGTTTGGTTTCGATCAGTACTTACAATTTTGTTATAAGCAGTCATGTCGACGGAGAGAACTCTAAAAGAACTGTAGAAAGCATTACTGTAATTAGATTTTATGATCCTCTTGTGGTATATAAAAACAAATACATAATATCTAAGTTATTTAATCCTAAATCAAATAAAGTACGTACATGTATTAATATTTCAACCACACTAACTAAAACCACTTATATACAAGAACCCAACAACATACAGTCTTCATTCCTTGGTGGCCATATTTTAAGTATCTCTACTCTAATAAGGAGAATTTGAAACACGATCAATGAATGAAATTATTGACTACTTCGTAACACGTAAACGATATCAAAAGTCTGTTCATACAAAGCAAGAAATAGGTAAAAATTCTGATAATAGGGAAATAATGCATCAAAGTTTGCCATTATAAGCACGATTCAGAAACATATTACTAGATTTTGAGTCACGCTAGCTGTTATCTGTAGCACGCATTTGGTTTCTGAAAAGATTGTTTCTTTCTTTTTGATTTATTTATTGCATTTTCAATATTAAATTCATAAGCTAGTTATAGCTATTAGCTATTATTTCTCGCCACGTATATTGAAAGAATAAACCAGGCATCCTGGCGACCACGTAGAGGAATGACAAACCATAAAGAGCTAATTCAATTGCGCGAAGTGTGGTGAACCTGGGATGACTTTTATCATATCATTTTGGCGGTGTAGCTTAAGGGAGGGGGACTACGAGACGGGGAGAGACATTTAAAATTCACCATAAATGACCGATATTAGTATTGAATCTATAGTTTTCTGGATCGTTGAGATAAACATTGACACTTTAGATGCTGTTTAAATCCAAATTCAGCCCCGTAACTTGGGGAAGAGGGAGATACATAAAAATGATAAAAAAATTACCAATATTAGTGTCGAATTCATAGTTTTTGGGGTCGCTGAGATAAACAGTGACACTTCCGATGCCATGCTCACAATATGGGGAGAGGATATATATATATATATATATATATATATATATATATATATATATATATATATATATATATATATATATACAAGTATATATAGGATGTCCCAAAAGTAATGGCGAAAAATGAAACCACAGATTCCTGGCTCGAAAACAAGGTAAAAATTTTACATAGCATATAGTCCGGAAATGAATAGGGGCGGAGATAGACAGCTTCGAATGTGGGGGGAAAGGAACTTCATACCTGACAGCGGAATTATGATAGGAGCTAGAAAGTGGGTTCAGAAAGACATAAAAATCTTATCGCGTTGACATGTTAAACGCGTGTTACATAACTGCGCCAAAGATTCTCCATACGTCATATAGAGATTCACCGAATATCAGTACCGCAAGGGTAATGAAACGGTGCAGTAAAGATGGAAGCCATACAGGAAAAAAAAGTTGTTACCCATGGCACGATTGCACCCCACATCTACAATGGCAATCAAAGCAAAGATTACTTAGCATGGTTGCATAATGGAAAGTGGTATACCAGACAGAAACTTGCAGAGAGAGGAAAGAAATAAGAACAAGTGTCCCTAGTCGTGTCACATAATGAAATAACAGGCAGAATCAACAACGACGTACTGTATTTGCAACGTAGTATCTTACACAGAATAGCACCAGAAACTATTAGGTCATACGTGCTAACAATAAACGTAACTACAGAAGATGTTCAAAGTGATGTCCTCCCGCATTTATGCAACGAACTAATCGTGAGTTTCTAATGTATTCCGTCACTCCCGATGTGTTGCGTTAACTGTTTAATCTGCAATGCGGTTTTGTAAATTGGTAGGTTCCATTCCCTACGTGTGAAGTTCCTTTCCCTCCACATTGGAACCTGTCTATCTCCCCCTTGTCCACTTCCGAAGTATATATCATATAAACTTTTTTTTTTTTTTTTTTTTTTTTTGTGCCAGGAATCTGTAGTTTTATTTTCCACTATTACTTTTGGGACACCAAGTTCGATCTTTTTTAACTTAGATAACTGTCAAATTTCTTCATAATCCTGAAATTAACGTTAAAATAGTCAACCCATTCGTAGATCTTATGGAACAATGGCGTGCAACTCCAACCTTTAGATTACATTAATTTTTCTCAGCTTATTTCATATCACGACCTCACTTTTTTCTAAAACAAAATCACATCCTCTATCAACGGTTGTCATAAGTAATTTCCGTTTTGTAATAAGATTTTCGATTACTGCCTAGCACTTAGAGTTGAATATGTGTGTGTAAACCTTATGCACTTATACTAAATACACCACTGGGGGGCGCAGTGGCTCAATGGTACAACGTTCACCTCCACTCGGAGTCCCTGGTTCGATCCCAGCTCGCGCCGTGTGGACTTCTTGTTGGACGAACACCGTGCTCGTGGGTTTTGTCGGGGTTCTTCATTTCACTTTCTTCATTCCACCATTTCATTCATATTTCATCATCACCGTCTCCTTTAGCCTAACCGGCATAAGCGTGGGACGTAAAACTCAAAGATTTCATTTCATTTTTAAACACACCACTTGGCGTAACAGCCCTTTGTGGGCCTGAGCAACTCTAACGCCACCTGTTAGCGACCACCTAAACTACGTCCAGATTAGTGGTGAACACGTGGTTAACGCGCTGCGTCGCAATGTCTCTATCAGGAATATCAGAAGCTTTCTAGTGGCCGTCAAATCTTTTTATTCACATGACTTTCCAAATTTGCATCACGACGGTGGGTGCAAGCCGAAAATTGGGCCGGAAATCGAACCTGCGTCCACGTGGACGTGAGTCAAACTACGGTGTCCCCTATGTACTTATATATCACTGAAAAAAAGAGTACCAGCACACTAGCTTTCATTTGGAATTATATTTTGATACTATATAAAGTTCTGCTAAAGGAGGTAAAATTTAGAGCAAATATACACGGTACTTCTGTCCTTAGCAAACTTGATCCATTTCTAGTTTGTATTCATGTTTCTGCGAGATCGATTTTAATATTATCCTCTCATCTACGCCAAGTCTTCCTAATGGCCGTTTTCCGAATAGACTTCAAGTTAAAATTTTGAAAGCGTCCCTACTTTCTTCCATCCTGGCTACATAACCTGCCCACGTGAGCGTCCTAAACTTGATTTGATGATCCTAACAATGTTTGGTAAATGATATAAATCCTGCAGTTCTTTGTTATGAAGTTCCCACAATTCCCCATTCCAGTTCATCTTGGTTCCGAATATTCGTCTCAGGATCTTGTTCTCAAATAGGTTACTTTCAGTCTACGTTCTTAACTCAACGTAAGCGACTATGTTTCGCAACCACACAAGACAACGGGAATGATTATCGTTTTATACAGAGTGGCCCAAAAGTAGGTATACAGTACCGTACTGATCAGCTCATTTCATTTTATATCATTTCTTATTGCTATCCATCAGGTAGACTTAGTTTCTTTATCATTTGTTCTTAATGTGTTTTACTTACATCTTAAGCTCGGGTGTAGCAAGTAAACGCATAAACTAGAATGTTATTCTTGATCAATGCGTGGATGTATAACTACGTTTGGGCGACCCTGTATATTTTAAGCTTCAAATTCCTCGACAGAATTCGCAACGACCGAATCTGAACTGAATAATAACACGAATTCCCAGCTTTTAATCTGCATTCAATTTCTTCGTGGATATGTGTTTCGTCTGTTAATATTGATCCTAGATATTTGAAAGTATTCACTTTATCGAACGTATTAGAAATATTTGGTATTTTAACGCACCCGTAATTTGCAGTATTACTATCCAGGCGAATTTCCATGTATTTAGTTTTCTCTGCATTTACTTCTAAACCCATGTCCCTGCAAGCGTTTAATAAGATTTCTGCATTTGTTTCTATTGTTCTCCTATCAACTCCTTTAATGGAAATATCGCCTGGTTGTCAGATTTTATAACAGATTACAAGCTCTTGAATGTCATGCTTTATGTTTTGCATACTCTCTACCACCACCTAACGCAAGGATTCTATCGCCGCATCGATATACCGACACTTCTCTTACATCTCTGCTGCCTTCACTCTCGTTATATTCACCATCGTATCAGAGACGGTCATTCAATTCTTTATGAACTTCCCGAGCACATTCCAGCCTTACCACGTTACGCTTATTCGCCAATCGACCATCTTCTAGCAAATCATGAACGCGAACAGGCCACAGATTTCCATGACTCTCATCGCTGCATTTATGGTCGTCATCCATTCATTTATGGTGACCCAAAACTAGATATGCACCCCTACATCGATCAAGTATAACATTCTAGCTTATGAATTTAAGAGACATTAAGAATAAATAATAAAGAAGCTAGGTCTACCTGTTTGATAACAATAAGAAATGATATGAAATACAGTGAACTGATCAGTACGGGACTGTATATCTATTTTTGGGCCACCCTGTATATATAACTTAGGGATGGGCAAAACCGTTTTTTTATAAAAACCGGAAACCGGTTTCTACAAAAAACGGAACCCAAGAAACCGACATTTCGGTTTTCTCCAAAACCGGTTTAGATTTTCTCTAAAAACCAGTTCGGTTTTTCACCGAAATCAGTTTCGGTTTTCTCCAAAACCGGTTTGGTTTTCACCGAAACTGGTTTCGGTGAAAACTTTTGGAAAACACATTAAACTATGTCTGTGGAAACGGATTCGGTTTCCGGAGAACAACGAAACACTATTCTGGTCAGAAATAGAACAAATTTTAGAAAAAACCGGAACCGTTTTTGAAGAAAACCGAAACACATCCGGTGAAAAACCGAACCGGTTTTGGAGAAAACCGATAGCCGGTGCCGGTGAAAACCGAACCGGTTTTGGAAAAATTTTCAAAAACCGTTTTTTTTGTCCACCACTAATATAACTAGCCCCAGAGCAGAAGATAACACCCTTGTTTAAACTAACACATCTCCTTTTGTTGCACATCACCTTATCATTTACATCATCACTAATCAGATAATAAAAAAAGAAAAAATCCTAATACCCATCTCGCAATGATACTACCAATAAATGAGTGCTCATAGCCAAAGAGAACGATTCCTTTCTATGGCTCGCTCATCTTCGGATGGGAATGAAATTTCACAATTAATAATAAAATCATCAACGTGGTATGATTGATTAGATTGAATCTCTTGCCAATATGTTCCGTGCATTAATAGTTATATAATTTATTGTTGCACTTATAGTAATACGGTTAATTATACTATAATTGTAATAATGTGAAAAAGGTTTTAAAAGTAAATAATAGTAATGATTATTATATACTATTCAGCATTAATAAAGATATTCATGTGTTTTACTATCTTGTGCTACCGTCTAATAAACTTCATTTTAACTGAAAAGATAACCACAGAATATATCCTTAAGCACCGTATGTTTTTGATATTACCCTCCCCGGTGAGGACAGGTGTAACAACTTTTTCAGCTTAGTTTATTTTATTTTTTTATTTATTATTATTATTATTATTATTATTATTATTATTATTATTATTATTATTATTATTATTATTATTATTATTTTGTTTCTTTCTTCATTCTCGCCAGGCAAATGTGGGATGGTATCTTATAACATACATGTCCCAGACCATTTCCTTCCTCCCTGCTTTTTTCTTCCTTTCTCCTTCCTCGAATAATGCGCTCGCCGAGTGGTCATCCCTCATATGTGAGAGCCTTAAGGCCATAGGTGTCGGTAATGACCAGAAATAAATAATATCCTCCCCATATGTGGCCATCTTCTCAACACTATTATCTATAATACGTTTCAGCAGGCCCGCAACCAGAGGGGGCTAGGGGGGCCTGCCCCCTAAACTTTTCTTAGCCCCTCCAAAAATGATATTATTAATAAAAAAAACACAATCTAGATATTTGTGAGAGAATTTTTAATGACGGCCTCCCTAACATATTCACACACATACCCAAACCTATGTGGCTGGTTTCGGGCCTGCGTTTCAGGGTAGAGGATAGTCACATCTAATGGCCCATTATGTGGCTGCGCTATTAACAACGTGGGGTTAATACTATCACTATTTCTAAACTCGAATCAATACATTAAAAAATTAAGAATACCAGTATAATTTCCTGCCAAGTCGCGAAGATGAAACTCATGGCATTGTAGAAACTTGCGGAAAATTGCACTGGAAATGTTCGGATAATAATTACAAATATATCCAGAAGGTGGCAGCATGTGAAAGATACAGTGTACTGCCACCTGCTGATTTTCTCTTAAATTATCAACGAAAATGTGCTGTAAAGAAACGTAGAATACTACACAAACAACGTAATACAATTTACATGAAAGTGCTTGGAATTGACTGAAAAATTTTAGTTGACTTTTAACCGTTTACCTGCCGAATTGGGATGCAATATACATTTTGAATTATTTTTATTTGTTTTCACCTTAACGTAAGTAAATTAAGAGATTTTCATAGATTTCTCAACTAAAAGTTTTTTAATGCACAAATTATTTGATGTTGCCATTTGGGAACATTGGTGGACGAAGCTATACAACAATTTTATTTTCGATTGTTTGAACCTACATTATTTTTATTGTTTGTGAGAAGCAAAATACATCTAACAATTCTTTTGTTTATGGTAATATACTAACAATAGCTTTGGCGTTGAACTTCTGCCATTCATTATGTAAGCAGTGGCGTAGCCAGAATCGATTAGTGAGAATTTATAACTACAGTAACGAGCGAGTCATTTATCAAGCTCAACTCGACTCGAACTCGATCTCAAAAACAGTGATTCGACTCGAGAAAATTACCTTAGATTCGACTCGAAACTCAAGTGCAATTCGAGTCGAGTCAAGTCGAGTTTTAGCTTGACTCGTGCCCATTCCTTCTCCCATTCTCGCTATTGAAAAAACATTGAATTGATTGTCGAATGCTAAAAGTTACCCATCACACCGTTAGATAGTAGGAAACATCCTCTTGCAGTGACATTACCGGACGAAGTCGAAACTTCATGTGATAATTTATACAGTCTTTAGTCTAGTTTATTGGGTTTGTGTACGAATCTATTTTGCTCATGAACAGTTCCTATTATTATCTGACCCACCCAAAATATGCACTCTGTACCTCTGCCCTAGTGAACGATGTGTTTCTGTCTTTACTTACGTTTATATTTCAGTAATATTGACAATCTCTTTCTCTTCTTCCACCTTCTCCTACCAGCAAATTTGTTCCAGGGACTAGGAGGCAATGCAATGAAAGTACTGACTTCACTTCTTAACAAGATCTACCTGGGTAAAGAATGGTTAAAGGATTTTCTTGATGTCACAATGATTGCATTACTCAAGAAAAAGCAAGCAAAGAAGAGCAGCGATCACAGAACCATTAGCCTTATTCCCCACACTGGAAAGATCATTGCGGACATACTGAACAGGCGGCTGGAAAGTAAGATAGAAGAGATTTTAGAAGATCAATTTGGATCCCGGAAGATACACGGTGTTGTTGTTGTTAATAATAATAATAATAATAATAATAATAATAATAATAATAATAATAATAATAATAATAATAATAATAATAATAATAATAAGTTGTAGTAGAATCACTGATGATTATATTGTCTATATAAGGATACTTGAAGAGAGTACTTGGATTTTCACTACACACAGGATTTAGCTCGATTTGGCTCGACTCAACTCGACTCGAAACTCGACCCTAATTCAAATCGAGTTGTAGAAAAGTTTTCGAGCCGAGTTCTCGAATCAAGCTCAAAGATGTCTGTTTCGAGTCGTGTCGATTTTTAAGGAAAGGAAAAGGCACGAGAGATACTATTTAGTTGATGAGCCTTATATCAGAATACGTTCTTGATGCGAAGGAAGAGTTGTGTTTGTGCTTCATCGACTGGCCAAAAAGAAAAAAAAAAGCTTCCGACCGGGTCAATTGGACGAAACTTCTGAAAATACTTAAAGAAATTGGAGTCAACTGGAGAGACTGACGACTCATTCGCTACCTGTACGTAGAACAACGAGTGAAGTGGCACTTGAATGAAGGACAAATCAAATTTTGTGGAGATTGGAAGAGAAATCAGACAAGGATGTAGCATGCCACACCAATTATTCAACATTTACAGTAACGTTTAATGAAGGAAGCATTAATGGGAATTGGAGACTTCAAGATTAGAGGACAATTCATTAACAAGATCAGATATGCAGATGATACTATTATTAGAGCTAGAACCGAAGAAGGACTACAGGAGATGATTGACAAAATAGTTGACACCGCGAAACTATATGAAATGGAAATTAACATCAAAAGTCATGAGAATATCTCCTGGAAACGCGCCCTTAAGGGTCAGAGTAAAACAAAGAGAACGTAAATAGGTTGATCACTTCAAGTATCTGGGAAGTATTTGGACGAGAGACTCTTATTGTACCAAAGAGATAAGGTCAAGAATTGCTATAGAAAAAAGAACTATTCAACAAGAAAATATCACACTTAGCCAGCAGGCTTAATATGGGAATAACGAAGAAGTTGCTTAGGTGCTAGCTATAGTATATGGAGCATTTGGACTGTATGGGTCAGAGACTTGAACATTACGAAAGTTAGAGAAGAAATATTTAGAAAGCTTCGAAATGTGCTGTTGAAGGAAGACGAAGATAAAATGGACAGAGAGAGAATAACGAATGCGGATGTTTTGAAACGGATAGGAGAGAAGAGGAAGCTTCTGGCCAGCATCTTTCATAGGAAGGCCAATTCAATTGGACAAATCTTGCGAAGAAACTGTCTTCTTCTCCTACCACCATAGAAGGAAAGATCGAAGGAAAACTAGGAATAGGAAGAAGAAGAACACAACTGATAGATGATTTGAAAAATAGAAGAAAATAGTTGGGCTTAAAAGAGGAAGTTGAAGATCGAGGAACTCTGAAGAAACACATCCAGAGCGAACCTAAAATTTAAATAATAATAATAATAATAATAATAATAATAATAATAATAATAATAATAATAATAATAATAATAATAATAATAATGTTGATCATAAAGTGATCTTCATTGTTTTCTGAGAAATTTCCATAGAATTTCTAAACAAAAATTTGTGAACTCCTTGGAAATTTTGATATTTCATGCAATGTTTGGATGCTTGTAGTTATAATTTGTGTTAACAGATGGCAGGATGTGTAAGAAGCAACTTCTGCCATCTTACGGCATCGCTTAACACTGGAACGGGAGAAAATTTAGCTCCAGAATTGGTATACTTGTGTATTTAATATATATTTTATGCTGGTAACAAAAAATATTTCCAATCCAATATGCTGTAAAGATAACCAAGAAAGTTTTGTCGCTTTTTCACTGACCACCTTAGAAGATCGATATGTCACCTAAGACGTACCTGCAAGATCAAAAATAGTCCCCAAGGCCATTGATTTCAACGCGGTGGAACTTGGTGGGCTGTGAAGCTAAGAAGGTATCAAGTGCATTTTGCATCTCTACTAGGGATTTGAACTGGCGTCCTCTAAGGTTATTGTCCAAGGAATGGAACAATTGATAATCGGACGGTGCAATGTCCGAGGAATATGGCGGATGCAATAGTATTTCCCATCCAAGGCGTAGAATGGTGTTCCGAGCCATCATAATCACGTGGAGCTTAGCGTTGTCCTGTAACAGGAGAACCCCTTAGCGATTAAGAAGTGCTGGCTCCAGAGTTTTGAGTTTTTCTTGAACACGTCTCAACTGGTGACAGTACACAGTTGCATTGGTGCTCTGACCAGCTGGAAGCAGTTCCGGATGGACGATGATGCGAGCAGTGCACCAAACATATAGGAGGACCTTCTTTTGGTGCAATGCTGATTTCGGCTGTTTTGTACCCGGTTCATGGGATGCTAGCTTTGTATAGGACCCACTTCTCATCACATGTCAACACCCTGTCCAAAAATGGCTCCTTCGTCAGATGAGACAGCAAAGAGACACAGGCGTCTGCTCGCTTTGCCTTCTGGCCCGGAGTCAAATCATGCGGACATATCGAACCAACTTGCAGTGCTTCCCAAGTTGATGGAGATGCTACCGAATAGTTTCTCCACTCACACTGAATTGTAGTCCCAGTTCCTCACATGTCTGGGCACTGTTCGCCTCAATTACTATTTGAAGATCTTCATTTTGTACATGCGTTGGTCTTCCGGGACGTTTTGCGTCTTCGAGTGTTTTGTCACCTTCCTTAAACTTGTTTGACCCCAGTTTGAATTCATACAGCATACACGCCCTTATGGCGCTCTGTGGAGTTCCCATGTTCACTCTTGTCCTTACGCAAGTTCACGCTGTAACTAAACTGCTACAACCAGACAGTATGTTGTATATACCCACACCAACAACTGACTTTCACCTTATCTCCATTTGCATAAAACTCACGGTGTGAGGGCCAATTGAACACAGACCTCCACGATAAGCGGCAGAACTTTCTTGATTACCTTTATACTTACATCTCAAATACTACTACTACTCAGATGTAAAAATTAAAAGTCTGGACTCCGCGCCTTGGTTGAAAAATAAAACAAGAACCAGCAGCTTTGAAATAGTTGGGAATTACTACTTAATCAATCCTCTTTCATATGCACTCACCCATTGTAATCGAAAAATTTTTCAATTTTATGACAGATTATTACAAACCAGTACCAAACCACCTCTATCAGGAAATGATTCGATACTTTGACATGTGGAATTTTATATTTTGTTTACCACATAACTGCAGATATAGCTACAAATCTTTAAGACAGTCATAAATAAGAGACTTGAATAAATTTTCAATTGGGATAGAATTATAGAATTACAAAGAAGTAACAGTAAGTGTTCTTGTTGACACGGGCCTATGTTTCCACTTGTTGAAAAATAAAAATGAAAGTTTAATTTGAGCAATTCAGATATGGAGTGCATCAGTTTGTCATGGTCAATAGGAGGAGAGCAACTGCATCGCATCAGCCACAGTGACCCACTCTGACCCATCGACCTACCATGACCGCTCTGACCCACCTACTCACTCCACACAGTGCATTGTACATAGCATCTTCTGAACATTGGCAAATTTATGTACGCTTTACTTTCAAAGCCTCCATTTTACTTGTTTTTCATTTGTTTCTAAGGATGCGCACGAGACGAGTCGAGACAGGATTTTCCTGATAAAATTCGAGTCGAGACACAGCTCTTCCAATAGAAAAATATACATTTTTCGAGTCGAGACACCACTTTTACAGCACATTTTCGAGACGAGACAGCCACAAACCTTGTCTCGTGCGCATCCCTATTTGTTTCTATTTACTTACCTGAAATGTGTCTATCTAAATAAAAACAGAACTTCAGGCACTTCTTCATATAGATATTTCTAATTATATTATTATAATAGCAATAGGAGCACTTGGCTTTCAAGACACACTTGAATTTCACATTTCCTTCCCTCTTTATGTTGGTCTACTTTACCTTGATTTAAGACTTTCAAATTTCTTCCTATTTTCCACTGAAAAGTATCTGTAATTCAAAAATTAAGCAATTAAATATGATAATTAAATTGAAATTCATCGTAATATGAACATATGACAAACATTTTATCATTTGATATCGTAAAGGTGCTTAAACGATTGACCATAGAAATTCAAACTCCAATTAGTGATAATTTCACAGCCTTGTTTTATTACAAGTGTAAACTCTTTAATCAGTGGAGTGGAAAGCGTGGATCATAGGTCAAAGTTAATGACGATGGGTTTTGGTGGGTAATGGATCAGAGTGGGCTATAGTGAGTCATGAGTCAGTGGGTCACTGGTCAGGTTTTCATTGACCCATGCCATATCTGGAAAAAATTGTAGTAGGAAATATATTTTTTTTTTAAAAAAAATAAAGGGTACTAACCGAGTTCAGAAAAGACCCTAAAAGGCAAAAAATAATAAATCGCTTGAAAGCAGATAATATTTTTTTATTGCATACTAGAAATCACATACTAATCTGCCCAGTTACAATTTCCATATAATAGAAATAAAAACATGGAAATGATGAACATAAACGCAATATAAAATTAAGTACAAGGGACACATGCACAAAAAAGGAGATACAAAAATTATGCATAAAACAAACATACTCTTATATAAAGGAAGGTGATACTCTCAGCTAGTTATGAAATGATTATACAACTGCCTTTGAATAGGGCTAAAATTATATTCAAAAATATCAATAACATTGGAAACATCATTGCCCATTGATAAAGTTCTAGATAAGTTTAAAAATTTTAGGATTTCTTATATGATAACTAGTTGCATGCAAGGTTATCATTGACAACAAATTCAAGTTATCTTGGAGAATTGAATGCAACATTTTAAAATCCACAATAATCTTTCTTTCAGACATCTTCAACATGCCCAACAATAACCTAACTTCCTCCAACCAGATACTTTTGTAACACTTAAATTTCCAAAGTAATCAGGAAAGAAAAATATTTTGAATCGTCTCCAAAGTATTTGATATGTAATATGTACTTCTATTCCATATACGTAATTGAACAATATTCCAGATGACTTCTAACTTTGTAGTAATATAGGGTAAATAATAATAATAATAATAATAATAATAATAATAATAATAATAATAATAATAATAATAATAATAATAATAATAGCCTAATAATAATAATAATAATAACAATAATAATAAATTTCATACTAAACGAAAATAGCAAAAAATTTTTAAAGCGTTGAAAAGAAGATAATAATAAAAATAATGAAACTCTTAAAAGGAGAAAATTTTTGAAGTTACTATTATCTGTAAAAACTTTTGAGGTCGTTTCGTGTCGAGCCAAACGTGTTAATGCCTAAAAACTTACTACGGAAATAATTTCAAATTAAACATCAATTTGTCCGGATTGGCACGAATTCAAATTCTTTTATGAATGATAATAATATATTATTTTCTGCTTTTAAGTACTTTATTATTATTATTATTATTATTATTATTATTATTATTATTATTATTATTATTATTATTATTATTATTATTATTATTATTATTATTATTATTATTATTATAACAACACCGTGTATAATCTTGGAAGATGGGGGGGTTTGTATCTGAATACTAAAAACCAGTTAACAGCCGATATCGGTCGTCTAAAAATTTTCTGGAGGCAAGGACATCGTTTACAAGGTTCTGGGATTGAGTTCCGGGAGAGAAAGTACTCGGGCAAGAGCCAAAATTTGTTAGAAATTATATAGCGCCTTTAAAACATGTTCGAAACTGCTCGACCTGGTTTTAGGGTCGTTAACGGATCGAGCGGCTCGGCTCACAGCTCATTCACTATCGACCCGAACCGAGAAGTGAGGCGAGCCAATAGCTCACGCAGCCGAGCTGGTTCGAGCCATCGGCTAAGTTAATCCGATGGATTAGTTTCAATAGAGCTGGCTCTATCCGATGGCTCATTTGAGCCCGAGACGGTGGTTCATCCCACCTCGAGCTATCGACTCAATTAAGGCGAGTCGATGGCTCATCGTAACCGAGGCGGTTCGAACTGTTCGCTCAGTTGAACCCAGCCGAGTCGGTTGAGATCACTACCTGGATGGACACAAAAATTCAACCGTGCAGGTCTCAGCCTTGATGGTAAGAACTACTGTATATACTACTACAGTATATACTTAAGTTGGTGCCCATGATATTTGAGGCTGTCTCGTTATAAAAATCTGCAAGATGAGATGCGAACAGTGTCCCCTCTCGTAAGCAACATTAAAAGTACTTTTACAGTACTGCTTACATTTCTTATTTGTTTAGCTTTTCAGTGTAATCAGAATATGATTTCAAAACGAGTTAAAACGACATGAACGAGTGAGCCATTTATCAAACTGAACTCGACTCGAAATTCGACCTCAGAAACAGTGACTTGGCTCGGAACTCGACTCGAGAAAATTACCTTAGACTCGACTCGAGAGTTTTGCTCGACTCGTGCCCATCCCTTATCCCATTATCTGCTATTGAAAAAAAAAAACCGATTGTCAAATGCTAAAAGTTACATATCATACTATTAGATACTAGGAAATATTCTCTAGCAGTGACAACTACCAGACGAAGTCGAAATTTCATGTGATGTTTATACATTCTTTAGTCTAGTTTATTGGGTTTGCATACGAATCTATTTTGCTTATCAACAATTCCTATTATTCTCTGGTCCACCCAACAATTCCTATTATGCTGTGTGTACCATTGACCCTGTGAACGAAATGTTTTTGTCTTTACTTACCGGTACGTTTATATTTAAGTAATACTGACAATCTCTTCCTCTTCTTAACCTCATCCTACCAGCAAATTTGCTCCAGGGACTAGGAAGTACTGATTTCATTTCTTAACAAAATCTGCCTGAGTGAAGAATAGCCAAACAATTTTCTTGATATTACAATGATTGCATCACCCAAGGAAAAGCAAGCAAAGAAGTGCACCGATCACAGAACCATTAGCCTTATTTCCCAAACTGGAAAGACCATTGCGGACATACTGAACAGGCGGATGGGAAGTAACATAGAAGAGATTTTAGAAGAAGATCAATTTGGATCCCGGAAAGGAAAAAGTATCAGAGATACTATTGAGTTGATGAGAATTTTATCAGAATGCGTTCTTGACGTAAAGGAAGAGTTGTGCTTGTGCTTCATCGATTGGCAGAAAAAAGAAAGCTTTCGACTGGGTCAATTAGATGACTGAAAATACTTAGACGACACATTCGGTACCTGTACGTAGAACAACGAGTGAAGTGGCACTTGAATGAAGGACAAATCAAATTATGTGGAGACTGGAAGAGAAGTCAGACAAGGATGTACTATGGCACACCAATTATTCACCATTTACAGTGAACGTTTAATGAAGGAAGCATTAATGGGAATTGGTGATTTCAAGATTAGAAGACAGATCATTAACAAGACCAGATATGCAGATGATACTGTTATTACAGCTAGAACCAAAGAAGGACTCTAGGAGATGATTGACAAAATAGTTGACACCACGATCCCTATATGGAATGGAAATTAACATCGAAAAATCGAAAGTCATGAGAATATCCCGTGGAAACGCGCCATTAAGGGTCAGAGTAAAACAAAGAGAACTTAAATAGGTTGATTACTTCAAGTATCTGGGAACTGTTTTCACGAGAGACTCTTGCTGTACAAAAGAGATCAGGTCAAGAATTGCTATAGCCAAAGAACTATTCAACAAGAAAAGACTACACTTAACCAGCAGACTTAATGCTGGACTAAGGAAGAAGATGGTTAGATGCTAGCTATAGTATATGGAGCATCGGACTGTATGGGTCAGAGATTTGAACATTACGAAAGTAAGAGAAGATATATTTAGAGAGCTTCGAAATGTGGTGTTGAAGGAAGATGAAGATAAAGTGGACAGAGAGAGAATAACAAAAGAGGATGTTTTGAAACGGATAGGAGAGAAGAGGACGCTTCCAGCCAGCATTCTTCATAGCAAGGCCAATTGGATTGGGCAAATCTTGCGAACAAACTGTCTTCTTCATACCACCATAGAAGGAAAGATCGAAGGAAAACTAGGAATAGGAAGAAGAAGAACACAACTGATAGATGATTTGAAAAATAGAAAAAAAATATTTGGGCTTAAAAGAGGAAGCTGAAGATCGAGGAATTTTGAAGAAACACATCCAGACCGAAACCTAAAATTTAAAAATAAATAAATAAATAATTCCAGGATCTAACAAATAATAATAATAATAATAATAATAATAATAATAATAATAATAATAATAATAATAATAATAATAATAATAATAATAATAATGTTGACCATATAGTGATCTTCATTGCTTTCTAAGAAATTTCCATAGAATTTCTAAACAAAATTATCAAATCCTTGGAAATTTTTATGGATGCTTGTAGTTATAATTTTTATCAACAGATGGCAGGGTGTGTAAGAAGCAACTTCTGCCATCTTACGGCATCGCTTAACACTGGAACGAGAGACAATTTAGCATCAGAATTGAACGTATGCTTGTAACAAATTTTTTTTCCAATCCAATATGCTATAAACTTAACCAAGAGAGTTTTGTCGCTTTTTCACTGACCACCTTAGAAGATCGATATGTCACCTAAGACGTATCTGAAAGATCAAAAATAGTCCCCATCAGCATCGACGACCTACCAACGTTCTGGAAGGCCATTGATTCCAACGCGGTGGAACTTGGTGGGCTGTGAAGCGAAGAAGGTATCAAGTGCATTTTGAACCTCTACTAGAGATTTGAACTGGCGTCCTCTAAGGTTATTTTTCAAGGAATGGAACAGGTGATAATCGGACGGTGCAATGTCCTGGAAATATGGCGGATGCAATAGTATTTCCCATCCAAGGCGTAGAATGGTGTTCCGAGGCATAATAATCACGTGAAGCTTAGTGTTGTCCTGCAACAGGAGAACCCCTTAGCAATTAAGAAGTGCTGGCTCCAGAGTTTTGAGTTTTTCTTGAACACATCTCAACTGGTGACAGTACACAGTTGCATTGGTGCTCTGACCAGCTGAAAGCAGTTCCGGATGGACGATGCCGCGAGCAGTGCACCAAACATACAGGAGTACCTCCTTCTAGAGACCTGCACGGGCCGAATGTTTCGGCCTGAGCCCAATTCAGCCCGAATGTGCCTAGGCCCGGCCCAGCCCGGGCCCGAAAAGCTTCGAAGATTTTCGGCCCGAGCCCGGCCCGATAAGTTTTTTAAAATTCTTGGCCCAAGCCCGGCCCGGACCCGATAAATTTTAAAAGTTTCATTTTGTAACATTTTTCACGGGCACACTTCTGCAACGTTTGTCTTTATTCTAATTATCGTTTAACGAAAGTCAATAATTATCGCAATTAATCGGCCCCAGCCCCGTCCGACCTGAAGAGAAATCAGTGTCGGCCCGCCCAAGCCCGGCCCGGCCCAAAGAAATGACAGAGTCAGCCCGCCCAAGCCCGGCCCGTGCAGATCTCTACCTTATTCTGGTGCAATGCTGATTTCAGCTGTTTTGTAACCGGTTCATGGGATGTTAGCTTTGTACAGGACCCACTTCTCATCACATGTCAACACCCTGTCCGGAAATGGCTCCTTCCCCAGATGAGACAGCAAAGAGACACATGCATCTTCTCGCTTTGCCTTTTGGCCCGGAGTCAAATCATGCGAACCCATCGAACCAACTTGTAGTGCTTCCCAAGTTGATGGAGATGCTGCCGAATAGTTTCTCCACTCACACTGAATTGTAGTCCCAGTTTCTCACATGTCTGGCCACTGTTCGCCTCAATTACTATCTGAAGATCTTCATTTTGTACATGCGTTGGTCTTCCGGGACCTTTTGAGTCTTCGAGTGTTTCGTCACCGTCCTTAAACTTGTTTGACCCCAGTTTGAATTCGTACAGCATACTCACCCTTATGGCGCTCTGTGGAAGTCCCATGTTCACTCTGCCCTTACGCAAGTTCACGCTGTAGCCATACTGCTACACCCAGACAGTATGTTGGATATACCCACACCAACAACTGACTTTCACCTTATCTCCATTCGTATAAAACTCACGTTGTGAGGGCCAATTGAACGCAGACCTCCACAAAAAGCGCCAGAACTTTCTTGATTACCTTTATACTTACGTCTCAACTACTACTACTAGTCAGATATAAAAATTAAAAGTCTGGACTCCGTACCTTGGTTGAAAAATAAAACGAGAACCCGCAGCTTTGAAATAGTTGGGAATTACTGCCTAATCAATCCTCTTTTATGTGCACTCACTCATTGTAATCGAAAAATTTCTTAATTTTATGACAGATTATTATGAAACCAGTACCAAACCACCTCTATCAGGAAAAGATTCGATAATTGGACATGTGAAATTTTATATTTTATTTACCACATAACTGCAGATACAGCTACAAATCTTTAAGACAATCATAAATAAGAGACTTGCATAAATTTTCAATTAGAATAGAGTTATAGAATTATAAAGAAGTAACAGTAATTGTTATAGTTCACACGGGCCTATGTTTCCACTTGTTGAAAAATAAGAAATAAAAGTTTAATTTGAGCAATTCAGAGATGGAGTGGGTCAGTGGATTATGGTCAATAGGAGGTGAGCCACTGCATCGCACCACCCACCGTGACCTACCTTGACCCATCGACCCACCATGACCGTTCTGACCCACTCCATACAGTGCATTGTACATAGTGCATTGTACATCTTCTGAACACTGACAAATTTGTATACGTTTTACTTTCAAGGCCTCCACATTACTTCGTTTTTCATTTGTTTCTATTTACTTACCTGAGAGGTGTCTGTTTAAATGAAAACAGAACAGGCACTTCTTTATATTGATATTTCTAATAATATTATTAAAATAGCAATAGGAGCACTTGGCTTTCAAGACACACTTGAATTTCACATTTCCTCCCCCCCCCCTCCCTTATGTTGGTCTACTTTACCTTGATTTAAGACTTTCAAATTTCATCCTATCTTCCACTGAAAAGTATCTGTAATTCAAAAATTAAGCAATTAAATATAATTAAATTGAAATTCATCGTAATATGAACCATGACAAATATTTTATCATTTTATATCGTAAATTGACCGACCGTAGAAATTCAAACTCCGATTAGTGATAATTTCACAGCCTTGTTTTTTTACAAGTGTAAACTCTTTAGTCAGTAAAGGAGAGGCCGTGGATCACGTGTAAGAGTTAATGACGATGGTTTTTCGTGGGTAGTGGGTCAGAGTGGGCAACGGTGGGTCGTGGTTCACTGGGTCATTGGTCAGCTTTGATTAACCCATACAATCTCTGGAACAATTGTAGTAGGAAATATTTAAAAAAAAAAAAATAAAGGGTACTAACCGAGTTCAGAAAAGACCCTAAAAGGCAAAAAATAATAAATCGCTTGAAAACAGATATTATTATTATTATTATTATTATTATTATTATTATTATTATTATTATTATTATTATTATTATTATTATTATTATTATTATTATTATTATTATCTGCTTTTCAACGCTTTTATTACTTTTTGCCATCAGTGTCTTTTTTTAGGTTTCTCTATGAAACATGCGTGAAGAGCGCGTAATAATTGGTTATCAAATTATTAAAACTTTTTATTTTACTATAGTTAACAACCTTCCTTGGGAATAGGTCATTCCGTTACTGAAGACCCAACAAAATATCACATAGTCTAAAATGTTGTTAATATTTTACGCATGAGATGACCATAGTGTCCCAAATCGCAGGATATATCAGTCGCAGCGGATCTGGTCTAATGTCGTTTGACAGCTGACAGTTGAGGCTAGTAGTTGTGGAAAAAGTATTGGAATTCTTAGAGTCAGATGTAAAATATCTGTGCCTTGAAGATGCGTGCACTTTCCGCAAAGCAGGCTGGTTAGGACCGGACACGGCATAGAACCGTAACCTCACATAACCGACACGTCATACAACCAACACGGAATAGAACCGAAACATCATAGGACCGACCCGTCATAAAATCGAAAGGCATAGAACCGAAACGGCATAGTACCGACATGGCATAGGACCGAAACGGCACAGGAGCGACATGGAATAGAACCGAAAGGGTTTCTTAGCTCAATTTTTGGTCATATATCATTTCAATCCTGTGCCTCATCCCCAAGCGGGCTACATTTTACAGTTTTATTGCGTTAACGGCGCAAATTGTCTAAAGCAGACTTTGTCAACTCATTGCTGCTGTAACGTAAAATGCTCCTCGCATTCAGAGAGAAATTCGCCTGAATTCATTTACTTACAAACTACTAAAATTAATGAGTGTTCTACAATGTTTAAGTTCATTTCTTTCTCAGCAACTACATGCAAATGTCCATATAGTTCTTGAGTGTTATTACGTATATACTGTTTGTTTTGGCTATTTTTATATGCCTATTTATAGTGTTCCTGCCTATTAACAACAAACCTTCATCACAATAGCCCATAGGTAGAGAGCTTATATCTAGTACCAAGACTCAGAGATTTGATCTCAAGGCATGTGAATTCGTGGCGGATAACATTGAGAGGGATTCAAATATGGAGATAGAGAAGGATAAATTTGCATGTGCAAAGTTACGGCTTGGAGAAATAAATGATCGGACCGTCTGTATAATCTAAGGAAAATTGTGACTCTATGAAGGATAAGAATGAAATTTTCTCCTTCGAACATTGAGCAAAAGTTCGAAAGTAAAAGATTTTTAGTTTTTTTTTTTTTCTCATGACCATTCCTTATATCCAAAAGGAGACATTCTTTATATGATTGTGAAATTAAAATTTTGAACTCTCTCACTGGGAATCAAATCCGGGACCACGTGCGCCAAAGACACACGTGCTAGCCACTTTTTTATTTATGGTTTTAAAAAGTTAACTGATTAATACTCAATGATTTAATTTTCCTAATTGGCAATAGTTACTTCCATTTCACTTTTTCCTCTTCATCTTTAAGAACAGGGATACGAACATAGAAACATCGAAGACAGTTAAAATTCCAAAGGCTTTGGTATATACGGAATCGAATCAGAGACCGTATATACCAAAGGAGCACGCCCTAGCTACTAGACCAGAGAGAGAGCTTGTTGACGATCGAGGCTAACATGAAATAAGATATGCCATAGTGTACAATGTTGGCTTTAGACCCTTCTAACTCCTATACCCTTTGATCAGATTTCGAATTTTTACTAACCTCAGTTGGTACTTTATGAAAACACTTATATAACATGTCTAGATTCCTGACTGTTGGCTGAGACCGTTTGCTAGTAAGACTTTGCAGTAGAAATGTAGAAATGAGCCTACATTTCCAGTTTTCATGCCTAGAACGTTGACATTCCTTAGATACGCGAGAAGAACATGGTTCGGTAAGTAGCATTCTCAGTGGGTGAGTGGTTAACATCATGGCTTAATAAACGGGAAGTTCTTGGTTTGAAATCCGTCCCCGAATTCTTTTAGTTCTTCAATCTCCCAATGTTAAGATCTTTCTCTCCCTGCACAATCATCTGAAACTTCAAAAAATGTTCACCTTAATTCGACAACTGCGAGTGTGATGCTTACAAGTTTGCCTGAGAAACTTATGTTCACAAAAATCACAATTTTCCTAATATATGAAACATTTGTTTCTTCAATTGAAGCGGTAACTTTCATAACCGCACAAGTCCAGCTGAAGAGATATTGAGAAACTCAATAAAATCTTAATATTTGTTGGAAATCTGAACTTCGAAATCGGACTTTTTTCATACACTTTACTGAGTAACAAATGTCCCTAAATATGAAAAAAATCTGATTTGCAAGTTCACATTTCCAAGAAATATTCAGTTTTTATTGAGTTTCTCAATATCTCTTCAGCTAGACTTGTGCGGTTATGAAAGTCACGGCTTCAATTCTAACCTTACATGTGTAAATGCATCTCTCTCTGTTCCCATATTCAAATCTTTCTCCCTCCTCTCTTTTTCTCAGTACAAGCCCGTCACAAACTCACATGGGCTGGGATCAAACCTCCGACTCTTGAAACTAGATCTAAGTACTCTGCCAAGGGCCATCATGTCTCCTTATAGATTTGTTATTAGTACGATTCGGGTAATTAAACCTTCAAACAGGAAACAGACACAAAAATCTGCAAAACAGTCGCTTTCGTTCAGGGAATTTCTCTGCTTCTCGAAGTAAAAGACCAATTGCAAAAAAAAAAAAAAAAAAAAATATTCCGGCAAAAGTTGAGTAAGACTGGTATGTAAACTGTCATGATATCGCCAATGACTTAAAACATCCGTCACAAATGTTAAACCGTTTAAAGAAAGCTGATTGAAAAATGATTTTTTTTTACTCCCTTGGTTGTATGCAACTCGTCTTACTTTGTTGAACTTATGGTTGCAGTATACTTAGGATACCATTTCTCATGTGTTGCAGGAATTAGGGTATATCTATTTGATTTTTTAAAAAGTGACTAGTTAATTATTTTTTTTACAAATATTTTATACGTATAAACTTTTCTTGGGAATTGCTTATTGGATTAGTAAATACCTCATCGTAATATGGCCAACGGTTCTCGAGATAATCACATACAACCATAAATACACTCCTACTTACGTACGCACATATACAGAGCAAATTGAGAACCTTCTGTTTTGAAATCGGTTTAAAAGTGCAAACAACAGTCTATAAGATGATATTACTTGCACATCTTTAATTTTCTCACAATTTATTTCGCAATTATCGAGTCGAAACCGAGACAAGATCGAGACTTGGCCTTTGAGACCGAGACCGAGATCTAGACAAGTATCTGTTGATACAAAATGAAAACTTTCAGTACATTCCTCAATTATACCATGTAGGCTAAAGGAGACGATAATGATGAGTAAGAAATGAAATGAAGAAAGTGGGACGAAATAGGAAAACACTGAAAAAACCACGCACATGGTATTTGTCCACCACAAAGCCCACTCAGGGCGATCTGGAATCGAACCAGAGACCGCACGCATCAGAAGTTAACATTCTACCACTGAGACATGTTGCTTGAGACGAGATCGAAACGGAGACGTTGATTTTCAACTTGAAACAACACCGACATCGAGATAACTATTTACAATCGAGACGAGACCGAGATTTTATGAAGTTTCGCGTTGTCTCATTTGTCACCATCCCTCATTGTATCAGCTCTTCAGTATTATTGTAGTTTCAAATTTATGAGCTCAACAGCATTATTGCAGTTTTAATTGTATCAACTCTACTGCATTGCATCAGTTTTAATTGTTGTCAACTCTACAGCATTGTTGCAGTTTTAATTGTATCAGCCTACAGTGTTATTGTAGTTTCAATTATATCAACTCTGTAGCATTTTTGTAAATTTAATTATATCAGCTCTACAGCATTATTGCAGTTTCAGTTGTATTCGCCTACAGCTTTATTGCACTTTCAATTGTTTCAACTCTGTAGCATTTTTGTAGTTTTAAATATATCAACTCTACAGTATTATTGCTGTTTTATCAGCTCTACAGCATTATTGCAGTTTTAATTGTATCAACTCTGTAGCATTTTTGTAGCTTTAATTATATCAGCTCTACAGCATTATTGCAGTTTTAATTTATCAGCCCTATATTATTATTGCAGTTTTAATTTATCAGCCCTACATCATTATTGCAGTTTCAATTTTTCAACTCTACAGCATTATTGAAGTTATAAAATAGATTATGTTCTACTGTATATTAAAATTCTACGTGTTGAATATTTCAAATATATGATTTAATGTTTATTACTGTTTTCACTCTGAAAAATAATAGTTAGAGTGGCTCTATACACAGGTTATACAAGAAAAGTTAACAAAACACTTTTTCCTTTGCGACATCTCTCATATTCTACGCCAGTGTTGGTCAAACTTTCTTACGGAAGGAGCAAATAAAAAAGGAAAGAACATTAGTCTGAAAAATATAATTTAATAAAAATGATGTGTTTTAGAGATTTCTCGTAATAATGAGGCGTGTTGTTGATTGAAGCATCTTATAAACTGGTTTGAAGTGGGATGCACTTATTCTCGGAAGTGGAATTATATGTTCATCTCTCAGTCTTTTTCTTAATGCATCTCTTTCAACAATAATCCAATTCTTTTTTTTTTTAATTCGTCAGATTAAGAATGAAAAAACCTTTCAGAGAGCCGCATTTGGTCTGTGGGTTGTAGTTTGCCCGTTACTGTAATGCGCAATAAGATTTATTTGTCGGTAGTTTTAGAGGCTTGCTATCTAATATTTTGACAACCCTGATAAGAAAAGCATGCATCGTGACTCTCATGCGCTTATACCGGTTAGCTCTTGTAGTTATCTTTCAGTGTATTCCTTCGAGATACACATTCAACAAAGAAAGAAAATTATGTAGTGAGAATTGAGAGAGTGACAGAGAGGAGAATAATCACTGGTTAGAATTACATTAAAAGATTCGAAGAAATTCATACATATGACGGAGTTTCATGGTCTCTGGGCCATACCGTGTCTTAGGTCACTCAAGTTCAATGGGTCTATTGGGTACAGACTGGCTGGTTTTGAGTCATGGGTCACAAATTTCATGACCAGGTTCAGTATTGCATTAGAGATCAGGATTAAGAGTTAGATTTCTGGGCTTTCGGCATCTGTGGCCCTGTTAGCCGTTCACCTTTGAGGGATAATGTCCTTCGCCGATCACGCTATCCGAGGAAAAACAAGGAATGGAGCTGTCTGGGGCCTGTTTGTTAGGTACTATCCTGGCATTTGCCTAGTGTGAATGAGGAAAAACCAGATAAACCTAACTCAGAATGCTTGACCTGAAAAATCTTTTACACTTTTTCGACCGAGTGTCCATACTGGGAATCGAACCTGGTACCGCTTTCCAGCATTGAAGTTAGAAGGGAAATCTGAAGTAAAAATCTTGATGTGATGGTTCGTTACAAAGATTCTTTCTTGTTCCAGCCGTTTTATATAACCTCGGACAACAGAAGGAACATTAAACCACAACATCTCAACCAATCAAAAACTAATCGCCTTATACCCGTTCATAAAATACTTCAGAGCTAGCTGATTACGGAAAACATTTCCTTTCACCAATGAGATGATTCTAACTAGTCGAAATTTGCGATTCAATTTAGGTTTGTTACCGTACTCTTGCTCTTAAAATAAGGACCGTCTCGTTTGTACGCCATCTGTCGGTTCAGGGGAAAGTAACTGCGCCCCTCAGTAGGGAAACGGCTTAGAAAAAGATACGATGCATATTTTTAAAGTGTGTACGACGTTGCTAATAAAATAAAGAATTTTAAATAGTAACAGAATTTAAGGTTTCTTTAAAAAGGAAAATTTTGTCTGTTTATTTGTTATCAATTATTTGAATAGAGTACTTTAATATCTAAGGATAAAGTTGTAGCGTACTAATTTGGAAGATTGAAGTCAATTGAATTTACTAAACCATCCATATATGTTACTTATGTTACTTTCCTTAGCAGTACAACACAATTGATGTCTATGAATAAGTACTCATTCAAGTCTTGCAGTTCTTTTAAAAACTGTAATGTAAGCTACACGTAAAGGCACAGAAAGGCTGTTGTGATATAATTTTATTTAGTGTTTATGCGTAAAAAGGCATTGCTTAAAGCCTGAGTTAATACACTAATTAATATCCTCATGTTCGGGCCACAAACCGACCTTACGAAGCGAAATTTTATTCGTAATTAAGAAAAGAAAACAAAGATATACAAGTACAGTGATTTGATAGTAAAGTGATAATTTCTGGTGTGCAAGTTCATCGTAGATTCGATAAGGAATACATTGAATGCAGAACCCCAAAAAAATTTACCTTGGAGAAAACATTTCCCCAAGTAAAAATAATATAAATTCTCTACTGAATTCAGTGCTAGCACTCACAAACTTAAGGTGATAATCATGTGTATTAGCTTTCTGGAAATTCTCCAGCACTACTATTAAACTACTTTACACATTAACAATATTATTTCACTATCGTTTTCTTTTGCCAATGGAACATACTCTTAAATTCATGATATTAGTCCGTGAAATGTATATAACTGATACAGTTCATATAGTTTGACAAGTAGTGTCCACGTAAAAATTTAGATATCGACTGAAGTCAGGGAGTTTGGCTACGGGTATATAATTTGAAGTACTCACTAAATACCTTTATAAAAAGATTGTTGCAAAAGTATCGCAGGATTCTGAAACATGGTTATTTAGATAGGGCACATAGTAGTTTCTAAGTGAAGTCTTGACCCGACTACTATAGGTACCATAGTATTGGAGCTATGAATCTGTAAAGTTCATTTTCCCGTGTGTTTGGAAAGCTATAACTCTGAAATGACGGATTCCTGCACCCAGGTTGGTCTATACCTTTTGTTTTATCTTGGTGTCAGGAACGTTGTCAGTTTGTTTTGAAACACCTTGTATATACGTAGGAACAGATACTATTTCTTTTCCTTCAAAGTTAACCCAGAAAACAATAAAGGTTGAGCTCTCTCTCTCTCTCTCTCTTTCTCGCTCGTTCGCTCTCTCTCTCTCTCTCTCCTATATTATCAGCAAAATTCAATATTATATTTCTTTCCCAACGCGAACACAAATTTACAACAAACTCTTCTCCGGAAATTATTGCAACGTGATTATGGTTTTTGGTCATGGTATAGCAAGAAAAAGAGAAGCTTAGGATTCATTTGGGGGGAAGAAGAAGAAATATGAATGAAAAATCTTTGAGCAAACAGTGAAACAAAGCCAAAAATAAAAATAAAAAAGAAGCAAGTAAAATAAAATAAAAATAAAAATACAACCACCTCCTCTTTCCCACAATTTGACGACGAATGTATGAAATAAATGTGATTTTTCAGGTGATTTTAAAGAGATTTAAGGAAAAAAAAAAAAGGAAATCGGTTGTTTCCAGTACATCTACATACATACACATAATGTCATTCAAAAAGAAAAAAATATATTAAGAAAGATACAGACAAGAAGGAAATGATAAGAAGAAGAAAAAAACAAGTTACACAAGAAATGAAACTACAGGAAACTGGAGTGTGAACGAAAAACGGGCAACAAAGAAAATTATGTGTTATTGGTCAGAATGGATGAAAGAATATACGCAAAGCATGGATGGAAAAGAAAAAAGTAAGAAAAACAAATGACAAAAGAATATGAATGAATATACATATATATATGTAAGTACGTAAGGAAGAAGTGAGTCCGGAAATTGTAATTTCGAGTAGGTGACTTTCGGGTCGACAGGCTTCAATGGCCACCTGTTGCTGGTTTCTTTTTCATTTTTTTTTAATTTACTATATATGTAGGTATATTTAGCGTCCATGTTATCTGTTACGCCATCTTGTGAAGGATATCATCAACTAAAGACCAAGTAGAAGAAGACGAAGAGGAACACGATAATTGAAAAATCAATTAAAATTTACAAGGCAAAAAAATATAATAAAACAGTTCGCCGACCACTTTTAACCAACAATTATATGCATCCTTGGTTCATAACAACCGGATGACCAAAAAAAGCAAGCTTTTGCAGACAAACAATGTAAGCTTCTATTTCACTCCCTTGTAACCAATCTTCCCTTGCAGATGAATCAGTATAATTGATTTCGTAAATCATCTGAGATAACTATACTAAAATAACAGCGTTCATCTTTTGTTCCTGCTCATTACAAACTGATTAAATGCAAAATTCTACTGATTTGATACATCATGAAAGAACGTTTATTAGTGCATCTACCATGAAATTACAAGTAACACAACGCCAAAATCTCTTCCTGAGAGAACATTCTCTTATTACAACAATAAAAAATCGCTTCTTTTACATCGTTTAATACGTTTTCAATTACGCTTAACTATCACAATGGGTCGATCAAAACTGGTGTTGCATTGAAAGAGGATCTTCTACCAAATTATTAAATAAGAACTAATTGTAAGGAAGCAAAATTTTTGAAAAATGTTTTTAAAGCTTTCTTGACACTTTGCCTTTTCAATTAATTTCAGTGTGTATCATCACATACAACCATAAATGTATTCATACCTACGTACACACATATACAGGTCAAATTGAGAACCTTGTTTGGAAATCGGTTAAAAAGTGCAAACAATAGGCTATAAGACGATATTACTTGCACATCTTTAATTTTCCCACAATTTATTTCGAAATGAAACTGAGACAAGAGCGAGACTTGGCCTTTGAGACCGAAACCGAGATCTAGACAAGTATCTCTTGATGGAAAATAAATATAAAATGAAACCTTTTAGTTTTACGTTCCACAATTATACCGTGCTGGCTAAAGGAGATGATAATGATGAGAAAGAAATGAATGGTGGAATGAAGAAAGTGGGACGAAACAGGAAAACCCTGAAAAAACCCACGCACATGGTATTTGTCCACCACAAAACCCACTCAGTGCGATCTGAAATCGAACCAGGGACACACGCGCCAGAAGTGAAGTCTCTACCACTGAGGCACGTTGACTGATACGAGACCGAAAGGGAGACGGAGATTTTCAACTTGAAACAACACCGATACCGAGATTGCTATTTTCAATAGAGACGAGACCGAGACTTTCTGAAGTTTCGCGTTGTCTCATCTAGATACCATCCCTTATTGTATCAAATCTACAGCATTGTTGCAGTTTTAATTGTATCAGCCTACAGTATTATTGCAGCTTCAATTATATCAACTCTGTAGCATTTTTGTAGCTTTAATTATATCAGCTCTACAGCATTATTGCAGTTTCAATTTATCAGCCCTGCATCATTATTGCAATTTCATTTGTATTTGCCTACAGCTTTATTGCAGTTCCGTTTATATTAACTCTACAGCATTTTTGTAGTTTTAAATACGTATATCAGTTAAATGCGTTTTCAATTACGCTTAACTATCACAATGGGTCGATCAAAACTGTTGTTTCATTGAAATTGGATCTTCTACCAAATTATTAAGTAAGAATAGATTGTAAGGAAGCAAAATTTTAAAAAAGTTTAAAAGCTTTATTGGCACTTTAAGTTTTCAATTAATTTCAGTGTTTATCATGTCAAGATCTTTTTAACTTTGTTCTCTTTTCATATATGATGACAAGACATCAGATTTTTATGCACTTAAAATTCATGAAATATGCATGAATGTATGCTGTTAAATGTGTTAAAATATGCATTTAATATATACTAACAATGCAATAGAAAGAGAGCATTTTCGAATATGTAGCAAAGCTGTAACAAAGTTTTGTAGTAACATTGAAAGTGTATTTTACCTTTTAGGGATTTTTCTTCAGAAGTTATTTCTATGACAGTTACTGTTTACATGCTCCTAACTTAAGAGATTCAAATAAGCATAGTGATATGAGAACATGATCTCTAAGTTTTCTTCACATTTGCATTTTAGAGTGCATTTATTTTACACGAAATAATAGAAGCCTCAACACGTTTCCTCACGTAATTAGCCTTATAGTATATTACAAGACATTTGTAGCCACAAAATGACCGGTTGACGTCAATAAATGTTACTGGACAATACTTATTGAAAGGAGCAAGTTTAGTATCTATATTTTCTGGCAAGTTGAAATTTAACCTTTGAAGGTATATTCCCATGGCTTCAATTGTTCTGTAGTCGGAGTTTCTGCCAATTTCTTTTCCACAGAGAGCCCGAATTTATCAGCAACTGACGGAAGCTCGTACTGAACTTCATCAACTAGAGCTAGGCATACACTAAGCAGCATTCTTTACGTCACTTGTTTCTGAATTGGTGTCGAAACGATATTACAATGTCTTTATCATTATCAGATTTCTCTTAATGTCTTGCAATTCTGAGCGTCCCCGATCACAGAGAGATTTGGCTGACGGTACATCCAGCAGCACAGCTTCATCTAAAGCATTATGGCGGCGAAATGACAACAGGTAGTAACTCAGCGAGCCTAGCTAGCCAGCATCAGCCAGAAGGCGAGCCTACTGATGGACAAATTAAAGACAAGGACAGCCATGCATCATCCTCTTTATTCGTCGGGACACCTCCAAGCCTTAAGAGTCTTCATCCCGGCGAAATTAAAATACCGTTAATTTTACAGTAATTATGTGATATCTTCAAATAGATAAAAAAAATAATTGAAATATGGAACAAGAGCGCCCTAGACAATATTATTTTGCGTGAGGTACCGTTATCACAAGTCACCTAGTGGCTTTATGTTTTCAGCTGTTTAGAAACGCTAAAATAAATGCCGATTTTCAAAATGGCTCGAAATAGAAAGCAGATAAGTGAGTCGTGATAACGATTTGTCATGAAAAATAATATTGTCTAGGGCGCTATTGTTCCACATTTCGATTATCTTTTATTTATTTGAAGATATCAAATAATTACTGTAAAATTAGCGGTATTTTAATTTCGCCGGGATGAAGACTCTTAAGGACAGTTTTAAGATCAGTGAGAGCAGCCAAGCGGTCGCAGCCTAGCAGCCTTTAAAGAAAAGAGCCATCTGATCATAGGTGTAAAATTCAGCGCAGAACTCCCTGTCTACCAGTTTCTTATGGGACTGTGGGCGAAAGGCGAGGACAGAATTTTCAATTGTTAATTTTATTTGAAAGCATTTCCACCCTCTACGTTGACTCAGTTGCATACCGTCTATAATAATTATTCAGTCAATAGCTTTGCTAGACGGATTTTTGTTTTAATCCTTTTGTTTATATATCAATCGACCTTCTAATAAAGAATAATACCATATTAATTGTCTTGAATATTTATAATTCTACTGTGTCTTTTCCTATACTGTCGCTCCTCGGCTCTTGTATGTTCACTAAGACCACGTGAAACTGCTGTATTGCTACCGGGACTGACAGTAAACTTGTTTTATTGTTCAGTGTTTGTGTTGCTCCTGTTCTATTGATTGAAGAAACGAACAATTTCTCCCGATCAATCGAACCGGCGAGCACACAATTGTATGCGTTTTAGCTCTGCAGATCGGTTGCAAACATTATTGGTCCTCCATGAACTAGGCATTCTTCCATTCTCCCATTCAGAAAGCCGTTCTGTTGCATAGACATGTAAATGCGTTGAAAATACAAGTTAAAACTGGATATATTCCATGCTATAAGCATACATCTGAAATAAAATCTTATTGTATATGCTGAATATGCTCTTAAACACAAATATGTGTTCTAACCTTTGTAATATGCATTTATATGAATTATAAAACTTTAAATTCGAGCTGTATTATTGTTTTTAGAAATCCCTATTAAGTTTATCAAAGATGCATATAAGCAAACAAAATATACCTTTGCATAAAAATCTCATGTCTAATGATAACACATGTGTCAAACAACTTTGTATGGAAAGGTACATGCAAAGTTTTATTTCTCCAAATCTAAGTACTTATATATACACAACTATTTATTCACAATATATTATACATCAATACTTTGTATAACCTGTCTACAATCAAGGCTGCAAATCTTTTCGGCATAATTTCAATGTTGTGCATACATTCGATAATTCAGCGCCATCTCTTTAAATGATAAGGATGTGTACTAAGCAATTAGATTTTTCTTCCAGATTTTGTTAGCTTTAATTCTTATTTTAGCATGGGCCAGAACAATTCGATAAGATTGATTTTTGGTCAGTTTTCCGGTCATTAGTGTTCATACATGTATCTGGGGTATCGCCCTTTTGTTAAACAGAGAAGTGTTCAAGAAAGGGGAAAAAATCAAAGCTTCTCACTCACAGTTTTTGATCGATAACAAGATGCACTGTTTTACAAAGGTATTTCATCACACCTGGGAACCACTGATTCATTGCTGGCCCTACACATAGTCTCTGATACAGTGTCGAATCTAGAAGATAAAAACTGGGGTGCAGCCAGAATGCAGGCTACAAGTGTATCTGAGTTCAATATGAACTTTCAAATATATATATATATATATATATATATATTGTCAACTTTATACTGTGCTTGTGCCTAATATGCAGGGATGTAAAATAGTTGCACAGTATTTGTTGCTTCTACCTACTATCTGAAGCAGATAGGAAACCATAAACTCCTTCTATCTCCACCAACCTAAAACTTAGGATTTATATTGAATGACATGCGAAAGGCGATATAATTAAAACTTGAGAATGTTTATCTTTAGATAACTCATTTATTCAATTATCATTTATAGTAGAGTTTTAGTAGGATGTTTGTATGTGTTATATTAAGTAAAATAGTTAACTCGCATTTCAAAGAACTATCTGTGAATTGGTCAAAGATTGAATATCAGAGATGTTATTATAGCATACCTTAATGATTGAGGTTCGAACTTCAGACTTCAAAGTTCGTCGTCCAATTCCTCACAGTGGATGGATGTCCACTGGAACGTAGTTAGCTGCTGATCTCAATAATGGCTCTATTGAGAATACCAATCCTTGGAGACTGATCCTAACAACTGATCCTCCAAGACTGATCCTAACAACTGACCCTCCAGGACTGATCCTCACAACTGACCCCAATTCCATCAAACATTAGGTTTTTATCATCGTGTTCGTGATGACGAACTTTGTTGTTCTTGATTGCATATTCTGACGTTTTTCCATCTCTGAGCCGAAATTGTGCTTATTCACAATTTCTGCATTTTCTTTCATTGACCAAATTCTCCAGACAGCTTATGTCTGCGAAATTCTCACTTTTACCTAATTTTAGTTATGTGTCTGTGTTTACAAAATTTCTACAACGTTTGACATTTATTTGTTTCGTATTTGTTTTTGTTATTCTTATGACACTGCAGACTCGTGTCTACTTCTTGAAGAAACAACAAGCATCAGCAATGCATAATGATGATATCACATGTCTGCAACCTAATTACAGCAATTTAGAATAATAAACAAAACATTTTAATATTTCTCTCTGAAACCAATTAATGATATTCATAAATTTTAAATCTTAACATTTTCTATAATTTTGGAGTGTCGTGACACGCATACCGTGACAATATAGTATTTATATATATATATATATATATATATATATATATATATATATATATATATATATATATATATATATATATATAAATACTAGCTCCATTTAATTTTGTCACTTGAAAAACTGGGGACCTAGCCCCTCCGGCTGCCCTAGGCTAGATCCGCCACTGCTCTGATGACCTCTTTATATTTACCACTGTTTTTTCTACAATTATTTTGCATGATGTATAGATTATACCAAGATCTCTAGATCTTCAGATCAGGCACGTAGCCAAAGGGGGTCCGGACCCCCCCCCCTCCTTCGAGACCAGAAATGAAAAAAAATAGGGAAGGATGAAGCAAAATGAAATGAGAAAAAGAAGGATCAGCGTTAAAAATAAACTACATGAAGCTTTTGGTTACTCTTTCTTATGAGGAAATTTGTATTCCTTGCAATGCATGGTTGCGAGAAGAGCGAAATAACATGGAAGAGTCAGGGAATTTGAAATTTCTGGAAAAGTTGCGGAATTCTCAGAATTTCTGCTACTAGTCAGGCAGATTTCAAGCTTCCGAAAGCATAGTGCCGTTGAGTAACAGCTTGGACATTTTTTTTATCATAATTTTTCGTCATCGCGTCCTTGCAGAATCAAACATGTTATTTCAAAAAATAATTTTCTACTGCTCCTTTAACCTGTCATTTGAAACAGACAGTAGTTGACGGAATAGTAAAAACAAAAATATATGTGGAAAGAAAGTTCTGTTAGCATTTGATTCAACAGAAAAAGGAACGCAGATATTGCAAAATATTTTACAAGACATTATTGAGTATGTACTTTTTATAATAGTGAATATGTACTTTTATAATAGTTGAGGTCATAATGAAAGGAAAATTTTTTATATTTAAATAAACAGAGGAAGGATGTAAATATTGTATAATCTTTTTCAATACTTTTTTTTTATTCGAGATTTCTTCATAGTTTATTAAAATACTTACCAACATATCCTCACAAACCAATATATGTTGATAGTAAAGTAGTTTAGATTGATCGAGATCCTTCGCCCTCAGAATTTCATGTCACGCGTCCCCCCCCCCCTTCCTCCCGTTACGAAATTCTGGCTAAACGAACCAATATATGTTCCAGTAAAATTGTTTAGAATTATCGAGCCCCTGGTGTGATGACCACAGCATGTCATGTGACGGACCCCCCCCCTTCACGAAATCCTGGCTACGTGCCTGCTTCAGATTAATAGGATAATTTACTTGTTGTACGATACACCCTGTTTTCAAAGCTTCTAATTCCGTTGCTAAATACTACCTAGGGAAAGGTCCGTGATATTTGTTTTATGTATTTGTGAAATAAAATACAAACTGTTTTCTGATACGAATGAGGAGCAGAAACTAAGATTACCTGGTTGATATTTTTTGAATTTTGTCTGTCTGTTATAGAGGGATAATGAGTGTGCAGTAATTTTAATACATGTAATTGGCCACTGTGCAGAGTTTCATCCACCCCTCACCTTCGGTGCTAGCTGTAGGTAAACACAAACATCGACTCGTTTAAAAAACTCGTCTCGCGAAAATATCCGCTCTGTTATTCCATTTCTGTGGACAAAACATGTAACCGCGGCTGAAATTGACCGGAGTTGATAAAGGTTTACGGAGAGACTATAATGTCTCTTCAGCTTGTCACAGAATGGTCTTGAAATTTTGCAGCTGGTAGAGAAAACGTCACCGACAAGAAGTGCAGTGGCTGACCCAGCCTGCTATCAACAGATTCGAACACAGCTCGCATGAAGGAACTGATTCAGGACAACATGAGGATCACGTTGTGGAGACTTTGTCGAAAAATAATTAATGGATATACAGGGTGGTAGGTAACTCCACCGACAAACTTTGGGAGGCGATTCCTTATACGAAATGGAAGAAAAAAGTTCTAATAAACATGGGCTGAAAAATGCCTCCTTTCAGAGTTATGATCCATTGAAAATGCGAAAAATCATTTTTCAATACTCCCTAACTTAGCAACTATAGGACCTATCCCAAGCGGTTTAAGGAATTACACAAGAACTAGTATGTTCTCTATCTAAATATCCATGTTTTACCATCTTCCGTTATCGGTGAAAGGAACTGTAAAAAGGAAGATGAAGTACTAGTGGTGCGTTCGTTTCGCTGGTACCGGTGAATTCTGAAACATCGATATTTAGATAGAGCGTATACCAGTTCCTGTGTAATTCCTTAAACCGCTTGGGATAGGTCATATAGTTTCTAAGTTAGGGAGTTTTGAAAAATGATTTTTCGAATTTTCAATGGATTATAACTCTAAAAGGGGGCATTTTTCGGCCCATGTTTATTAGAACTTTTTTATTTCATTTCGTATAAGGAATCGCCTCCCAAAGTTTGTCGGTGGAGTTACCTACCATCCTGTACTATCTGTTCGCTGTATTGGTTGTATGAAATAATATATACTGTCACCTGCAGCCTGTCACCTTACTCCTTGATCACTCCTCATACAAGCATTTCTAGCAAATTTCTCTCCTCTTGTTATTATTTTCCTTGGTAGATTAATTTTAAAATTAATTTTCTGAATTTGCTTATCTTTCTCCATTGTATAATGGTCTGGTTTCGGTATAACTTAGTCCAGTAAAGCAGTTTCTTTGTCACAGCTGAGATAACATTTTGTCCGTTATGGTATCGCCATGGCTTCAAGTTACCTTGAAATATCTTTCTCCGCACACTTCTCGACGAAATTTTTAAGTGATCCTCATTCATGGTACATTTTTTTCTGTTGTGTTGAGGTTTATTTTATTCCTGGTTCTGAAACACGTTCTGTAACAAAAATTGATCAGCTATCTCTATTGTAGCTTGCTTTAGGCCGCATTTTCTCTTCCGTAGGCCTTTGATGCTCTTTAGTTCTTTCAGATCCTTCGCAATACGATTTACAAACGACTCTCTACCTCCACAATTTTGTTTGTTTTAATCTTAATTTTATTTCTTTATTATAGTGAGGTTTTTCATTTATTCCTGAAACATTTTCCTCAAAGGCCCCACCTTAACAGTGCCTTTTATATAACCATTCCTTATTTTGTCCTGCTTCCTCATATCTCACGTCCATCTTAACATTCTCATCTCTGTCACTTGCGTCCTCTTTTCCTAGGTCCTTGTGACTGCCCGACTTTCACTACTGTATGTCACTGTCGGTCTTGTTACTATTTTATATATACAACATTTAACCTACAGCTTACTTCCTTGTTACACAGCATCCCCGCTCATCTTTCTCCAGTACAGCCAGTCAGATTATATTCTGTGTTGGGTTCAGTGACGTTACTAACGGACCCACCGGGCCCATAATGCGGGGAGGCCAAGAGAAAAAACGTGGCCCACTAAGTTTCGAATATTAATTATATGTTAGGACATTAAAATTCTGTGTTGTTAAAAAATTTAGGGTTGCAACTATATCTCATATTTTGCCTGTGACGACGGCAACATTTGAGCGATTAATCAGTAAACTAAAAGCTAATAAAACATACTGACAAGCCAATACATTATGATCACACGCTAGTTTTTGAACGAAATCGTTAGGCTGGCTTAGGAGCCACGGGCACAGCAGAACAGTCGCCAAACGTTGACAGGGGACTCACTCGTCTAGTCAGTGTAATCCTTGTGCGTTGAGTGGGGAAGAATAGCAATATATCAAAGTTTGAGTGGCCAGAAGGCTGGGAATAGTATTTCAGAAATATCACGACTTATCGGTTGTTCGCGATCTGCCGTACTTATGTCTTCGAAGGTTGGGAAAAGGACGGTGAAAACATCACAAAACCAAAGCATAAAAAACAAAGCGGCCACACCCTATTAAAAATGTTGACTTAAAAGATTGGTACAACGGGATAGGACAAAATCTATGCCACAATTAATTGAAGACTTCAACAGACAAAGCACGAATGTGTCTGAGCATGCAGTTCAGTATGCTGTTTGATATGGGACTCTGCACCTGACGTCCCACATTTTCAGCACACGTAGCTCCAATAGTGTGCAACACTGTACCACTACACTTCACTGTTATGTTTAGTGATAATAGTGCATTTTAAATATGTGCACATTTGTATATGGTGTTATTTCAAACAAAATATTTTGTGCTGAGTTGGCAACACTGCTTCACCCATGGCAACATTGTTAGTGGTTTTCGATAGAGCATTTCGTTCTCATTACGTTGTGCAACTTTTAACGATTTACTTTTGTGTTAACGATTTTCAAGATATTTACTTTAAACGTATATATCTCCATGATATAATTTTTTGGATATTCAAATTTTGAAGCCCTGTAGCTCGTATCCTTCTGGTCCATAGCACCTTATATTTTGTTCATTTTCATTTCTCATGATGCTCTATCAGATGTGCTATGTGGTAATCAGATTTGAGCGTACAAAGCTCCCGTCCACTTTTTTTAAGTTGGATGTATTCTCTCTTTGTGCTACTTGTTCTCATATCTCTCTCTCTCTTTTAGCACTCTTCTCCATTTCTCCACTTTCTTTTCTGCGTTATCTTTGGATGTTTCACGTATAACGACATCAATTGCAAACAACTTACTCCATGACGCTCTACCTTTAACTTCCCCGCCAACACATTTATTATCAAATTAAAAAGATATGGTCTGAGAGCTGATCCCTGAGGTACACCAATTTTTATAGGAAAACCTTTTGTCTTACCACATTGCTTCTTCGTATCGAAGAGACCTAATCTGGAGCTAGTTTTTCTTTTTTTTTTTTTTCAATATTTTTTTTTCTCAGGATTTTATACAAATCTCTAAATATATTTTTGGTGACGCTATTGGCAGCTAGGTCATAACACTGAGAACTGTCGTATAAATTAATGGTGCTGATTCCGATTTTGAGGACTGTTTATTTACAAATCTCTTTATTCTGAAAAGTTGTAGGAAGTTACAAATACTGTGACGGAGGAAAGGAAATGTTAAAGATGAAGTTTTCTTAGGGAGCCATTAAAAATTTGTTACGTCGAATGGAAGGTCGTAGTGGACGGAAATCTCACTTTGTGGATTGTGACGTATTAATGATAACATATAGCTCTACCCGTTTGTCTAATGTCTTGGTAGCGCACCTAAGATGCACGAGGTCCCGGATTGGATTTTACCGTGGCAGAGCCTTGGAAAATTTGAAAGCATTATGATGGTTCAGATTTCACCTTAAACTTTAAACGCCGAAGGACGCAACTGCTACGTCAAAGTTAGAAAAATAATTTTGGTATGTGTCTGGGGAGTACTACGGTAAAGAAGGGGAGGGTAAAATTAATTTTTTTCTTGCATCAATTTTTTGGGGGCATTCACTCCTTGGGGGGGGGGGTACAGTCATAAAAATTGGTATGTGAAGCAATGAACTAGTCCACTACACGCTAATACCTTGCAAAAGTATTGTTGCTTATATGAGGGAGTAGAGGAGCGGCAAAGTTAGCCAATTTTTTGTCTTAGTTTTTTATGTAAACTACATTTTATTTTCTGAATGGTTCCATATAAGACAATATATCTTTTCACTAGAAACATAATTCTTGTTTATGTATTTTCTGCGGACAATAATGAAACAAATGGTGTGAATATAACGTGGTACTAAGGTAGAGGGAGAGGGGGGTTAATGTCAAATTCAATGAATTGCTCTTCTACGTTTTTATAGGAATTTTGTTCTGAACTTTTATCTCCCGTTGTACTGCAGCAATGGCTACCGTTTCTTTATATTATTGTCACAAGTGTATTGCCTACAGTTTAGCTTCATTTTATTAGCGTAGAGTCACTATAAAGGTTGGCAGGACACTCAACTTCTATTTTGTCATATATTTTTAAGATTTTTTGTTTCTTCTTCTTCTTCTTCTTGCTCTTCTACAAGTTGAATTGATTTTGAGCTTAATGTCCCTTTCAGCAGCAAGGTTATATGAGACTTGACCTACTGATTAACGTGGAATCCGAACCACATGAGCTCCCGCCGGGAATCGAATGCGGGTCTCCCACGCCAAAAGCGAGTAGGTACTTCCTCTTCTACGAATAGGGCGGGAATTGCACATGTGTTACTTCGTTGGAATCAGTGTTTGATAAGCTTTTCAACGAGATATCAGTCATTACCCTGTGATAATTAGGGGGTCATCAGAGCCCCGAACTTGAGAGTCTGTGATTTCGTTCAAATCGCTACCCAGTGTATAAAGGATAAATAGTTTCATGTTTCACATAGCCTCGATATTGAGAGGGATGCTAAACTTTAATCCAACCAATAATAGTGTAGCATTACTACGTAAACTTGGATTGAATTGGATCTACTGGTAGATTTTGGTCTTCACAGTACTGGATTCGTACAAGAGTGAGTGAGATAAGTATGAGCAGACAAGGGGTTTGGGTTTATTTTGATTCTGTTTTCAACCTGTCCTTTTACTATCCACTTACCTAAATGCTACAATGGACAAAACGAAAACATAGTTTATAACCAAAACGAAACAGAAATAAAAACATTCCTTTTTATTATTTTTTATTGCAAGTTAACACATATACACACACACACATTCGCTGTTCATGGAACCAACGTATTAAGTGTTTACTCACGATGGCCGACGACCTCTGCAACTGGAGGACACAGGTGTCTTGTTGAAGCACCTGAGAAAAAAGATTCAAGAAGGACTCACGAATCCCTTCTGTATGTCTCCTAGAGTGTCCTTAAAACACAAGGTTGCACATCCTGACACAAACCAAACCTTACCCATATAACAAAACAACGAATACAACAACATTAACAATAATAAAGCTGAACCAAGAGTAAAAGAATATACGCATTACATATACGTGCAAAATGTCCACATTATATATATTTTTTTTGTGCTGCTCTACATCTCTCTACAACTTCTAATGTAAAGCAACAGTTAATGGGTTTTGAAACCTCTTAACGTTAGCTGCTGAACCAGATTAAAAGAATAAATGTTGGGGTCCTTGTATGATGAGAAAGGAATGGCAAATCAAAGCACAGAAAAGAGTTATACACACACACACACACACACACACACACACACATATATATATATATATATATATATATATATATATATATATATATATATATATATATATATATATATATATATATATATATATATATAAAGAAAAAGAAATCAATGTTTGTTTTATGTGTGCATTTAAAATTAACGGATTTGTCATACGCCATGTTGACATAATATTTGCCGGGTGACAGTTGTGCCGCATCAGTACGCATGCTTGTCTGTGTTTGAAATACGCGGGAGAAAAAAAAGAAGAAAATATTGAACCAACTAAAGAATATGCAGTAATCTTTTTTGTTGTAATCTTGTCTGTAAAAACATAAAAAGAATGTATAATTAAGTATAAGAATCATGAATTAGCTGACTTGTACACTTACAAAGGTTTTTACTGTTTTTTGTTATAACATTTTGAAAATCTTCTCAAACAATGAGTATTAAATTATGAAACAATGAGCACACGAATCTAAAACCACCATACTACCAGACCTCTCTAAGGTATTTGACACAGTAGCTCATAAAAAAATATATACTGTATATTACAAATAATTAAGGTTTGTCGAGCAGATAAGAAAAATGTACATTTTCTTACTAAAACGAATCACCTTACACACTCTTGCTTTACTATTATAATAAGTTATTCTAGATAGGAACCCCCAAAACTTATTACTTAATTCAAAATAGTTGCCATTTTCTAATATTGATAAGGTTCCACTATAAAGTTACCCTCTTATAGATTTTTACATAAGAAAGTGCAATGGTCAAACGCTCACAAGTTTTCCATTGTACAAGTTCTGCTTTCACAGACTTAAACTAGCCTTTGGCTAGCTGAGAGCTCCGCCCCCAGCTCCCCGCGTTTGATCGGACTACGGCCTCGCATCTCTTATGTATCAGCCTTTCCATCAAAAGTGAATTTCGTGAATTTGTTCTTAATATTTTCAGAATTTGGCCAGCTGGGGCCCATTTAAATAACATGGGAATTTCCTCATCTCGTCTTTAGATCCCTTAAAAACTAAAAATATTTACTTTTAGCAATTTTCCTGTGGATTAGTACCGAAAAGCTACAATCACGCCAAATTTCATCATTATAATCCTGCTGGAAGTGTCTATAAACATTTTGGGGTGTAGAAGATGTCCCATATAAGAAACATGGGAAAGATTTTTCAGTTTCCCATAAAACTGGTGATTTATTTGGATAACGCTAACGAAAAAATACAAGCATATCGAATTTCAATTTTTTGTTCCAATTTGAAGTACCTAAAATATGAGATTACAGGTCCAAAAAAGGCCCATTTAAATAGTATTGGGAATTTCTTTATCGACAATTTAGACTTCCTAAAAATTAAAAATATTCATTTTTGGTATTTTTTTTGTAAGTTAGTGCAGAGAAGCTACTATCATGTAAAATTTAATCATTGTAGCCCCACAGGAAGTGCCCAATAATTTTAGGGTGTAAAATGTGTCAAATATAAATAACATATGGGAAAGATGTTTCAATTCCCCAGGAAACCACTCTAAAGTTGGAAATTTTTATTTTTAGTGTTTTTTTTTAAAAATAATCCTATAGAAAACGTACAAGCATACCGAATTTCAAGTTTTTATTCCAATTCCAAGTACCTGAAACATGAGATTATAGGGCCAAAAAAGATATGGGGAATTTCTTCATCCCACCCCCCTTTGGACTCCCTAAAAATTAAAAATATTCACTTTTACCAATTTACTTGAGGGTTAGTTCTGGAAAGGTACAATCATGCTAAATTTGAACTTTCCACATCAACCAGAAGCACCTGTTATTTTATGTCAGTTCGTGTAGTTTTATATATAGTTAGATTAGATAGGATTTGATAAAACAATGAGTTTCTTGTAAAAAATATTAACATGTAACAGCTTCGCCAGTTATCCACTTTGGCTTCATCAGACACAGGCAATGACAGATTTAATACAAGAGACATTATTGTTTGTTTTATATTTTGGATTTGTGAAGGAAGAGGATTGGCTCTAGTAGTCTACGATAACCAATCAGGGATATTTTCGCTGTCTCTTATATTAAATCTGTCCCTACATGTGTTTTCACCAAGGATGTTATAAAATAGAGGATCTGCCCATACAACAAAATCGTTAAGTCATACGTCACAGTTTCGCCACATCTATTCTGCCCGCTCCGCGCCACTAAAATCGCAATGTTTCGAGCCAACAATCACGGCGCAAACGAGAGTAGCCAATCAAACGTCCCGGCTCAGATGATGCGCGGTGGCTTTTTTATTTCACTGAGTTCATACTATGAAGATGCGTATGGGCAGATCCTCTATTTTATAATATCCTTGGTTTCCACAGTGTCTAATGAAGCCAAATAGGTAGTTGGCGAAACTGTAACACGTTAATAATTGAAGCGCTTGGAGGATAAAGGTGGTATGTAAGAAATTGAATATGATGGGAAAATTAACTTTCACAACTTTGTCCGTTAACCTACCACCTTCATCGTTTCTAAATATCTGCACTAGGACGAGGACTCACCAAATAATGTGTTAGGTTGGATGAGTAGCATATAACACGTGCATGAACAGCCAGAATGCAACATTTCGAAAAATGTAACATAACACCTTTATCCTCCAAGCGCTTCAATTTTTACCATAAATGTATTGTTTTGCTCATAAATTTACATTTCGTGAACTACATAAATAATATTTAAAGTGTTAGTATTTTTTTCATGAACAAATGTTAATATTTATTAAAAATATGCACGGCTATTTAGTTTATTACACTTGCTACGGTATTTCAACTTCACTAAAATATTACTTATTCTCCATCACTTGGAGTCGTCCAAAGTTTGAGACGTGTACCATTCAACTCATGAGTAATTTTAAAGAAAATTGAGAAGAAACTAATTACAGTAAAATAATGATTATATGCGGAAATGGGTGACAAGGGTATCGCGGATACCGAAAATTTCGGGTAATCCGAAAAAAAGACTAAAAAAAGAGGCTCAAACACATAAAAAAATTTTAACATAAAAATTATATTTTATTGTACAAAAGAACATAATAGAACCGCAGTGAATAATGAATGTAATTTACTACCAAGCAAATCATGCTTCCGAATTCCCGTTTTCCGTACCTTACAACAATCGACTTCTTCGAAACGAATACTATTGTTGGAAACATTGATTTTTACAGTGCAATTTAATTTTACGTTTTAGAACAGTGGTTCTCAATCTTTTTGATTGAGGACACACTTTACTGATCTTCTGGGACATCACGACTCATTTGTTTGATATTTCTATTATAAATAATAATAACATCTATCATAATAGTGAGACTAATTAGTTTTTTTCTAATGACTCTATATATAGCACTGAGCATTATTGCTACCGCTGGAGGTGTTGACTGATACAATCTGTCTCGTTTTCAGTTAATTATTATTATTAAATTCTTCATTAGTTTTAAATTCTAATATTTGGCAACAAACCTTAGGGGACTACGTGACACACCAGTGTGTCGCGACACATCGATTGAGGACCACTATTTTAAAAGATACAAGGGTCGTTCAAGGTTGACCGGAACTTTTATTTCTTCAGATGAAACAGCACAAGAAGCACCAAACTATGTCAGCTTTTTAAAGTATTCTCCGTGCGCGTCGATGTATCGTTGGCATCGTTGTGGCAGCTCCCTGATTCCTTTGGTGTAGAGTTTGATTTTGAGTTTAACGTCCCGTTCAGCAGCGAGGCTATATGAGACGTGGACCTACTGATTAACGTGGAATCCGAACCACATGAGCTCCCGCCGGGAATCGAACCCGGGTCTCCCACGCCAAAGGCGCGTATGCTAATTGTTTAGCCGCGGAGGAGCTCACCTTTGGTGTAGAAAGAATTTGGTTGTTGTCGTAGCCACTGGAGGGCATCGTTCCGTAGTGCTTCATCTGTCTTGAATTTCTTCACTTCCAGATAGTCTTTAAAGGGTGCAAACAAATGATAATCACTGGGGGCTAAGTCTGGACTGTAGAGGGCATGGACAGAACTTTCCATCCAGCGCATTTCGGCCAGAGTTGTTGTTGTCATATTGACCGTGTGAGGGCGGGCATTGTCATGGAGAAGAATGACATTACCAGATAACATTGCAGGTCTTTTCTTGCAAATGGACTTTCGTACAGCACCACTGAGCAATATGGAGTAAAACTGGGCATTAATCATTTGCTCAACACGTGCGATATTCTCTGGTGTGACTGCAGTCGGGCCAATGTGTAGCTGTGCTTCATTTGTCACCAGCTCCCGTCATTCGCGAAACTGTTCACACCATTCGTACACTCTTGTCCGTGACATCGTCTGTTCACCATACTGTGCTTGCAATCTTCTGAAAATCTCAGCTGGTTTAACTTTCCCCTTAACAAGAAATTTGATTACACACCGCTGCTCCACAGCCACAGAAACACTGCTTGCCGTCATGTTCGTTACAACTGCTGCACATGCGCCAAATACGTCATGACGGACGCTTGTTACTCGAGAAGGAATACATTACGTCACCCGCAAGTTCCATCATGATCTGGCTATTCATCGATTATTTACGTACGAAAATCTCGGTCAAACTTGAACGACCCATGTCAAGTGTCAGTCCGCAGCGACTACTGAAAAATAATTGCGCGCGGCTGCAGCAGGCTTATTTGTTTCAGCACTCGCGGATAATCGAGATTTTACTGTATTCTCTAATCCTGAAAAATTGATACTAAACGAAAGCCACGCCACGTGTTAAGGTGGAGGAGCTTACACTGAAATATAACCTTATAAACCCTTACACCATTACACTAGCAAAGTGAAAGTATGTAATATGGTTAACCGTCGGACTACGAACGTTGAGAAGGGTACTTTGGGCCCACCACAGTACATTTTTTTTTAATTACTCTTCTAATCATATCTTTAAAATTGTAACAAAATATGTTATTGCCCAACATATTTAGCTAAAGCGAATACCTTATAATCGTTCAAATTGTACGTTAGTGTGTCTTATAATATTTGCTATTTTAAGTTGGTGGGAACAAAGTAACCCCCCCCCTCGTTGGTAGGAGATGTGATTGACATTTAGAACTGTCACTCCTAGATTGTAGTCTAATAAATAGCTGTTAGTTTTATGCTGTTAATGAAATTGAGATGCTCAAAATTGGCCAGTATTATGATAATTGGTGGATTTGTGTCGAAATTAAATACAATGAAAGAAGTTTTTGGCTTTTAAATTTATATTTTCAATTCGGCATGAACACTCGAATTATTATTGATAAAATACAGGAAATTATTCAACAAAACGAAAATAACGATTTTAAACTAACTGTGGACGCTAATGCTAAATCTGTTCTTTGAGGATCTCCTGAAACTGACAATAAAGGTGAATTGATAGAGGATTTTATAAATGAAAATGGATTAATTATATTGAAAAGGGGTAATAAACCAAATTTTATGGGTCCCATGGGTTCCTACCATGTTGATGTAACACTATGCTCTCCACAATTAGAGATATTACAGGATACAGTAACTACAAGTAATTATGAAGTAATCACATTTGAAATAGCAAATGAATCAAACAAAGAGCAAATTAAGAAGAAATATAATATAAATAAAATCGATTGGAGCAAATTTGAGAAAAACTTAGAATTACCTGAAATAACCAATTTTGAAGATATGAAAGAATTGGTATCTTTAATTGAAGAAAATACAAAAAAAAAAAAAGCAATAGAAGCTTCTACTCCAGATTTGACTCCTAAAACAAATATATTATGGTTTCTCGTCACCAAAATTAGATCGCTTAAAAAATAGTCAAAGCCAGGGACGTACGGAAGGGGGGGGACACGGGGGTCCGGACCCCCCCCCCCCCGAAATTTCGACTTTTTAAAAATTTAGCCTAATTTTAGGGGCAATTTTAGCAATTTTAATATAAAATAGCTTCATATTTAGTTTGAACCCCCCCCGAAATAAATTCCTGGGTACGCTACTGGTCAAAGCCAAATGGAAAAGTTATCAAGCAATCTGGTCTACAGTCTTGAAAACAAGAAGATTAAATGAATATAGAGAAATCAAGCTAAATTACACAGAGGAAATATTAAAGGGCAAGAAAAGAAGTTGGAAATATTTTCTAAAAAAGAGTTTAGAAATGGATCCGTAGGGATTCCCATGTAAACTTGCTATGGAAGAAAGTTAATCCTCTTACCTCAACGTTAAAAAATGAAGATGGTTCATTTACTACTACTAGAGAGGACACATTGTCGAAATTAAGGAACAACTTTTTTTTTCCCAAAGATAATCAGGAAGACAATACAGAACAACAGAAAGAATTAAGAAACAAATATTTGCAATTCATCGCATTGTCAGCAGAAGAAGATAACGAACTAACGGACATCGAGGAAATTGAAACAATAATTAATAAACTAAAAACTAAAAAATCTCCAGGATTAGATGGTATAGTAAATGAGATCTACAAAAATAAAAAAGGATATTTGGACTCCATATCTAACAAAATTGTTCAACACCCTACTTAAGAAGCAGGTATTTCCCTCTTTGTGGAAAGAATCGAAATTGCTAATGTTGTTAAAAAGTCAGGATAAAGATTAAACAGAAGTGAGTTCTTACCGTCCAATCTGCCTTTTGAGAAACATCTCAAAATTATTTGAAAGGATAATAGCAAATAGAATTCGAAAGCATAGGAATATTGAAGATTATAGTTTACAATATGGTTTCAGAAAGGGCAAATCTACGGAAGATGCCTTAAATGCATTTGTATGTCAAGTTAAGGAAAGTAACATGGAAAGAAAAATATGCATTGGCCCTGTTTTATGACATAGACGGAGCGTTTGATAACTTATGGACGCCATCCCTCGTTGAAAGGTTAAAAGAACTAAATTTATCACAATATTTAGTAAACCAGTTTGGATAAATATAAATTCTTGGAAGTCATGGCTAATACCGGTAGATTTGGGAGTGGCAGCAACATTATCTACAGATTTTACTTTGTTGCTCAAAATCGTTAAAGACCCGAAAGGTATTGTTGTCAAGCTGTCCGATGTTTATTTTGGAACAAATATTATAATTGTGTTCATATTTCTTTCAAAAATATTTAGTAAATATAGTTAGAAATTACTTCCTGAATAGACAAATCATCATCCTTGAGAACCTGGGAAATATCAAAAGGGATGTTCGCAAGGATCGATCTTAGGACCATTGATGTGGGATTTGGAATTCCAGCCGTGTTAAGAAAGATTAAACTAATTAGAGGAAACTGAACGCGTATTTGCTTTTGCTGATGATTGACTGTAATAATCTCAGCAAACTCTCGAACAGAATTGGAAAGAAGAGCAGCACAAATTATAAACGAATTCCTTGATTGGTTTGGATAGTCTAAACTAAAAATCTCAGAGGAAAACGAAATACATGATTTTTGGAACTAAATTATTAAGAGGTCCAATAATTAAAATAGGTAACAGTAAGATCGAGAGGGGATTGAGAGAGTTAGGGATTATGATAAATAATAAATTAAATTTTGGAGAGCATATTAATTATGTTACTCAAAAGGGTCATAAAGTAACTAATAAGCTCATTCCATTGGCTCAAACATATTATAGACTACCGCGAAAATTAATTAAGAGTTATCAGGAGGTAATCCTAAGCGCCTCGATGAACTATGCTTCTAGTGTATGGTCACATCTATTAATAAAGAATAATTCCTTAAAAGCAAAAATAAATCGCCCACAAAGAAACCTTTTAATTCGACTCGGTGGCGCCTTTAGCACGACACCGAACAGCGCACTTTTTATTTTGATGGGTTTTAAACCAATGTATTTAACAGTAATCCAGAGAGCAACGTATTGGTATATATATATATATATATATATATATATATATATATATATATATATATATATATATATATATATATATATATAAAGATAATTTAAATAAAGCGAAAGAATTTTTAGGACCAAAGTAGTAAAACCAGATAAAATAGAAAGACAAATTCAACAAAAATGGATACAGGACTGGCAAGTATACAAAACATCAAAAATATTATTCTCATTTATTCCAGACATTAAGACACGACTCAAATGGAATTATTTCAGTCCCACCCCAAAAAAGACTAATCAATTTCCTATCAAAACATGGTCCCTACATAACCCATCTTTATAGAATCAATAAGAAAGAACATGATAGATGTGAGTGTGAAGAACAAGGTACACCCAAACACAGTGCTCTGTGGTGCCCGTTGCTGGAGGAGCACTTGCGAATTCATGACCAAATTAAACAGAAAGATATTAAAGTTATCTTGGAAAATGAAGAAGATTATAAAATCCTGGCAGATGTAGCAGTGGAATAGTCAGAACTATGCAGAAAAACCATTTCACAGAGAAAACACCAACTAAATGGACATGAAATATGGAAATGGAATGAATAAGGATCCCTCCCTCCTGGATCGGAGGAAACTTCTGAAAGTGCAGGATCTCCGCGCGCCGAAGAGAGAGGTTTGAAGGATGGTGTGTGAGTACCTAGAGCATTATCGGTCTTTGTGAGCGATGGTGATGGAATGAGTGTCAAATCCAGAGCCTGGGAAATATATATATTACCATATAATAGAAACAATTACATAAAATAATATCGCAAATTGTGACATGAAGACTCGGAAATAGAGCATCATCTCGAAGCTGCTTCGCGATTCGGTTACAATAGCGTGCGACTTCCGGTCCGTGTGTACACCGCAGCGGGACACAACTGACCAGGGCTCGCAGTAAGTGCTCCGAGTGGATCCTGGGCCTCATGCGGATAATCACGGTCCGTTTTTGATGTGCAAAGTGAATCAAGATCAATGAATAATACATCTACATTAACAATAAAGCCATAATCATATTTTTTTAAAAAAATGATTGAACCAACTTTAGCGATATGACACTTAAGTGTATTATAGAAAAGTGTAGTGTTTAGTGAAGTGATGTGTATATAGTGATTATTAACCACACGGGGGAAATCGTGACACAGGAGAGGAACACACACAGATGAAAATCATTTAGGTGAGAACCAAGAATAGGTAAGAGAATCAGCAGTAAGGAGACACCGAAATTATCTGACTGGAGATCAGAGGATAACAGGAAAAAATTCATGTTATTTTAATTAACTCTTTATAAACAATAAGACGAAAATAGAAAATGTAGGTTTTGGAGAAATATTAAACAATCGTTAACTTAATATACATGATAATTTAGATGGTGGCTAGATAGTAATTAATTTTTGTTAAATGACATGATAATAAAATTAGGTAGGAATTAGATAGTAATCAAGTTTTTGTTAATTAATATGTATGATTGATTAGGTAGGATTAGATAGTTCAAGTCCTTTTTGTTTTTGTTCTCGGTTTTGAAATTTTGTTTTGTTTTGTTTTGTTTGTTCACTGTTGTTGGATACGGTACTGAGTGTTGTGGTTTTGTTCTTCCCACTTTTTTCCTTGTTCCTTTCTTCCTAACAATTATCGCAGATAAAGGATGATGGAAAAATCTAAAGAAAAATAAAATGCGATGATGATAACAAGTTTCGGCTAAAGTTTTCAGATGCCGAAACTGAACAGGCAGATCTGAGCATTAAAAAAAAAAAAAAAAAAAAATCACGTGTGAGTTTCTAATGTGAGTTTCTAATGTGTTTCTTTTAAGAGAGATATTTAATTTTAACAAGTGGGGACAAAATGACAAACCCAACTCCTTGGGGAGTTCGAGTTACAAAAAATATCGATTACGTGTTGTTTGCCACAACTCGAGTTTTGTGTTGTTTGCCACGGTATTGTTCTCTCTGATTTATCTTATATCATTAGATTTATAGAAAATCGACTCATAAATTGAGGGTTGCCAGATGACTATGTTATAACTAGAGACCGGATGTTTAGGCACTAAAAACCTGGAAAATAGGCAGGCAAATAGGCACTTAAAATTTAAAAAATAGGCAGTAAAATAGGCATTAAAATGTAACTCGAAATAATGAAGATAAATACTCAATACCATTAAAAAATAGATTCAAGTCATAGATAATGTTCAAAGAATATAGAAACATACCTGTTTGTTAAATAATATCTTCTTTTACTGTGTATACAAAAACGAGGTATGTTATGTATTGCACATACTGGGTGAATCTGAAAGATGTGCACATACTTCGGGAGGTGATTCGGGACATCAAAAAAAGACAAAAAGTGCTGTTGCCTGTTGTCGAATTCTGCGTCGTGTTCGAGTGATAGGGGTGTCAAATTGGAATCGAAATCGAATCCTGACAATTGGAACGGGACATAAAGATGCGCACATACTTCAGATGATGATTCGTGAAATTCAAGAGGACTTTTATCTTCTTTTCATGTCACGAACCATCTCCCGAAGTATGTGAACATCTTTGAAGTTCATCCTGTATATATATTGTAACGTACCACGAGCTTGTGTTTACAAACACATAATATAAGTAAATATGTGTGTATTATGTTACGTAAATTATATATTTTCCCAATGAAGGCTTATTTTGAAGAAAATGCATAGAATAGGCAATATTAGGCACTAAAGCAATTATTTAGGCAGTAAAGGTCGAAATAGGCAAAATAGGCAAAATAAAATTGGCTTAAATCGAAACTATAACCCCCCATATAAACTTTAAAACGTTATTTTTGATCATATCTTTAATATTAAAGAATAGGCATTTTGCCTAACATCCGGTCTGTAGTTATAACAATCAAATCCACTATATTTATCATATAAACAGAATACATACAATAGAAACGGTGCAAAAAAACATGGTTACTGCTTCTATTCTGTAAACATAGTTTTGTGTATTCATTAGATATTTCTCTACAAAGATATTTTAGAAATGTTTTAGTTTATTATCAAAATCTAAATTATATCTGCATGCTCAATTTCGTATCGTGACTTTATCCATTAGCTATTTTAGTGTATTTATGTTTTTGTTCGTTTGACATTAGACAGGACTCGATCGCTTATTAATTTGTGTTTTAATGAGTTTGTTTGGGCTAATTCTATTGAAATATGTGCGGTGGCTCAGTGGTAGAGCATTTACTTCTGGTGCTCTGGTTCGATCCCAGCTCGCTCCAAGTGGACTTCATGATAGGAAACACCGTGTGTGTGGGTTTTCTGAGGGTTCTTCAGTTTCCTCCCACTTTATTCATTCTACCATTTCATTCTTTTTTCATGATCATCGTCTGCTTTAGCCTAGCCGGCAGAACCGTGGGACGTAAAACTGAAAGATACATTTCATTTTCTAATGAGATATTCGCAAAGCTCACTTCGCACGACCTGGAATCTAACTGGAGACCCTAAGCACCAGAGATGAATGCTTTACCACTGAGCCACGTCACAAAATGTCAACTGTAACACATCTTTCTCACCTCAACTATAGTTGGTGAGTAACATGGAAGTTTTAAAACTTTTCTCTTCCTTGGAAGAGCTGTTTTATACTTTGATAGGGTCTCTTCTTCGTAGGCCTATATGTCATCAACTTCGAGCTTCGTAAATGTTAATTTACGAAGTTCGAAGTTGATGTCATATAGCCCTTCTGCTATTTCTAACCCGTTTCTATATCCCGCAGCAGGTTTTCTATAGGGTTAATATACTACAGAGAATTTATGCACCCAGAAGCACGAAAGAAAGTGATGATTAAAATTTCATATTTGGTTCTTAGTCTTAGGCGTCTCCTATAAGAATGCGGAATGATTTGCAGTAGACAAACACGATGTCAGCCAAGGTCAGCTTTTGGAACCGATCGCCAAACAGGGCCATTTCGAGCATGAAGTGTGATGGTGGAACTACGAGGGAGTAATTCACTTTAAGTTCATTGTTGACGGTTGTACGATCAATGCTGATCTTTGTTCCAAACAGTGTGAACGGATATATGGTGCACTACACAAAAAATATCCTCATTAGCGAACCGAAAGCTTGCTCTCTTGCAACAGAATAACGCAAAACCACACTCGCCTCAAAAAAAACGCAATAAAAACCTCAGGATCTTGATTGCACCAAGCTAATACCATATCTGCATATACATGTAGCTCAAAAATTGTATCTATGAGCATATAGTGAGCGTGTTTTGTGAAGGACACTTATTTTGCTCTTAATATTCATATAATTACGCAGCAAAAGAAATCTTGGAAAAGTAGCCGAAGATAATGTTTTACGCCTCCCTCCCACCAAAAAAACTGGTCTATTAAATTATTGAAATACAACAGAGAAGTTACAACATAGATAGCAAATATTACAATAACATTTTGTAGACTTCCGTTGTAGACAAGTATATACATATAAATTTAGATACATAATATCCTAACTATATATCATACTACATGAACTGACATAAAATAAAGGGGTACTTTCGGTTGACGTGGAAAGTTGAAATAGGGCATGACTGTAGCTGTTCAGGGCTAACGGCAGGAAAATTGCCAAAACTGAATATTTTTAATTTTGGGGGGGTCTAAAGGGGGATGATGAATTTCCCCATGTTATTTAAAAGGGCCATATTTTGGACATGTATTCTCATATTTTAGGTACTTGGAATTGGAATTTAAAAAATTGAAATTCGGTATGCTTGTGCGTTTTCATTAGCAACTAAATCTGCTTTATCCGTTTTCCGCCAATTACGTTTTCATTTATCCAACTGAATCACCAAAAATAAAAATTTCCAACTTTTGAGTAGTATTATGGGGAACTGAAAATATCTTCCCCATATTCTTTATATGTTACATCTTCTACATCCCAAAATGTTTAGGCACTTACGGCAAAATTAGAATGATGGAATTTGGCATGACTGTAGCCCTCCGTGAAAAACCCACAGGAAAATTGCCAAAAATGAATATTTTTAATTTTTATAGAATCTAAAGGACGATGAAGAAATTCCCATGTTATTCAAATCAACGTGTTCTTGGGATACAAAATTGCATCTTATAGATAGTCGAAATACGAAAAAAAAACTTGAAATTTGGCACAATTGTGCGTTTAAGAGGTGCGAAGCCATAGGCTGAGTTAACGTGTGGATCAGCGTGCAAAGTCCCCAGCTGGGTAAAATTCAGAAAATGTTAAAAGCAAATGCACGAAATTCACTCCTGATGCAAAAGCTGTTACATAAGATACGGGATGCTGTAGGAGGAGCAAACGCGGGAACTCGGGGCGAAGCCTCAGCTAGCCAAATAACTCTCTATAAAAAAACAGATAATAACTAACTAACTCTATGGCCTATGGAACCCGGAGGTTCAATGCCGCGTTCACAAAAGCTCTCCACTGACTTTTATCCTTAGCTGACTGCATCCAGTTTCTACTTTGTATTCCAATCTCTGCGAGATCCATCTTAATATTGTCCTCCCATCTGCGCCTAGGTCTTCCTAATGGTCATTTTCCGATTGGTCTTCCTGTCAAGATTTTGAAAGCGTTTCTACTTTCTTCCATTCTAGCTACATGACCCACCCACCTAAGCCTCCTAGACTTGACGACCCAAACAATGTTGGGTAAACCATATAAATTATGTAGTTCCTCGTTATGAAGTTTCCGCCATTCCCCATTCCCGTTCCTCTTGAGTCCGAATATTCGTCTCAGGATCTTGTTCTCAAATACTTTCAGCCTATGTTTTTCCCTCAGAGTAAGTGACCATGTTTCGCAGCCATACAAAACAACAGGCATGATTATCGTTTTGTATATTTTAAGCTTCAAATTCCTCGACAGAATTCGCGACGACAAGAGATTTTGAACCGAATAGTAACACGAATTCCCTGCTTTTAGTCGACATTTAATTTCTCCGTGAATATGGTTTTCCTCTGTCAATATTGATCCTAGATATTTGAAACTATCCACTTTATCAAAAGTATTATTTAATATCTTAACGCATCCATAATTTGCTGTATACCGGTCCCGACGCATTTCCGTGTATTTAGTTTTCTCTGCATTTACTTCTAAACCCATGTCCCTGCAAGCGTTTAATAAGATCTCTGCATTTCTTTCCATTGTTCTCCTATCATCACCTATTAAATTTACATCATCAGCATATGCCATACCCTGGTGAATACCGTTCAACTGTAGGCTCTAGTTGCTATCTTTGATTTTCCTTATAGCGTATTCCAGAACGAAGTTAAATAATAATGGCGACAACGCATCTCCTTGTTTCAGGCCATTTTCGACGTGAAAGCTCGTGGACAAAAAATTTCCTACCCGGACTTTACTTTGGGATTCATTTAAACATATCTTAATTAATCTAATTAGATTTCTCGGTATTCCAAGTTCTGTAAGAACGTTGTATAATGTTTCTCTCCTAACCGAATCGTACACCTTGCTAAAATCAATAAATAGTTGATGTACCGGGGTATTGTATTCCCACTTTTTTTCTAGTATTTGGCGAATGGTAAATATTTGGTAGATAGTTGATCGATTTCGTCTAAACCCGCACTGATAATCTCCAATAATTTCATCTACGTATGGGGTCAGTCTTGCTAATAGAATATTTGAAAGGATTTTATAGGATGTTGACAGAAGAGAAATGCCTCGATAATTATTACAGTCAGTTTTGTCGCCTTTCTTGTGAATTGGAACAATGATTGATTCTTTCCACTCTTGTGGCAATTCTTCCTTGTTCCAGATAAGGAGAGTGGGTTTGTGTATCTTGTTCCACAATATTTCGCCTCCAGCTAAAATTAACTCAGCCGGAATTTCATCTACACCCGGAGATTTGTGTTTCTTTAATTTCTTTATAGCGGTTTCTACTTCTATTCGATTGGGTTCTGGAATATACAGTTCTGCGATGTGTATCTCCTTTTCTCCACGCACACTAGTTTTTGGTTGCATGTTAAGCAAATCATCAAAGAAATCTTTCCATCTATTTAAGATGCTATCCGTGTTAGTGAGAACTGTACCGTCAGATTTCTTTAATATATAAGCACGAGGTTGATAGCTTTTCTTAAATTCGTTGATTCCCTCATACATGTCCCGGATGCTTTTAATTTACTATTATCTTTTCAAGTTCCTTAATTTTAGCTTTCAAAAGTCGCGTTTCTTTGTTCTAAAAGTTTTGGAAGTTTCCCGCCTGATATCTGCGAAATTTTGTGTAGTTATTTCATTCGGATTTTGTAGCCACCGTAATTTTGGCTGTTTTCTCTTCTCTGCTAGTTTTATGCATTCCTGGTCGAACCATGGTTTGTTCCTACGTACTTCCGCGTGTCCCAATTTATCTTTTGCTGAAATTTTAATGCTATCTCTAATTTCAATCCAGGTATCCTCAACACTAGTGCACTCCGAATCTTCTAAAGCCGAGAATCTATTCGAAACTTCAATCTGGTATTTCTCTCTTACCTTGCTCTCTTCTAATTTCTTTAAATTGAATCTCTCCGTTTTCGGACAATGAATATTACCTTTATTCAACGATAACCTCTCTCGTATTATCGCTGCTACCAGGTAGTGGTCAGTGTCACAATCAGCCCCTCTAAACGACCGGACATCAATTATACTAGATTGCTTTCTTCTATCTACTAAAACGTGATCAATTTGATTATGTGTTTTCCCGTCTGGTGATGTCCAAGTGTATTTATGAATGTCGCGATGTGGGAATTTTGTACTCTTCACGATTAGATTTTTGGATGTTGCAAAGTTCATGAGTCTAACACCGTTGTTATTACTTTCCTTATGCAGACTTTCGTTCCCTATAATCGGTTTGAAAATATCCTCTCGTCCTACCTTAGAATTGAAATCCCCTAATAGAATTTTCATATGGTATCGCGGGAGTTGGTCAAATGTCCGTTCCGCTTCTTCGTAAAAACTGTCTTTTATATCGTCACCCTTATCTTCAGTTGGGGCATGTACATTTAAAACAATAATATCACACCACCGTCCCTTAAGAGTAATAAAAGAAAGTCTGTCAGTAACAAATTCAACCCGTTTAATTGCTGGTAATATACGTTTATGAACGAAAAACCCTGTTCCTAACTGGTGACTTTTATTTCCTTCCCCGTAAAACAACGTAAAATTTCCGGAATTCACAGATCCATTTCCTTCCCACCTAACTTCCTGAACTCCTACTACGTCCATCCTGTATTTATCTAACTCACTCGTTACGGATTTTAACGCGCCTGCCCTATAAAGACTCCTAATATTCCATGTTCCAAATCTCATGTCCATTTTCTTTTGCTGACGTCGTGCCAAGTTATCAGTCCTTGTCCGAGGCTTTTGTGAATATTTCTGAACAAGTGCTTTTTTCTTACAGGATGAGGTTGTTAGCCTTACTCAAAGCCCCAAGCTGGAGGACCACTCCTAGTCGGCTGTCCCCGACTGCTTATTCAGTATATTCGCAGCTAACCTCTATATCTAGAGGCCTTCTCCTCGATTCGCAACCTGAGGACGCGCCATGCCGTGGTGACAGGAACCCACGTTAAAGAGATAATAACACAAAAGTAAAATATAAAAGAAAGCAAATAATTTATATTATTCGAAAGAAATTGGATAAGTCCAAATTTTTTTTCAATTTACATACTTCATTCTTTATATAAAGGGAATGATAATTCCATATTCCTCATACTTACATAGTATTGAACATACATATTATTTCAAGAATGATAGAGCTTTCGATTCCTGAAGTCCCATCATCTACTTCTGGTCACTATGGCTTGCAAACAATAACTTGATATTTGGTCTCCTGTATGAGATAAAAGTTACCATGGTGAGTGAACCAGTTAGTTTAAGTCAGGCGATTAATACATTAACTTGGAGTAGACGCTACTTCTGTAATACTGCTCCAATTTCTTAATCTTATAAGAAGTGATTCTCCTTTAACAGTGTAGAACTTCGAAAGACTAACAAACTATCCGAATACAACATTCAAATTTGAAGTAGTATATCTATAGCTACTGATTGCAGAGTAATAAGATCAAAGATAGAACCTGTTCCTCCAGCGTTGAATCAATAACAAAAGACCATTATTGTTCCTGTTTTATGACGATAAAGGTTGTAATCAAAATTCGTCAATTTGAACCACTTTCGGTTTGAATAGAGAGTTAACAGAAAAGACGGAACTTATTCTGGCAAGAGAAGCAGTTTATTGCAATTAATTCAAGTTACCAGGAATAAGTTCCATGGTAAGTTGAATCAATTGCAATAAACTGCATCTCTTGCCAATTTTGCTGTATGGAAATGAATACTAAACCGGAAGTAATAATAAATTTTAACCACTTCCGATTTTGGTAAAGTATCGTGGATAGTCATGATAAATGTTGTCTTGAGACGCTGAATCATTTACCAAAACAAAAAAAAAGTTGTCTCTTATCTGTTACCGTTTCGTTCTATGCCGACGAACGTTAAGACCTGAACTGGATAATTCTGTGTTTCGGATTGTGATGGTATGTTCTTTTGAGACCTTAAATTGTTTGTAGAAAAGCGCTTGTCACTATCTAATAGGTCTACCATTTTTATTCTATGGTGATAAATGTTGAAACCGGCCGAAGTACCTTCTCTTCTCTTTGCATTGCCCCAGCAGTGCGCCTTTGGGCCAGATAATATTTGCACTTGCTTTCTACTTACTGTTGCCAGTTCGCTTTCTCAACCCCTTTCAAATTTACTAAATCGCTGTTTTGCAGAAGGTGTCTTTCCCACCATTTGGAAGAGAGCTAATATAACTCTATTCATAAGTCTGGTAAGAATAAAAATGATGTGTCCTGTCGACCTATCTCTTTATTATCACCTCTCTCACTCGTTTGTGTAAAGATAATCAAAAACAGGATCTTTCAATTTGTTGCTTCATTTATAAACTCCTCACAACACGGCTTTTTGCCAGGAAAATCTTTTGTTACTAATTTATCTGTTCCTCTGTCCGATGCTGTGGACAGCATCTCAGAGAATTCTTAACTCGATATTTTGTATTTGGACCTGGCTAAGGCTTTCGATTCCCTTCCACACCATCTTCTTATACACAAACTCAATTCTAGATTCAATTTACATGGCAAATTGCTTAGTCTTCTGGAAACCTATCTCAGTAATAGAACACAACGAGTTTGTTTCAGGTTACTTTTCTGATTTTAATCCCGTAACTTCTGGAGTTCCTCAAGGCAGTGTTCTGGGTCCACTTCTATTCCTATTATACATGAACGATCTGCCTTCTTTGTTCACAAACAGCTCTACCAATATTATTCTATTCGCTGATGATTGCAAACTCTACAGACAAGTTCAATCCCAGTTCGATGCGCTTGCTCTTCAACATGATGCTTCAATTCTTCTCAACTGGTGTAACTCTTGGAAACTTAACTTAAACATCGAAAAATGTGCTTCTGTTGCGATTTCCCTTTTTTAAAAAAAACTATAAAACATATTTACAAAATTGGTCATAAGAACATAAATCCTGTCTCCTCCTTCAGAGATCTTGGTGTTATCATTGACAGTAAGCTTACTTTTGCGGATCATATAGGCACAAAGTCTTGTACTGCTATGAGAAAACTGGGACTCCTTTATCGCTTCACTGACGTAAAAAATCCTAATTCCTTAAGCTTGTTCTATAAGTCATATGTTGCTCCCACTATTGAGTACTGTTCTACTATCTGTTCTATGGCCTACCCTACTCATTTTTAGAAAAATAAATTCCGAAATTTTTTTTTTTTTTTTTTTTTTTTTAGCAATTGTATCCTACCGAGTACCTCACCTCCGTACACTTCCAAAAAATTACGTTTTAAAATCCCTCAATATCAAACCTCCCCTAGTGAGAAACAAAATTTCTGACCTAATATTTTTGCAAAAAATTGTAAATTGCCACATACTGTATGATGTAAACAGTTGTTAAGTCATCAATTTTCGCGTACCCGCTAGAACAACACGGTATTGTGATCTCTTTTACACTCAAGCGGCGAGAGTTAATATTGTCCAATGGTCCCTTCTAAACCGAATTGTCAGTACCTATAATCAGTTTCCAGAAACTGTAGATATCAAGTGAGAGATATCACTTGAAACTGTGTTTCAAGTGAGTATACGTTCAGATCATCTATAAATAAGCTTTTTTTTTTGTAATGTCGCTGTTGTGTTGTACTATCTTGACCCCAAATTGTTATTGAATTGTTATGTTATCAAATTGTTAAAATGTTTCAGTGTAAAATGGCCTAGTGCTGTATCTGAAACCTGTTATAAATAAATAAATAAATAAATAAATATTGTTAATTTAACCACTTCTGCGTTGAACAAAGGGTTAAAGGAAGAAACTGAATCTATTCTTGGGACGCTCAACCAGCCATAAAAAAAATGCATTTCGTTATCTCTTACCTGTTTGCTCTATGAAGATCAGTATTGAAAGTGGAAATAGTATAAGGTTATAAATTAGGGTTATATAAACCGCTTGTGCTATATATTACAATTTTTGTTCTACGGCGATGTATTGAAACCACAAATGGCTCATTTGAACCACTTCGAGTTTAACTAAGGGTAAATGAAGGAGATGTGATCTGTTCTTGGGACAATGACTCCATTGCTGAAAACCACATCTCGATATCTTTTACCGTTTTTTGCTCTGTGGAAATCAGTATTGAAACTGGAAGTAATATTAAATTTGAACCACTTCCGTTTAGTAGTGTTTGGCATCGTCATAGTACGTTGCTTTGAGGTATTAATAACCTTCTCCTAAATACAGATAAAACAGTCGCAATGAACTTTCGTTTTCCAGGAAATAATACATCCTTCCCTTCGCTAAACATTAATGGAAAACAAATTGAGTATTCTAATGCAACAAAATTACTTGGTGTTTACATCGATGATGATTTGTCTTGGCAAACCCATGTTAAAACATTAAATAAAAAATTGACTACTTTATGTTTTGCGTTCTTCAGGTTACGAGATACAGTTTCACGAAATAGCTTATTATCGATATACTATGCAAAAGTCCAATCACTCCTTAGTTTTGGAATTATCTTTTGGGGGTCAGCCGCATGCAGTCAGGAAACATTTCGGATACAAAAGAAAATACTACGAATAATATTCAGTCTAAATAAAAGAACATCATGTAAACAAATATTTAGATCACAAAAAATTTTAACCCTTCCAAGCCTATACATATATAAATGTATACACTTCGTGAAACAAAACAAACAAATGTTTATACAAACAAGAGATATTCATGCATACAACACGCGGCAATTAAACGACATTTACGTAGTACAACAAAATTACTCCAAGTACCAAAAAATGTGTATTTAAATTGTACGAGACTTTATAATATGTTACCATCACATTATAAAGAGGTAAATTTTAATACCCAAAACAAAATTCGTACTCTGTTACTTTCTAAAGCATATTATTCAGTTCAGGAATTTGCAAATGATAACGATGTATGAATATGATGTAATTATGTAATAAATTTAACATGTGATGTTTCTTATAATTTTGTACTTGAAATGGTGTAATAAGCTGTAATTACAATTTGATTTATATGCATGACAACTGTAGAACTTATAGGAGATACTCTCCATATTATAAGTCAAAACAGGCAAAATAAATAAATTAATTAATTAATTAATTAATTAAATCGTTTTAAAAAAACGGTTTGAAATGAATTTTTAGAGATAGTTATCCACTACCTCGAACTAGCACTTTATGATAGTTAGTTGATTAAAATGCATATCCTGAGATATCGGAAGGTAATGCATATCCTAAAGGGGATCGAAAATAATGTATATGCTAAATATCCGAAAAATTAAGTATCACACGAGACCGACAAGTTACGAAGATGTAGCCCAGTAAATAAATTCCTCTTTTAACATTATACAATATAATGTGTACCAGCATTTTAAACATTTCGGCTCCAAGGGAAAGGAGGCAATTTGTAATCCCTCACGGAAGAACGGCTGACTCATTTAAAGTGAATTTTAAAACATAGTTAATACCCCTCAAGCTGATTTTTTGTTATCGTAGCTCCTTCGTTCAAGAGCGTAGCTTATCCTAAGGGAAGTACAGGGAATCAAATTTTATGGCAAAAATAAAATATATCTTATGCGTTGTTCTCATAACAGTTTCATTGAAATATGTGTCTTAAAAGAGGGGGAGAGGGGTCAAAATAATTTACTTCTTTTGCGAAGACACCTCTCCCCATAAAATCCAATAAACTGATTTACTATTCATTGAACCAAATATTACATTCTTGCCTCAAATGTACTATTCTTTCAACCAAATATTCCTTTCTCCCCTCAAATGTACTATTCTTAAATCAATTTTTTTTTTTTTCTCCACTCAAATATACAGGACAGTGGGGCAAGATGGCGAACGGGGCAAGTTAATGAATCAATCATATCTGCTAGCATGTGTATGATTTCAGGCTGGAAACTTATTCAGCAGTTGATAACCTTGAGGCTTCACACTCAGACGGTAGTTTTACAAATACGGAGATTGAGTCTTGTACAACAGGTACGAACATATATATTTTTTTTTTTTATCTATTTTCAGTTTATTTTTCAGAGAAGTAAAAATGTTTCTACATATTTAGATATTTATAGAATTCATTGCTTGGAATAGTGCACGAACCCACTGTTTATCGTAGTACTTACTGACAGAGTTTTACAACAGAACAGCCCTTTGTTTGAGAGCATGTGACTATTTTTGAAAAAAATTAGGGATGCGCACAAGACAAGATTTGTGGCTGTCTCGTCTCGAAAATGTGATGCAAAATTGGTCTCGACTCGAAAATTGTATATTTCTCTATTGGAAGAGCCGTGTCTCGACTCGAATTTTGTCAGGAAAATCCTGTCTCGACTCGTCTCGTGCGCATCCCTAGAAAAAATGGCGTTGCGGGACAAGTTGACTGAAGCCTGAGGGGTAAGTTGACGATTCGTCAACTTGTCCCACTCGCTTTAACCAAACCTTTGCTTAGAAGAAATTAAGTTATTCCACTATTGATGTGTGTGAAATAAAATAATAGTGTATTTTTTTTTTATTTGCACAGTGTAGTAAACTTAGTTCAAATTCCACCGTTATATTATGTAACCTTATTGTTCTGTTGTCATCTGTACAATTTTTGTTTATTTATTTATTTATGTGGGCTTTAGTTACAATTTTTTTTTTTTTAATTTCTCCATTCCAGTTTACGTTCTTAAAGAAAATGGTAAGAACTTAGAAACGGAAAAGCGAAAGAGGAATGCATGGCTCATGAGACCATGAAACATGAAAAATACTTTGAATGCTATTAAGAGTGGTTTCTCGATCAATGATGCAGCCGCAGAAGAATATGAAGTAACGAAGCTATGCTGCGAAGATGTTATAAGAAGAAAAATCAGGTAAGTTTTCAATATGTGCAGTGTTTCATAAGGTATATTAAAAAAGAAAGAAAAAAGTTGGTTACTTCCTTGTCAGTCGAAAACAGTACTCTAACACATAAGCAGAATGAAATTATATGGCTCATAGGCATATAGTAATAATAATAATAATAATAATAATAATAATAATAATAATAATAATAATAATAATAATAATAAAACAGTAAACAGTGGCGTTGCCAAATATTTTCTGGGGATTTTAGCACCTTAGGGTATGGTTATGCCGAACTCACCTTTTCCATTTTTATATCTCGAATCAACCTTCATTAACAGCATGTTTATGCCGAGTTAGCAATCCATTTTCCTGATTTAGAAAAAGAATTAGAGTTTGGAGCTAAAGCTTCAAAGAGTGCTCTGCGACTCAGGCAAAATCAGCACATTTTAACGTTTGCGGTGGCGGTGACTGTGCCCTGCAACCCTGCTTTAAATGAGTGAGTAGCAAATATGAGACAAATAGTAGTGACTTCAGTCTATTTCCGGCCAACAAGATCATAATAATTTTGAACTTGCTTGCATAGCTCTTTCAGCTGAGTTCAACGACTATGATTTAATTTTCTAAAACGGGTCTTTATGGGACAAATATTCCAGTTCAATAAACCTTCGGGTTCTGCCGAGGGAAGAAAAGAGAAAGAAATATAAATCTTTAGTGTAGAGTAACAGTTACCGGTATTTTGTTAGTTCTAGTTTATGAAAATATAATGTTTCTATGCTCTGTACGTCTCCTACACACTGAATCAATTTAATGAGAGAAGCGAGATTAGAATAATCAAACGCACATCTTAATTGCTGGATTTTAATTCATTCACTTTGCAGATTACTTAGAATTAAACTAAAAAACCGAGGTATTATGTTTGTCTTTGCAGGCTTTTCCAGTCCATGGTGGAAGATATTGAGTTGTTTTTACTCCTGACGAAGAACAGCTATTTGTGAGTTATGCAATCGAAATGCACAATACAAGTTACGGGCTGACAAATTCCACTATACGGGAACTTGCGTGTCAATTTGCATTGAGGAATAGGATACCTCATCCATTTGACAATAATACTAAAATGGCAAGTAAGGGCTGGCTGAGTAATTTCGTACGTAGGGGTCCTAACTTGATACTTCAAAATTCGAATGCGATCAGTATTGGAAGAATTTTTGGCTTAATAGGGAGCAAGTGAACATTTTTTTTATAAGAATCTAAAGAAGTTAATGGAAGAGAAGAAGTTCATATCTTAACGCATTTACAACGCCAATGAATTATTCCTTACTACTGTTTCGATCAAAATGCATGAAGTTTTAGTTCCAAAAGGCTGCAAAACAGTCGCAAGGTTGTGAGTGATGAGTGAGGTCAATCTGCTACAGTTATGTGTTGTATGAGTGCAGGAGGAGTGGAGTGTATGAGGTGCAATACTCCAACCTCGAGTTTTAAGCGAAAAGTTCCCAAATAAGAACTAGGTAATGGAGCTCCTCCTGGTACCTATGTTTATTTTCTGTATTATGTTGGATAAACGCTCAGTTATTTGTGAAATAGTTACAACACTTTATTCATTATTCGTCTCCAACTGAAGAGAACCCTGTTCTTCTGATCATAGGTAACCATGAGCCACATGTGTCCTGTGCAGTTATTGATTTGTGTCGTCAACATCATGTCACAATGTTACGTCTCCCTCCACACATGACACACAAATTCCAACCCCTTGATGTTTGTTTCTACAGTCCCCTTAAAGCATACTTCTCTCAATTTGTCGAAGAATGGCTAATAAGTCATCCAGGAAGAAAAATAAGAGATTGTCACTTTGCTCTTCTTTTTGCAAACCTCATTTGAAAGTAGCTTCTGTCGGCATAACAGTAAAAGCAGTTAAAACTACTGGCATCTTCCATTTTAATTCAAATTTATTTTCTGATGTCGACTTATTACCTTTGACAACAATATATTATCAAATTCCAGTTGCAGAAGAAAATAAACACAATGACAATAGATATGGTGAAACCAGTGGCACAAGAAGATCAGCATACTGAACAAAATATAAACAGCGATTGTACTTGCAAAAGAAAAGTCATAACTTTAGCAATAATCACTTCAAAAGAAAATGAACACAATTACAATAGAAATGAAATGAAACCTTTAAGTTTAACGTCCCACGGTTATGCCGGTTAGGCTAAAGGAGACAGTGATAATGAGAAATGAGTGAAATAGTGGAATGAAGAAAGTGGGAGGAAACGGGAGAACCCGGAGAAAACCCACGCACACGGTGTTTGTCCACCACAAAGTTCACTTGGCGGGGGCTGCGATCGAACCCGAGACCCCAAGCACCAGAGGTGAACGCTCTACCACTGAGCCACCGCGGCCCCACAATTACAATAGAGTAAACATAATTCAGAAACCACTAACACAACGAAAGGATCAACATACTGGACGTAACTCAAACTCAAACATAATCTGTGTTACTCCAAAAACCATAAAGCCAGATCCTAAGCAGCTAAGAGCATTAGTGTTGATGATCCGCAATCCTCAACTTCTAGAATGAACACCAGAATAAACTACAATTTGAACACAGAAAATTGGGAATGTGTTGACTGTGAAGTACTTTATGTTTCATCACCTCATGAAGACTGGATACAGTGTTCCAGATGTAAAGGCTGGTGACACAAATTGTGCAGTGATTATGAGGGAGGCAAGTTGGTGTGCGATGCGATAGTGTGTTAATTTCCACTATTAGGTAACATTTGTTAAACTGATTGTGGTGCTTTCTCAGGTTTGTATTGTGATATTACTGTTACGTCAACTTGCCCCACAGTGTTAGTCATCTTGCACCACCTGTTGACTATTTCGGTACATTATTGAATAATGTGATGTATCTGACCTCCCTTTTCTTTGAGAATGTTAGTATTTCAAGGAATTAATGTAGACACTTTAGTGAATCATACTCGTAAGTTTTCTACGTTTTCGCTTGTAAACACATGAATAATAAATTAATGAATATTTTCTTCGTCATCTTGCCCCACTGCTCTGTACTATTCTTTGATCGAAATATTCCATTCTACACTCAAATTTACTATTCTTTCAAACAAATATTTCTTTCTCCATTCAAATTTACTATTCCTTTAACCAAATGTTCCATTCTATCTTCAAATTTACTATTCTTTCAACAAAATATTAATTTCTGCCGTCAAATTTACTACTCGTTCAACCAAATATTCCTTATCAAAGTTACTATTTTTCAATCAAATATTTCTTTCCCTCTAAAAATGTACTATTCTTTCAACCAAATATTCATTTCTCCCCTAAAATTTACTATTCACTCAACTAATATTACTATCTACCCTAAAAATTTACCATTCTTTCAACCAAATATTTCTTTCTCCCCTCAAATTTACTATTCTTTCAACCAAATATTCATTTCTCCCTTAAAATTTAATATTCACTCAACTAATATTACTTTTTCCTCTAAAAATTTACTATTATTTCCACCAAGTATTTCTTTCTCCCCTTAAATTTACTATTCATTGAACCAAATATTTCTTTCTCACCTCAAATTTAATATTCTTTCAATCAAATATTCCTTTCTCCCTCAAATATAGCATTTTTTTCAAGCAAATATTTCTTTCTCCACTAAAATTTACTATACATTGAACCAAATATTCCTTTCTCACCTCAAATGTACTATTCTTTCAACCAAATATTCCTTTCTCACCTCAAATGTACTATTCTTTCAAACAAATATTCCTTTCTCCCCTTAAATTTACAATTCATTGAACCAAATACTTCTTTCTCACCTCAAATGTACTATTCTTCCAACCAAATATTCCTTTTTACACTCAAATTTACTATTCATTGAACCAAATATTCCTTTCTCACCTCAAATTTACTATTTTTTCAACCAAATATTCCATTATACACTCAAATTTACTATTTTCTCAACCAAATATTCCAGTCTACACTCAAATGTACTATTCTTTCAAACAAATATTTCTTTCTCCCCTCAAATTTACTATTCTTTAAAACAAAAATTTCTTACTCTCCTCAAATTTGCTATTCTTTCAACAAAATATTCCTCTCTGCCCTCAAGTTTACAATTTTTCAACCAAATTTCTTTTCTGTTCTCAAATGTACTATTCTTTCAATCAAATATTCATTTCTCTCCTCAAATTTACTATTCTTTCTCCTCAAAGTTACTATTTTTCAAACAAATATTTCTTTCTCCCTAAAAATGTACTATTCATTGAACCAATCATTCCTTTGTCCCCTCAAATTTATTATTCTTCCAACCAAATATTCTTTTCTCCACGGAAATTTATTATTCATTGAAAAATTTTTCTTTTTCAAATCAAATTTACTATTCTTTCAACCAAATATTCCTTTCTCCCTCAAATATACTATTCTTTCAACCAAATATTTCTTTCTCCACCGAAATTTACTATTCATTCCACCAAACACTAAATTCTCCTCTCAAATTTACTATTCTTTCAACCAAATATTCCTTTCTCTACTGAAATTTATTTATTGAACCAAATGTTCCTTTCTCATCTCAAATTTAATATTCCTTCAACCATATATTCCTTTCTTTTTCAAATATACTATTCTTCCAACCAAATATTCCTTTCTCCATTCAAATTTACTATTCTTTGAACCGAATATTCCTTTGTCTCCTCAAATTTACTATTCGTTCAACCAAATATTAAAATCTGCACTCAAATGTACTATTCTTTCAACCTTATATTGCTTTCTCCCATGAAATTTACTATTCTTTCAACCAAGTATCTCTTTCGGCCCTCAAATTTACTATTCTTTCAGCCAAATATTCCTTTCTCTCCTCAAATTTGCTATTCATTTCTCCGATCAAAGTTATTATTTTTCAAAGAAATATTTCTTTCTCCCTAGAAATTTACTATTCTTTCAACCAAATATTGTATTCTCCCCTAAAAATTTACTATTCTCTCAAATAATATTCCGTTTTCCCCTAAAAATTTACTATTTTTTCCAACAAATATCCCTTTCTCCCTTAAAAATTTATTCTTCTTCCAAACAAATATTTCTTTTTTCCCTAAAAATTTACTATTCTTTTAACCAAATATTCCTTTCTCCTTTCAAAATCACTATTCTTTCAACTAAACATTTCTTTCTCCCCTCAAATTCACTATTCTTTCAACTAAATATCCGTTTCTCCCCTCAAATTCACTATTTCCCAGATTCATTATATCATTTAAAAAATAAATATGCTTGCCTCAAATAATCTTATAGGCACAAGGCACCTCTGCTTCCCTGCGTTTTGAATCCATACTGTAGAAATAATTCATGCTACATACAAGAATTGTTATAGACCTGGTCACACTGCTACATTCTCTCCATCATATAGCACCATGTTCTCACCCACTTGAAAAGCAGTAAGGTTCACAACTAAACAATGCTAAGGAAGGCTCTATATGATAATGGACAAGTCCAGGAGAAGGGGGCATTATATTAGTAACAGGATTCGGCTAAACAACTTCCTTTCATTCAATTCTTTTTTACAGACAGAGAAAAGAAAGGAGAAAGTACATTTATTTTTCAGAGACATTTTTCAATTAACACAGTACAGACCACTTTGTTAGAAACCCAGCATGTGATGTATAATTTAACATCAAGTTAATGTAAATTAATAGGTGTTTAGTCTTTTATAATTTGTATCAGTTTTTGGTATACGTTGTGGGTGTTCGAAAATTACTTGTGATGCCAATTAGAAACAAATTTTATTACTTTGTTTCCTTCTTTCTAACTTTTTAATTAGGGATGAGAGCTATTAGCTACAGAGTTAACCAAATTTTTATACTTCGTTTGACTTCCAACCTATGCTATACTATGTATAAACAGAGATGTGACCGTCTTGGCTCAAGCTCTGAGCCACTGTCTCAGTTCGAGCTCCGGCTCGGCTCGGCTCAGGTGAGAGCTCGTGGACTTCGGTGGGTACGCCCCTAAGGATGACGTCCCTTGGCGATCACACTATTCGGTGGAATTGGAGAGGAGGAAGGAAGAAAGCAGGCTGAAATCATTATGTTAGGTACTATTTCAACATTTGACAGATATGAATGAATGAAACCTCACGACTCACCTCAAGGGTGGCTGGTCTGAACAAGCTTGTACACTTTTTCGACCGAGTGTCCCCACCGGAAAGCGAACCCAGGGCCACTCGTACCAGAATAAACTATCGTATAGATACCGAAAAGCTAGTTATTGCAATGGATTATGCGTCTCAAGAATACTTTCTGTCTGTAACCTTGTATCTCTATTAAAATCAGAAGTGGTAGAAAGCTACTAACACTTCCGGTATCAATGTGTATCTTCATACAGCGAAAAGGGGCAGAAACAGAGCAAAGGGAACAAACAGAACAAACAGAGCAAACAGAACTTTATGCTATGGATTTAGTGGTCAAAAATATGTTTCATCTTATTCCTTACATTCAGAACTGGATGTTAAAGTAATTTCCTAGGCCAGGGTTTAGGGGCCCAACGTTCTTAGGGGCACACGTTGGGCGAGAATTTTATAAGCAAGACGATAAAACAAAATCAAAAATTGAATATTACGACTATTTCATAATGCCGTCTTCCTTCTCTTTCATTTACTTTTACGATTTTACTATGAAATAAAAAAAGGTAATATTGAAAAAGTTTTATTTCTTGTAATCACAATAATTAATTTGTATACAGCAGAAACATAAAATTTCAACAATAAAAACTATTATTCTATTTGTTTAAAATAGAAACATGTGTATGAAATAGACACAAAATCGGCAGATCCATTTTCGGTTTTTATTTTTATTTTCAATCCTTGATAAATTATTTTTATTTTTGGCAATAAGAAGAAAATTCAACACCCTTTTACTTCTGCAGAATCTTTACACATTAAGTGTAAAATTTAATGCGAATACGTTGACTAATAGGCCTCTAAGTGCCTGGAGAATATTAGAGAAAGCTGACTAATAGGCCTCTAGGCGACTGGAGAATATTAGAGAAAGCTCAAGTTTCAAATTTGGTGCGGATACGTTTACTAATAGGCCTCTAAGTGTCTGACAAATATTAGAGAAAGCTGACTAATAGGCCTATAGGGACTGGAGAATATTAGAGAAAACTTAAGTTTCAAATTTGGTGCTGATACTTTGAGTAATAGACCCTAGATCTCTAGAGAACTGGAGAATATTAGAGAAAGCTTAAATTTAAAATTTGGCGCAGATACGTTGACTAATAGGCCTCTAGGTGACTTAAGAATATTAGAAAAACTTAAGTTTAAAATTTGGTGCGGTTACGTTGAATAATAGGCCTCTAAGTACCTGGAGAATATTAGAAAGAGCTTACTAATAGGCCTGTAGGAATTGGAGAATATTAGAGAAAGCTTAAGCTTCAAATTTGGTGCTGATAAGTTGGCTAATAGACCCTAGGTCTCTAGGCTACTGGAGAATATTAGAGAAATCTTATGCTTAAAATCTGGTGCAGATACGTTGACTATAATAATAACCCTCTAGGCCAGCGTTTCCCAACCGGTGTGCCGCGGCACACTGGTGTGCCGCGAATGGGCCGCTGGTGTGCCGCGAGGAAATCGAAACAAATTATTAATTCTATAGGAATTAAATTGCAAGACATAGGGGAAAATGTATATTTGTATTTCACATTACTATGAACCTCTACTACAAATCTACAGTTTTAAGTTTCATACTGGGTTACTTTCCTGTACATTTTTAATGTTGGAAAACGCATTTATTATTATTATGACCATTATTGCTTCTTTATTGTTGCAGACTATTTCGTAACTTGAAATTTTAACACATGATTCAATAAATTTAACAAAGCAAATATGCATACAAATTACGTACATTTGTGTTTTAAAAGTATAGGAGATTTATTTATTTATTCGTTATTTAGTGATCTTCCCTTTTAGTTAAATGTTAGATACAGTTTTCGAAAGAGAAAGTGGATCTTTAAAAACCCGAGTCCTATATTTCATTGCAATTGTTCTCTATTTTAAAATTAGAATAAAAAAAAGCATAATGATTTACCACGGGGGAAAATAAGTGATCGAGCTCTCTTCTCTGTAAGGATATCAGTAATCACGTAAAAATACCACGGTATTTTATATTTACAAATAATAATAGTATTTATATATATATATATATATATATATATATATATATATATATATATATATATATATATATATATATATATATATATATATATATATATATATATATAATATGGGTGTGCCGCGAGAATTCAAGTTACACCTATAGTGTGCCGCAAGTTGAAAAAGGTTGGGAAACGCTGCTCTAGGCGATTGAAGAACATTAGAGAAAACTCCTAGGCGACTGGAGAATATTAGAGAAAGCTTAAGATTAAAATTTGTTGCAGATAGGCCTCTAGATGAGTCAATACATTTTCATCGGAACGGATGAATGGTGGCTCGGTGGTAGAGCGATTACCTCTAGCACGAGGTGTCTCTGGTTCAATGCCCGGCCGAGTAAGTTTGTGGTGGACAATAACGTTGCCGTGGGTTTTCTTAGAGTACTCCTTTTCCTCTGACATTCTCATTTTACCGATGTTTTTCTCATCATTGACTCGCCTTAATAATCCGTTTCCCTTAGTCTGAAGGGCATACTCGTAGGACATTAACCTGAAAGATACCATTTCTCGAGGTAGCTACTATATTGGAAACGCTTCAGACGTTTACCAATGACATGATCACGAACAAAATCAGCTTTACTGTCAGTTATACAAAAGATGTAATGATCTGTGAGAAATACATCCAAAAGAGAATGATTGTTAGATATGAGTACTTAAGTTGAAGCTCTGGCAACATTGAATTGTAGGTAGGTAAATGCGTTAAGTTATATGTGAGTGTATGAATGGCCATGAGTTACCTCACTCATTTGTATTCGTTGACAAAAACATTTTTTCCTTGTATTTTTTTTTTCTCTCTCTCTCTCCTCCAGGTGGGCAACCCTTTACTCTCTGCCCCTTCCACACCTCTCCTCCATCCCTACGTCCTTGCAACAGCACCCAACCCTTCGTGACATCTGAATTTGGATTTCAAATTCACTTGTTTATCCATCCAGTCACGTATGGCACACGATCATATGGTAATATGGGTAGAGTACGACCATCTGAATCAGAAGCTGTTATTCACATGGATTGAGTCTTTCTTTTGTTCACAGGTCTGTTTGTTACTATCTTTCCTTTACGCTACATTTAAAACCAATGTGATATTTTAACCACCACCATTTGACGTAACAACCCTTTATGGGTTTAAGCCGCTCCAACGCCATCTGTTAGCGACCGGCTGAACTAGGCTAGCAACGAATACGTGGTGAATGCGCTGCGTCGCCCTATCTGTAACAGGCGTATCAGCTTTCTAGGCATAGTGGCCGTCACGTCTTGTTTTCACGTGATTCCCCAGTTTGCCTCACGACGCTAGGTGGACGCCAAAAATTGGGAAGCACCATCCGGGAATCGAACCCGACACCACGCAAACGTGAGTCCAACGCTGTAACCACTGGATTAAGATATCCCCCTAATACGATATTTTACTCTTGCATCTATTTATATCTTAATACTCTTTATACATTTTCTCTACAGGATTGTTTATTTAAGGTTTCTCACTATAGTCTGTAGGACAATTTTAGATTTTTAAACTACGATATACGGAGTTCAAATCTTGTAGAACAATCCCGTCTGCCTCTAGGTGTAGCCACGAGGGACAAGTGGTGAATGATATCCTGATCTAAGTGAAGTGGTGAATGATATCCTGGTCCTCTAAATGATGTTTGTCTGTTATTGTGCTTTTTAAACTTCTTTCATGAAGAATGTTTGTAAGAAAACAAAAGAAATATATATTTTTTTAAAAAATGTTTAAACCATGCCAAAGCGATAAACTAAAGCGTCTGAATGTAATCACTTGTATTGTTAGTCACATTGGGGGCGCGGTGGCTCAGTGGTAGAGCGTTCACCTCCAGTGCTTGAGGTCCCTGGTTCGATTCCACCGTGTGGACTTTGTGGTGGACAAACACCGTGCTCGTGGGTTTTCTCGGGGTTCTCCCGTTTCCTCCCACTTTCTTCATTCCAACATTTCATTCATTACTCATCATCACCGTCTCCTTTAGCCTAACCGGCATAACCGTGGTACGTAAAACTCATTCCATTTTTTACAATAATTAATCTCGGATTTTTAATTGTAAAATTGCTGAAGAGTGCTTGTAGTTTTAGGCATTTTTAGCTACAGTAATAATGCTGGAGCACGAAACTGCAAGTCCGTCGTCGTTGACTTTTCACACACAAAGCCATTCCCCGCCAACAACTGTGGTGCCAATCGCAAATCAGAATTGTCGCGCGGAGTCAAATAAAATCAAATAGAAAATAGTAGTAAGTGGATAAAACTGGTTTTACCCGAAATATGGATACCTCGTCGGGTTGAGGAGGCTATGGGTAGCCGATCTAACACGGTATTGGTAAAATTTGGAGAAAATTTACAACCAGTTCTTGAAATGTGATTTACCTTGAAAACAATGCATAAATCACAGTTTCGTAATTGAGATGCCCATATAAGGTAAAGGCATATGAAGAAATAATGAATAAATAAAAATTAAAAAAAATAACGTACGAGTTTCCAAATCCCACGAATCCCGAAAATGTCCTTAGATCAAAACGGAGCTTTATATTTAAAATATAGACAATTAATAATGTAAGCATTAGCAATGTATACAGAAATTGTACAGGGTCCGAAAATTTTCGCAATAAGGAGACCAGTATTTTTAAAAAAAATAGACGGTAACTACATTGTAACTGTCTGGTTACAATATGCAGTATGTATTTATCTATGGGAAGGCATTGATTCATATGATGAAAGAAGACTTGGTTTGTTTTAGTATGTAAAAAAGCCCGTTTCACCTGAGAAAGTCATGCCCCCTCCCCTACAGCAACTTAGTGAATATACCACCGGTCTATCTGTCGGTGTATAAACAGGTGACTTGCCTTTCCTTACCTACCATGTAGCTCCATAGCAGGCTTGTAGCCAGCCCAAAAATGTAGGGGGGGCGGTTGAAGTTAGGGGGCCGATCTAACCATATTATAGTTCATCACCATATTATAGTTAATTTGCAAGCCTACCGTGAAAATTTTAGGGGGGCAGCCAAAATCTAGGGGTGCCCGGCCCCCCTGGCCCCCCTCTGAATACTGTCCTGCTCCATAGTCGTGAGTGGGCCTTGGCTTCCTCAACATACGCCTTCACTCATTTCTATACTTGGTATGTTCCTAATCCAAAATCTTTGTTGTTCGAATAAAATTGTCAGGTAGAGAGAAAAGTATGTTCTTAATAATTATATAATAGGAAATCATAACAGTTACAATTGTTGTTTACAAAATTATACATCAACAGATTTAAATACTCATCATACAAGCATGATACATGATTCATAAAATATTATGCAATTAGAAAAACAACGGTCTACAAGAACCTCATAGCGGGAATTAAAAGTATGTTCAAGACCTGTTAAAACTATGTGAGAACATTCTACCCACGGTCAATCATTCATGACAACATCTGGGAGTAAAACAGGGACATGTATTGTCTCCATACTAGTTCATAAGTTTTACGGGTGATGTAGTTACAAAATGAAACGCAAAGACAAAACGTTGGGAACTGAAAAATAAAATCTGTATGTATATAACAGAAACTATGTGACAGTTGCTCTACCGATTAAATTAAAGATCTTTAGAGCACATTTTCAAATATATTTTCTCGTTTTATTCTGACTACAATTTTTTTTTTTTATTGTCACATTCATTATATAAGATATTTATGCATTATGATCTTATGAATCCGTTAAATAATGGATATTCTATACATCAAATATTTTCTCGTTTCTAAAAGAAAGATTCTGTATTTCTGTTTTTCTTCAAACCACGTATTTTCTTCATTCGCTTCCTAAAAACATCTAGTCCTTCAACGATAGAAAAAGAAATATGTACATCTCAAGTAACAGAATTGTTTAAAAGATATTTATTCACCAAGACCACACACAGCTAAGAAGCTGTGACACTTGCACTGAAGTTCCAGCGTAAATCTAGACCAGGGTTTCTCAACCTGGGGGTCGCGAAGATAAGCGGAAGAGGTAAATATAATTAGAATCTAATACCGGAAAATATTTTTAAATATTATTTTGAACTTTGTTCTGATAAGCATATTTTCATTTTTATACATACTATTAAGAACAAAAAAAAAGTCTACTACAGATTTTCAACAGATGCTGAGTTGCTTAAAAATCAATTTAAATAAAAGAGATATGATATAAAACTAATGAGAACTGCATATTGAAATACCAGAAAAATACCAATGCAACAAAATCTGCACATTGAAATACAATTAAAATTGAAAGCTAATGCGATACCTGAGCATGGTATGATTTCACTAGTGCGGAAATGTCCGTCTCAATCTTCGTGACGCACATTATCGAGTCATTTTCAACTGATACGCGGTTTCATGTCTTTGTTTTAATGCTTACGATGGAAGAAAACCACTTTATCAAAGGTACGATGTAACAAATGAAATTTTTACTTTTAAAGCAGCAGATACAAGACCAGGATATTCTTCTCTCCTCTTCAGCCAGAATTTGTCCGAATAGAAATTATGTTGAGAACCAGTGCGCTAGACAATATTTCTAAACCAGTGATCGCCAACTTTGTGAAGCTTCTGACCTGCCGTACCGTTTTTCAATCCTCCTGTGACCTACGAACCAAAAGAACTATGTTTTTCAATCCTACTGTGACCTACGAAGCAAAAGAACTATGTTTTTCAATTCTACTGTGACCTACAAACCAAAAGAACTATGTTTTTCAATCCTACTGTGACCTACGAACCAAAAGAACTATGTTTTTCAATCCTCCTGTGACCTACGAACCAAAAGAACTATGTTTTTCAATCCTACTGTGACCTACGAACCAAAAGAACTATGTTTTTCAATCCTACTGTGACCTACGAACCAAAAGAACTATGTTTTTCAATCCTACTGTGACCTACAAACCAAAAGAACTATGTTTTTCAATCCTCCTGTGACCTACGAACCAAAAGAACTATGTTTTTCAATCCTACTGTGACCTACGAACCAAAAGAACTATGTTTTTCAATCCTACTGTGACCTACGAACCAAAAGAACTATGTTTTTCAATCCTACTGTGACCTACGAACCAAAAGAACTATGTTTTTCAATCCTACTGTGACCTACGAACCAAAAGAACTATGTTTTTCAATCCTACTGTGACCTACGAACCAAAAGAACTATGTTTTTCAATCCTCCTGTGACCTACGAACCAAAAGAACTATGTTTTTCAATCCTACTGTGACCTACAAACCAAAAGAACTATGTTTTTCAATCCTCCTGTGACCTACGAACCAAAAGAACTATGTTTTTCAATCCTACTGTGACCTACGAACCAAAAGAACTATGTTTTTCAATCCTCCTGTGACCTACGAACCAAAAGAACTATGTTTTTCAATCCTCCTGTGACTTACGAACCAAAAGAACTATGTTTTTCAATCCTACTGTGATCTACGAACCAAAAGAACTATGTTTTTCAATCCTACTGTGACCTACGAACCAAAAGAACTATGTTTTTCAATCCTACTGTGACCTACAAACCAAAAGAACTATGTTTTTCAATCCTCCTGTGACCTACGAACCAAAAGAACTATGTTTTTCAATCCTACTGTGACCTACGAACCAAAAGAACTATGTTTTTCAATCCTACTGTGACCTACAAACCAAAAGAACTATGTTTTTCAATCCTCGTGTGACCTACGAACCAAAAGAACTATGTTTTTCAATCCTACTGTGACCTACGAACCAAAAGAACTATGTTTTTCAATCCTACTGTGACCTACGAATCAAAAGAACTGTTTTTCAATCCTACTGTGACCTACGAACCAAAAGAACTATGTTTTTCAATCCTACTGTGACCTACGAACCAAAAGAACTATGTTTTTCAATCCTACTGTGACCTACGAACCAAAAGAACTATGTTTTTCAATCCTACTGTGACCTACGAACCAAAAGAACTATCAACTTTTTAAAAGAAAATAATCTTACAATTGTTTATTGCCTATAAACTTACATTCCTAGTAAATATGAAATCAAACTGTACAAGTTAACAAATGTCTAATATACACATAAAAAACATATTGCATGGCTCTTCAATGCGTTCTCAACGCGTTTTTATGGCCAATGCGTACGCTTGGAATACGCCGATCGTGTATTTAAATGTCGATGACTAATCACAATGCGCTGCAAACGCGAAAGCAGTAAAAAAAACGTACAGAATACGTCGGCTCCAGCGTATTTGGTACGTTTTGAAACAATAGACCGCCTATTATTTCGGAATCAGTAAAAGATGTCTAAAGGAAGGGAAAAAAGGAAAGACGTATTGCCAGGCAAGGGGTTTTAGCAAGAAACAGTTACTTGGAAGTTAATTTATGCAGAGTATGGAATTCTGCTATTGTAAAGTATGTGCGTGTATATCAAAAGAAAATTCACAAAAATACAAGGAAATTCCGAAAAATTAGCTAATCATAAAAAATGTATGCAACACAATAGGTTATTTCTCGTCATTCACATGAATGAGAATAAGGGTATGGCAGTAAGATCTGGAAATCCTGATTGGCTCACAGTATGATTTATATCTCTGGAGAAAATAAAATTACCGAGTAGCCACCTCGGGGAATAACGCATCGGAAACGTATCCTCGTTTAGCCATACACATAATGTGCACAACCCCACGCGTACAACTGTGAGATGAAGCTGACAATGACAGTTGCGCGGGAAAAAGAAGCAGTTGTTGTCTTCAGTTCCCTCTGTAGTTAGCGTCAGCTCAGTGGAGAATTCAAGGTTAGCTAAACGGAGCGTTAACGCGATCTATCTCAAATGAGAACGCGAGCTACTAGTAGTTCGTGATCAACGGTTTGGTGATCACTGGTCTAAGGAAATAATCTAAGCGATGTCTCTCGTAGCACAAAGAAATATTCACAATCACATGATTAACAGAAACATAGCACACCGGCACCAGAAACGAAGCTAAAAGTCCATTAGAACATTCTATCGTCTTTTAAGAACAAATACAAATAAAAGGACAACTCACAAACAACAGCTTATTACCAAGAAATTTTAAAATTTTAAAACTGGAATTAGGAGAGCAGATATTTTTTTTAAAAAAAAAAGGAGGGAACGTTAGTTGAATGAAAAGAAAGTTAGTTGAGTTCGAAGTTGAATTTTGAAGCAATAAGTACTTCAAAAAACATAATACTAGGGTGATTGAGAAATTAATGTCTCCAAGGGAATACATTTGTTTGTGTTTGACAGGTAACCCTGATACAAGTATCAATGAAAAGCTTGGAATGTCTACTACAAATGTTGGCATCGTTTTTCAACGTAGTCCCCATTACAGACAATACTCTTGCGCCAACACACAACAAGGTTTTTCATGACGTTGGCGAAGAATTATGGTGGCTGCTGGCAACAGCATTGCCGAACTACTATTACTACAATTACATAGCAAGCATATGCCTATCATGTTCCCTCAGGTACGTAGGAATGTGCCCAGTATGTGCCTTATGTACCTATGAGAGAGAAAGATGGCAAGATGGCAAGTGATAGTTACAGTCTATGTCTGTCCCTAGGCACATGCCTGACTGTACCTGGGGAACTTACCTAGCATGTTCTAGATATGTTCTTTCCATACTGTAAGCGAAAATTACTCCCCCAAAATATGTTAAATCGTTTTTATGCGTAATTTGTTTACATTAGGGTGAGTCAAAAAACACTTTTTAAAAAAGTAAAAAAAAAACACCCGTGGGTGGGCACAAACCACCAACCCTCTGATTACTAGGCTCGTGCTCTTCCAACTTGGCCACAGAGACGATGAAGAAAACGTCGCTTATAGAGGAATAAATCCCTGGAGTCTTTATAATTTGGCTAATCAGAGTGCTCTTGTAATCCTGTATATTCGGCGATAACTGTTTGGGATCAGGTAAAATCCGCTCACCATGAAATTTTATAACAAAATGACGCGCGTCTCTTTACTTTATTTCATGATTCTTCCATATTCACTTTCAAATGATCGGCGATAGTTTGCATCTAAAAAATACAATTCTTTATCCCTAACTACGTAAATAATTAACTGTTCACATATCTATGAAAGATTCATCTTAATTTTTATTCAGCAGTTATGTCATTTCTTTCTTCTAAATTCATCTCCGAAATTTGATGCAATTTTTGCTTCTTTTTTCTAAGCGATTGTGTACTAGAAGGACAGAAAGTGGAGCAGAAAGCGCGAGAAACCGTTGCATGCTACTGCGCATGAACAAATGTAAACAGCTGACTGTCATTCGTGTGTCGCTGCAGATATCAATTATGTATCATAAGTATCTGAAAAAGTATGCATCTAAATGAAGTACCCCGAACATGAAAGATATATGTCCCAAGTGACAACATAAAAACAAATGACGCGAGGTATATAAATGATACATTTGTGATACATAGTTGCAAATATCAATTAGGTGTAACAAGCACCTATAACTTTAGGTAGCTGAAGTAAATACTTAGCACATGAATATGTACCAAGTGCCGGGTACCTAAAAAGTAGCTGGGACACCTAAATGTCACATGCCTAGCACATCTTGTGGTGTTAGGGAAGTCGCAGGGCGCAAGATCCGGATTATAGGCAGGATGAGGCAGAATGTCAACAAAACTTCGCCAGCAGATGGGACAACTTTAAATTTTTTGGCGAAGGAGAGATGTGGAAATACTCCATCAACTGACGCTTCTTTTCCAGGTTGTAATGCTGTATCCACGACTCGTCGCCAGCTCTGAATGTTCCTGTTCTCACAATCTTCCGTTGTCAGAAATTCAATAACAGCCCACTGTTTCAACCGGACGTCGCCACTGGATGTCATGGATTGGTCCATTACTCTGGAACGAAAAGAGATAGGAAGATGAAACAAGTGACATTCTTTAGCTTCAACAGTTCATAATGTTTGCAGAACTATCAGTCAAGTAATGAGCTTGAAGGCCATTTGATCACACTCTTACACTTATTTTAGCGCTGAATTTAATTTTTTAATGTGCTGATAAACCGTACACAATAAGACGATAAACCAAACTCAATAGTGCAGTGCAACGAGCTCACTCATTACATTACTGATCCAATTTAAACAATTTCCGATGATTTGTTAGTGATTTAATCAGTTGCGTGCGTGGATTATTGTGTTTGACTCTGAAAATGCGTGAAGAGACCTCCAGTCTAACGCCTCACCATTATGGCCAAGGAAGACGATGAATAAGGCAAGTTAATAATAATGGAAAAAATTGGTCGAATGGGAAAGTGGGAGGAAACGGGAGTACCCCGAGAAAACCCACGGACACTATGTTGTCCATCACAAACTTACTTGACTTGGGATCGAACAGGAACCCCACGCACAGACATGACACCTCTACCAGTGAGTCACTGTGCCCACTTTCTTTTTTCCCATTGTTACACGAAAGATAGTTGTATTGAATAGAATTCATCTATATCTTTAGTTTGTATGCAATATATGATAGAAAATTTGTTCACGTGTAATCGCCTTTGGGTTATATTTACTTCTCTCATGCGTTCTGAACATTGTTTCCCCGTACCTGTGTAGTACGGACAGAAGCTCAGCACCAAGACATACTATTTGACTGTAGTCGTAACAAGATTTTTTTTTTATCCCTTGACATTGTGATATTTATTGGTACATATACTAATAAAACCAGGATCAAAAATGGCGGCTAGTGTTTTTTCTTATCCACAGATATATTTGTACACCTTCTAGTGAAGAGAAAATGTAATGTAAAAAAGTCACCTAACATTTTTCGGTCGTCCTTCACACCTAATAGTGTGAGGAATATTGTCCGGAAAGGTCAAAGAAGCACATTATAATAGGAGCCAACATTTCGACAAACCAAGGTCAGCGAATAACATCTTCTTTAAAAGTAGGACCATATTATCAACGCTGTGAAAGAACATTTGGATTTTTAACAAGAGGCAAGGGAAGCAATTTATGAGTCAAGATTCTGTTTTTTTTTATACAGAACACGACACGTGAGTAAGTGTTAACAAATCAACACATGCACAAGAGGTGCTTGTTTGGTGTCGTAGTTAAAAGAGTTATACGGCAGAGGTAAAAAGGGAAACCTCCAATACAATTGTTTATCTCGGGAGACACCACAAAACAAAATGGAGCAGTAAAACTGGTTTTTCTCATTTCAACAGCGCCAGACGAAAACAGAATCCAAACGACAGAAATTTAACAAGTGAGAACAACCTATTTTCTTCGTCATTAAAAACCTAAAACACTCTTCACTAACAGGTAATTCGAAGCAACAAAGTAAAACCATTTGCTTTGCTCTATACATTCAGTTTGTGTCTTTTGTAAGATTGAGATTTCTCTTTAGTTTTGAATATACGAGGTATGTTCAAAAAATATCGACAACGACCTTTGGTTGGCTAAAATACATTTATTGATTTGGAAATTCGAAACACCAATCCCCTTCAAAATAGTCTCCTTGCTAATACACATACTTCTCACAGCGCTCAAACTATTGTTAGAAACACTTCTGGAACGCAGTTTTTGGAATGGTGAGCAACCGTGCCGTTGCATTCAGCATGATATCTTCTCTTGACTCAAAATGGGTCCCTTTTAGTGGCATTTTCAGCTTGCGAAATAACCAAAAGTCACACGGAGCCATGTCGGTTGAGTAGGGAGCTTGACGATACACAGAAATGTTGTGTTTGGCGAAGAAAGCCTGGATCATATTTCGTGGACACTCTCCTCATGCTCAGGGGCCGCGGTGGCTCAGTGGTAGAGCATTCACCTCTGGTGCTTGGGGTCCCCGGTTCGATCCCAGTTCCACTAATTGAACTTTGTGGTGGACAAACACCGTGTGCGTGAGTTTTCTCGGGGTTCTCCCGTTTTCTCCCACTTTCTTCTTCGTTCCACCATTTCATACATTACTCATCATCACCGTCTCCTTTAGCCTAACTGGCATAATCGTGGGACGTAAAACTCAAAGATTTCATTTCATATTTTTCCTCATGCCCAAATTCTCGTTCAATATTGAATGTACAGATCCGATTGAATGGTTTTCGCTTGGATATCGCCAAGCTTTTGGCAAAACTTGATGTAATATCACTGCTCAAGTTTTTCTTCTGTCATTTTACTAAAACTGGACCGCTCACTACACATCTTCACTCGTTGGGGGACCTCGAGCGACAGACGCTTCTGCGGGCGGGAAAAATTTATGACTGCGCATGAGTGTCACCTCTACAGCTACACTGAAAAAAAAAGTCTGCCGCAGCTACATTGGTTTACGCGGGGAAAATGATATTCGATACATTTTGAACACACCTCGTAAATATATAGTTATTATTTCAGATTTTTCCTCGGTGGAAAAAGATTTTCAAACACGGGTGTTAACACCAAATGAAATGAATATGCTCGTATAACGTCCCACGATTATGAATCCGAAGCTAAAGGAGACAGTGATGATGATAATGAACGAAATTATCAAATTAAGAAAATAGGAAAACGTCAAGAAAGCCCTTGCACATGGTATTTGTTCACCACGAAGTCCACTTGGCACCAGCTGCGATCGAACCGGGATCTCACATACCAGAGGTGAGCGTTCTACCACTAAGGCACCGCGGCTCCACGGACTTAAAAGTAGTACCGTGATAATACTGGTTGCCTACATTAAAAATGAACAGATATATGGCTGTAGAAACGTGATGAGCAAACTACAGCTCGCGGGTCAAATAGGCCCCCCTCAGAGGTTCTATTCGGCCTATGATATGATTCCTAATACCAGGCTGTCCCAGAAGTTCTGCACCACACAAAGAGGAAAATGAAATACAAATATCAGATACAAAAAAAAAAAAAAAAAAAAAAAACTTTTTTCAGCAAAGTACAGGCCATTATGTCCGATGACCATCACCCATCTTAAGAACAATAGTTCAATCTCATGGCGATCTTAGAATTGAAAAACACGCGACAGGCAGCATCATATGAATTGAATTGATGACCACACAAGAAATGCGAGAGAAAGCGAAACAAACCATAATCTGAGGGTGCAACATCTGGACTTTAGGCAAGATGAGGAAACAACTCAAACTCGTCAAGTTCAGCCAAGGTGTTGGCCACAATTCGAGACCGGTGACTCGCAGCATTGTCAATTTGCTGTACCTCTTCCTCGTTAACGGTGGACATTTCTCGTTCAGAATGGCATTCACTCGACGTAATTTTTCAGAACACCGTTCACCTGTACACCACGACCCTCTGGAACAAACTCAAAATGAATTATCCCGTCAATATTCCATCAAATACCAGCATGAGCTTCTTCCTAAATCTGTCCTGTCTCACATTGGCTACAGCTTCCTATCCTTTTTTCACCCTCTGTTTACGTGCGTCAGGTTTTGTCAAAAACACCCTCTTCTCATCTCCTGTCACAATTCGCCTACAGAAACGAAGATCATTCGGGTATTCTTTAACGAAGTCTGGGAAATTGCCACTCTCCGCTGGACCTACTCCTCCGTCAGCTCATGGGGACTTTGTCTGATTGTTTATTGACATAATCCATGTCATGCAATCGAGGTTTACTGTCGATTTGGCTGCTCTAACTATTCTTGCTAACACACATGTACTCGATTGTGGTCACAGCATCTTGCAGAGGGCCGTTAATGTCCATCGGAGGTCTACACTTGCGAGATTTGTCCGCGAGGCTTAAATCAGCCGAAGTGAACTTTTTGAACCAACGGGAAGCTGTCGATCGATCCAGTACTGCTTTGTTCTCTACAAGACAAATTTCCTCCGCTGTAGCTTTTTCAGTTAATACTTCTTTTCATAAAAATTGTAGCACAGCTCGAATTGCAATCTGGTCCTCACTCATGTTGACCTTTTCGATTTTACAGGAACACTCGCTACACACGCAGTTCTTGCCTTCACTTGATCCGACGAACCTGTCCTCTATGCCCGCCAATAGTTTTTACTGGTGGCGCCACCTATCCTCCGAAAGTTTTACCTCATGCAGGTCAGTGTGCTGATGGTGCAGGACTTCTGGGACAGCCTGGTATGACAAAAGTGCTACTTCGAAAGGGTTGTTGAAAAAGACTGATAGATGAGTAGTGTTTCAGGGGCGTCATTTGGAGCTCCAGAACAGACAATTGCACCCCCCTCCGAGTTTAACATTTGTATCATTTTAATCAATAGGATAATACGATAAAAGTTAAATTTCCCTAGTTTCCCTAAGCTAAATCTGAAATAAGGTTGCTGAATGACTTCTGAGAATCCCAGTTTGAATCAGATTTATGAGAAGCTTCAATCGTTAGGGGTTAATATTATAAGAATTTTGAGAAATGTGCCTTTGTTGTTATGTATTGGCCCGCCTGACTTTTTCCTTACCCCCCCCCCAAAAAAAAACTTTGTTCACTACTGTTCTAGGAGAAGAGGATTCCGCGTCCCCGCGGAAATTTCAAACAATTCAAGCCTGAAGACACCACTCCTTATCTAGCACGCCTGTCTTCTGTACAGGTGGTTCCTGGTTCAACTCCTGTGTGGGGCTTCACATACAAATCGGAATAGTAGTTTCGACCTTTTCTAAAGCTGTACGTCCCTTTTCACGGAAATTGGGTTGCATATATTTTTATCACGCGTTACTCTAACCAACTATTTTTAAGTTGGTCACAAGGAATCGGGTAAGGTTAGATTTACACCGAAGTTACACCACCCAAGTCTGATATAATGTCACGTGGTATTATCATGGGGTAGCAAAAGTGGAGTAAAACGAGCCCTGCGGGACTTCTAACCCATTTCGCTTGCTGAAGCTCGCTCAGCTGTGTTTCGTAATGTAAATAAATCACTTTTTTTAAAAAATCAATAATGTTGTCTGTGTAAAGTGGACTAATTACCACGTGACATTACGTCACGATCGGATGGTGCAACTGCAATATAAATTTACCTACACCCCAAGGAAAAGGAAAGGACGAGGACCGACAGCAACTGACGTTTGATTTCTGCTATATGTATGCTCTGTATGTGCTATATTTGAGAAACGGGTAACTAGAACCAATCAGAACCGTGTATTTAGCTCCTATGACTAGGGTTGAGGATTATTAAAATATATGCTATTGGGTTATAAAAAGAGATCTTAATTAATGGGGGTACGATGAATTACTGAAGCTTACTTATCGAAACAACAAGTCTTGTAATATGTCTTTTACAAGTCGTAAAATATAGTAGAAACTCTAAAATAATAGTAAAAGTCATTTCTAAATACTAATGGTATCTGTCTAGAAGTCGTAAAATATGAAGCAGAAATTCTAGAATAATAGTAAGTCATTTCTAAATACTAATTATATCTGTCGAAGATAGAAGTCGTAAAATAACATGAAGTAGAACTTCTAGAATAATAGTAAAAGTCATTTCTAAATACTAATGCTGATGCCTCTCTAGAACTCGTAAACTACCAAGAAGTAGAAATTCTAGAATAATAGTAAAAATCAATTCTAAATACTAATGTTGAAATCTCTCTAGAAGTCGTAAAATATCATGAAGTAGAAATTCTAAACTAATAGTAAAAGTGATTTCTAAATACTAACGGTAATCTCTAATTTGTCATGATCTCATGATATATACAATGGTACAATATTTAGTTTTGAAAAAAAAATACACTGGAATTACACGACAAGTAGTTTTGAAAATTTTAAAACTAGTATTACAAGACTAGTAGTTTTGAAAAAAATTACACTAGTATTACAAGACTAGTAATTTTGAACAATTTTACACTAGCTTAACAAGAATAATAGTTTTTTTTTAAAAAAAAATGCACTAGTATTAAAAGACTGATAGTTTTGAAATTTTTTACACTAGTATTACGAGCTTGGTAGTTTTGAAAATTTTACACTAGTATTACAAGACTAGTAGTTTTAAAAATTTTACACTAGTATTACAAGATTAGTAATTTTGAAAAAAATTACATTAGTAATACAAGACTAGCAAGTTTGAAAAAAATACACTAGTATTACTAGACTAGTAGTGTTTTTTTAATTCACACTAATATTACATGACTAGTAGTTTTCAAAAATTTTGCACTACTATTACAAGACTAATAGTTTTTTTTTTTAAAAAATAAGCCCCTGGCTACTGGTGTAATGTAGTCGGCCGGCTGAAGTGTTATGCTTATTCTTGCTTACGACACGGGACGAGACGAGAGATGAAGATGTCTCGTCTCGTCTTGGCTCTCGAAAAGCTTTTCTCCTCTCGTTTCGTACATGCATGTATAAAATTTAAGCTCTGATTGTTTTTGTAATATCACCTAGAATTTATCAGTATCTTTCCGGTATCACAAGAGGCCTACGAAGGGTGTGATATAACAACGTTTAAACCACGTTTATTATATTAGTGTATACAGTGCAATGACTTGCGTATTTTTAAACGTTGATAAATGCTCTTCATTGTATTAATACAATCATTTTATCAGTTTATAATGTTCATACTAGGAATTATGCAACACTAAAACAGTGTTTAGGGGGTGCGGTGGCTCAGTGGTAGAGCGTTCACCTCCGGTGCTTGGGGTCCCTGGTTCGATCCCAGCTCACACCATGTGGACTCTGTGGTGGACAAACACCGTGTTCGTGGGTTTTCTCGGGGTTCTCCCATTTCCTCCCACTTTCTTCATTCCACCATTTCAATCATTCCTCATCATCACCGTCTCCTTTAGCCTAACCGGTATAACCGTGGGACGTAAAACTAAAGATTTCATTTCATTTTTTTTTAACAGTGTTTAAAATCTAAGACTTGGATGAACTACTATTGGCCACGAACAGGGACGTATGCAGATGGTAGATCATTCAAGTCCGGACTCCTACTCTTCAAATCACGCCTTTTCTGTAAATTTAGTTTAATTTTAGAGGTCATTTAAAAAAAAATAATATAATTTGATCTCTTATTGAACTTTGACCTCTTCAAAAGCCTTGTATTCCTCTCGAAATAAATTCCTGTGTACATGTCTGGCCACGAGACTCGAGAACAAGGGCACCTATTTCTCTGTAAATTTGGGGGGGAGGCGTACAGATGCAGAGGTCATAGATCTGAGGATTTTAAGACGAATTGCATTCAAATTATGCCAAATATTGTATATTCATAAATACAAGAGGGAGGCCCCCTGTTTTGGCGTCCTTGCTCCAGAAATGTCTAATCTCGTCTTGATTCTTGTCTCAAAAATGAGACGCTAAGTTTTATTTAAATTTTAGAAATGTGCCTCGTTTTCCGGCTTTTGCCTTGGCATCGTCTCCCCCTCGTGGACATTTTTAACTATCGTCAATCTTTCTATATTTGTGTCACTATCGAGTTAGAAACATGAAGAGTGTTAAGACGGAGAAAATTAATCAGAAAGAGTTTTTATTTTTTAAAAAAATAGTAGTAGAGAGCTATCTCTAATGCAAGAAGTCTTTGGTTTGGTCCCAGTCAGGGACGTACTCACAGGTTGGTCCACCAATTCCGGACCACTTCAGTAGTATGGGCTGCACTATAGGACACTTTTTGGCCACTGGGTCCCTGCATCAGGACCCATGGTCCCTGGCCGGGGTCAATGAGCTAGGGGTACATAGGACCACCCCCTCTAGATTTTGGCAGGGGTACCATGGCCCACCCCCTAAATTTTGGCAGGGGTGCATAGGACCACCCCACTTAAATTTTGGAAATTGCCAAATCTAAAACTTTGGTATGGTAGGGTAGGACCATAGTATGTACCTCTATCAGTATTGGGTGTCTATGTCGTTCCCTTTCATGGGTAAAAAATTGCCAAAAATTCAAATTTCGGGGGCTTTTGACCTAATTTATCCCCTTTGATGAGGTGTTATTACCCTATATGGTTATATGGGCGTATACAGGGGTCCATTCCCTTTCATAAGATATGGATATATTAATGCACCCCTTGAAAATTTTGGGAGGGGTACCTTGGCCCACCCCTTAAATTTTGGAAATTGACCAATTTAAACATTGGGTATTATAGTACAGGACCCTAATATGTATTATGATAAATTTGGGTGGTCCACCTTGTTCCCTTCTAGGGGTACAAAACTGCCAAAAATATAAACGTAAGCAGTACGTTATACCACGTGTTTGGTTTTTGGTCGATTTTATCCCCTTTGATGAGGTGTTATTATCCTATATAGTTATATGGTCATGTATAGGGGTCCATTACCTTTCATAAGATATGGGTATATTTGTGCACTCCTTTAAAAATTTGGGAGGGGTACTTTGGCCCACCCCTTAAATTTTGGAAATTGCTCATTTTATATATTTGGTATTATAGTATTGGACCCTAACATGTATTATAATAAATTTGGGTGGTCCACCTCGTTCCCTTCTAGGGCTACAATATTGCCAAAATATAAACGTAAGCAATACGTTGTACCACGTGTTTGTTCTTTTGGCCCAATTTATCCTCTTGGATGAGGTTCTATTACCTTATATGGTTATGTATAGGGGTCTATTCCCTATCATAAGACACATTTGTGCACTCCTTTAAAAATTTGTGAGGGGTACTTTGGCCCACCCCTTAAATTTTAGAAATTGCTCATTTTATATATGTGGTATTATAGTACTGGACCCTAACATGTATTATGATAAATTTGGGTGGTCCACCTCGTTCCCTTTTAGGGGTACAAAATTGCCAAAATATAAACGTAAGCAATACGTTGTACCATGTGTTTGGTTTTGACCTAAGTTATCCCCTTGGATGAGGTCCTATTACCTCATATGGTTATATGGTTATGTATAGGAGTCTATTCCCTATCATAAGACATAGGTACATTTGTGCACTCCTTTAAAAATTTGTGAGGGGTACCTTGGCCCACCCCTTAAATTTTAGAAATTGCTCATTTTATATATTTGGTATTATAGTACTGGACCCTAACATCTATTATGATAAATTTGGGTGGTCCACATCGTTCCCTTTTAGGGGTACAAAATTGTCAAAATATAAACGTAAGCAATACGTTGTACCACGTGTTTGTTTTGGCTCAATTTATCCCCTTGGATGAGGTCCTATTACCTTATATGATTATATGGTTATGTATATTGGTCCATTCCCTATTATAAGATATGGGTATATTGATGCACCCTTTAAAAATTTGGGAGGGGTACCTTGGCCCACCTCTTTATTTTGGAAATTGCCCAATTTAAACATTTGGTATAATAGTATAAGACCCTAATATATATATATATATATATATATATATATTACTATAAATTTGGGTGGTCCATCTCGTTCCCTTTCATGGATACGAAATTGCCAAATTTTAGTACAACCACGTGTTTCGTTTTTGACCTAATTTATTCCCTTGGATGATGTCCTATTACCTAATATGATTATATGGTCTTGTATAGGGTCCATTTTCTATCATAAGACATAGGTACATTGATGCACCCCGGGAGGTGTACCATAGCCAATCCCTTAAATTTTGGAAATTTTTCAATTTAAGCATTCGCTATCATAGTACATGACCTCAATATGTATCATGATAAATTTGGGTGGTCCACCTTGTTCCCTTTCATGACTAAAAAAATGCCAAAATATAAACATAAACAATATGTTGTATCACGTGTTTGGTTTTTGGCCCAATTTATCCCGTTTGATGCGGTCTTATTACCGTATATGTTTATATGGTCATGTATATAGGTTCATTTCATATCATAAGACATGAGTACATTGATGCATCCTTTAAAATTTGGGAGGGGTATCTTGACTCATCCACTCAGTTTTAGAAATTGTTTAATATAAGCATTTGGTATCTTCGTACAGGTCTTCAATATGTACCACTATAAATTTGGATGGTCCACATCGTTCCCTTTTATGGGTAAAGAACTACCAAAAATCAAATTTCGGAGGTTATTGACTCCTATTTAGCACGTTATATGGTTTATTACCTCTATATGTTTATGTTCTCTTTTAAATTTGGGAATTATAAAATAACATAATTTGGTAAACGTTTTCTAGGACCCATTGGTGTTTCTCTTATGGCCAAATATTCAAAATTTAAAGGTTATTGACCGGCTTTATTATTAAATGAGTACAGGATTTATTACTTTTTCATAAGACACAGGTGTATTTGTGTACCAATCTTAAATTTTGGGAGGGGTACATTTCTTATTGTCATATCAATAATTGGTAATTGTTCTTTGGGTAAATCATTGTGAAATATTAGTATGATCACGTGATCAGTTATTGTCCTATGATGGGATTAGGAGTCCAGGACATTGGTACATTTAAACTTTGTAGGATAATTTGAGAATGCGTCATTGGTATTGATTATTACAGCCAAATATAAACGTAAGCAATACGATGTACCACGTGATTGACCTTGATGAGGTAGTGTACAGGGATACATAGCTAACCTTATTGAATCTTATGACTCATAGTCTTAGGGGAATACATGCTACAACACTGGCAAAGTTATTGTTGATGTAATTTGATTGGTTGATCACTATCTTTCGTGCAATCTGATTGGCTGATCACTATCTTTCGTGCAATCTGATTGGTTGCTGATTTTCAAATCTTTGCTGCATTCAGTTTTAAGTTTTGTTTAACATTTAAAAATCTTGGTTTCGTTCAACATTTTGCACTCACTGATAAATATGATCAAAACCGTTTTATTTGTTAATCGAATAGTTAAAAACCGGATAAAGTTTGACGGTTAACCGTGAAACGTAAAATTTTTTTTAGTTTGAAAATTTTTTGTTTGAAAGTTTTTGTTTGAAAACTCTTGTTTCAAATTTGTGTTTGAATTTTTTTGTTTCAGAATTTTGTTTGAAATTTGTTTCAAAATTTTTTGTTTGAAAATTTTTTGTTTGAAATTTTTTGTTGCAAAATTTTGTTTGAAATTTTTTTGTTTAAAATTTTTAAATTTTTTGTTGCAATTTTTTTTGTTTAAAATTTTTTTGTTTCGAATTTTTTTCGTTTCAAAATTTTGTTTGAATTTTTCGTTTCCAAATTTTTTCGTTTCAAAAATTTTGTTTCAAAGTTTGGTTTGACATTTTAAAAGTTTGTGCACTCATTAGTAAAGAACCGGAACTGTTCAGAACAAAAACCTCTGGCAACATTGTGGTGCAATAGTACACGTCAGAACATGATGTTGCAACGTCATCAGTTTTGCATCATATATAAGTATCGTTCGAGTTAGTATTCATGATAACATCATCATGGCTACTTGTCTACAGTTTCTAAACACACGTGATGTGATGAAATCATTTACCAAGATTACTGATTTACAACACAATGTACCTTATAGAATCTTAGCTAGCCAAATGATCCCTACAAAGTTTGGATTAAGAATCGTAGTGAAGCTTGAAAATGATAAGAATATAATTTTACCAGCAAGATATTTACCCATGGAAGTATCAAAACAAGAAGTGCTGCGTTTCTTAAATACTGGATCTGTATCTTTATGTTATAAAAGACTCTTGGGTCAAAGTCATCAATTTGAATTTAGTACACAGCCAGATTCGTCAGCAATTGTGATGAAATCATGAATTCAAACGTCAGCACATTCCTTTGACGTCAGACATAGTTGTATGAAATTGGTTGGTCAGCATGACGTCCGTAACTGTGATGAAACCATGAATTCAATCGTCAGCACATTTCTTTCCAATGACGTCAGCCGTAGTTCTATAAATCAACCAATACACTGTCATCCCACGAAATCATTTGAGCAAGTGCTTTTCAGGAGGAAAGATGTGTACTTCTAACGATAAAGAGTTCATCTTCGCAAGCTATTATCCAATAAATATATTTCAAACAAAACATGTGATGATTGGTATCAGTGCTAGAACATTTGAACCAGTGATTCGATTGGCACTACGATTCTTAATCCAAACTTTGTAGGGATCGTTTGGCTAGCTAAGATTCTATAAGGTACATTGTGTTGTAAATCAGTAATCTTGGTAAATGAATTCATCACATCACGTGTGTTTAGAAACTGCAGACAAGTAGCCATGATGATGTTATCATGAATACTAACTCGAACGATACTTATATATGATGCAAAACTGATGACGTTGCATCATGTTCTGACGTGTACTATTGCACCACAATGTTGCCAGAGGTTTTAGTTCTAAACAGTTCCGGTTCTTTACTAATGAGTGCACAAACTTTTAAAAATGTCAAACAAAAATTTCAAACAAAAAATTTTCAAACAAAAATTTTCAAACAAAACTGTTCAAACAAAATTTTTTAAACAGAAAAAAAAATTTTGGAACGAAAAATTTCAAACGAAAAAATTTTAAACAAAAAAATTGAAACAAAAATTTACAAACAAAAAATTTTCAAACAAAATTTTGAAACAAAAATTTCAAACAAAAATTTTTCAAACAAAAATTTCAAACGAAAAGTTTCAAACAAAATTTTGAAACAAAGTTTTCAAACAAAAATTTTTAAACTAAAAATATCAAACGAAAAAATGTCACCAAAGTTTCAAACTTTTCAAATGTTAAAACAAAACTGAATGCAGCAAAGATTGAAACTCATCAACCAATCAGATTGCACAAAAGATAGTGATCAGCCAATCAGATTGCACGAAAGATAGTGATCAACCAATCAAATTACATCAACAATAACTTTGCCAGTGTTGTAGCATGTATTCCCTTAAGACTATGAGTCATAAGATTCAATAAGGTTAGCTATGTATCCCTGTACACTACCTCATCAGGGTCAATCACGTGGTACATCGTATTGCTTACGTTTATATTTGGCTGTAATAATCAATACCAATGACGCATTCTCAAATTACCCTACAAAGTTTAAATGTACCAATGTCCTGGACTCCTAATCCCATCATAGGTCAATAACTGATCACGTGATCATACTAATATTTCACAATGATTTACCCAAAAAACAATTACCAATTATTGATATGACAATAAGAAATGTACCCCTCCCAAAATTTAAGATTGGTACACAAAATACACCTGTGTCTTATGAAAAAGTAATAAATCCTGTAGTTATTCAATAATAAAGCCGGTCAATAACCTTTAAATTTTGAATATTTGGCCATAAGAGGAACACCAATGGGTCCTAGAAAACGTTTATCAAATTATGTTATTTTATAATTCCCAAATTTAAAAGGGCACATAAACATATGAAGGTAATAAACCTCTGTACATACCCATATAACATGTTAAATCCTTATCAAAGGGGTCAATAACCTCCGAAATTTAATTTTTGGTAGTTCTTTACCCATAAAAGGGAACGGGGTGGACCACCCCAAATTTATTATAATACATATTAGGATCCTGTACTATAATACCCAGTGTTTAAATTGGTCAATTTCCAAAATTTAAGGGGTGGGCCAAGGTACCCATCCCAAATTTTTTCAAGGGATGCATCAATGTACCCATGTCTTATGATCGGAAATGAACTCATATACATGACCATATAACCATATAGGGTAATAAAACCTCATCAAAGGGGAGAAATTGGGCCAAAACAAAACACGTGGTATAACGTATTGCTTACGTTTACATTTTGGCAATTTTGTACTCCTAGAAGGGAACGAGGTGGACCACCCAAATTTATCATAATACATATTAGGATCCTGTACTATAATACCCAATGTTTAAATTGGTCAATTTCCAAAATTTAAGGGGTGGGCCAAGGTACACATCCCAAACTTTTCAAGGGGTGCATTAATATACCAATGTCTTATGATAGGCAATGAACCCATATACATGACCATATAACCATATAGGGTAATAAAACCTCATCAAAGGGGAGAAATTGGGCCAAAACAAAACACGTGGTATAACGTATTGCTTACGTTTATATTTTGGCAATTTTTTACACCTAGAAGGGAACGAGGTGGACCACCCAAATTTATCATAATACATATTAGGATCCTGTACTATAATACCCAATGTTTAAATTGGTCAATTTCCAAAATTAAAGGGGTGGGCCAAGGTACACATCCCAAATTTTTCAAGGGGTGCATTAATATACCCATGTATTGTGAAAGGTAATGGACCCCTGTATACGTTCATATAACCATATAGGGTAATAATACCTCATCCAAGGGGATAAATTAGGTCAAAATCCAAACACGTGAATGTATTAAAATTTGGCAATTTCGTACCCATGAAAGGGAACGAGGTGGACCACCCAAATTTATAGTAATATATATTATTGTCCTATACTATTATACCAAATATGTAAAATGGTCAATTTCTAAAATTTAAGGGGTGGGCCAAGGTACCCATCCCAAATTTTTAAAGGGGTGCACAAATGTACCTATGTCTTATGATAGAGAATAGACCCCTATACATAACCATATAACCATATAAGGTAATAGGACCTCATCCAAGGAAATAAATTGGGCCAAAAGAACAAACACGTGGTACAACGTATTGCTTACGTTTATATTTTGGCAAATTTGTACCCCTAAAAGGGAACGAGGTGGACCACCCAAATTTATCATAAAACATATTAGGGTGCAGTACTATAATACCCAATGTTGAATTGATCAATTTCTAAAATTTAAGGGGTGTGCCAAGGTACCCTTCATAAATTTTTCAAGGGGTGCATTAATATATCCATATCTTATGAAAGGTAATGGACCTCTGTATACGCCCATATAACCATATAGGGTAATAACACCTCATCCAAGGGGATAAATTAGGTCAAAAACCCCCGAAATTTGAATTTTTGGCAATTTTTTACCCATGAAAGGGAATGACATAGACACCCAATACTGATAGAAGTACATACTATGGTCCTAGGCTACCACACCAAATTTTTAGATTTGGCAATTTCCAAAATTTAAGGGGGATGGTCCTAGGTGCCCCTGCAAAAATTTAGGGGGTGGGCCATGGTACCCCTACCAAAATCTAAAAGGGGTGATCCTATGTACCCCTAGGTTATTGACCCCGGGCCACGTAACCCAAAAATGGGCGCCGGGCGCCCAGGGAGCAAAATTTTGGCGGCGGGGGCGGGCGCCACGCTCTAGGGGGCGGCAAAATTTGCCTCGTCATGCGATTACTACTACTTCACACCCAATTTCGTACCTCGACACACATTTCTAGACCTTTTTTTAAAAATATATATATATGCTTGCACTAGAAGAGAAATGCTTAATGCATCTTAAAGATTCGATCTTACAATGCATCTAAACACTTTCTTCTCTTTAAAAAAATAGTTCTATAGATTTCTGCAAAGAATATAGATGGCAGTACTTTGAAATTAGTCTACATATCGTTTTATCGAGTATAGAATAATAATACCAGTTCTATACTCGTACTTCCTAGACATAGTGACTACTATTATTGGACCCTCCAAACTACAGACACTCTCCAACATAAATTTCTGGGAGCGCGCCTGGTTTCAGGACATATCAATTTGTGATTAGGGATGCGCATGAGACAAGATTTGGGGCTGTCTTGTCTCAAAAATATGCTATGAAAGTGATGTCTCGACTCGAAAAATGTATATTTCTTTACTGGAAGAGTTGTGCCTTGAGTCAGATTTTCTCAGGAATATTCTGTCTCGTCTCGAAATTGTGCTGTTTTAAATTGTTGTCTCGACTCGAAAAATGTGTATTTCTCTAATGGAAAAGCTGGGTTTCGACTCGAATTTTGTCAGAAAAATTCTATCTCGTCTCGTCTCGTGCGCATCCTTATATGTGGTTAATTCTCGAGATTTTCCTGTTTTGTCCCACACTCTCATTTCACCATTGTTTTCGTAATCAGTCATTGTCCCGTTTCCTTTAGCCTAAAAGGTATAATCGTGAAACGTTAAATCGAAATCACTAATAGATCTTAATTAATTGATCAATTAATTGTGTGTGTGTTTTTTGCTGTACAACAATATTACCGCTGCGCTGATTCGATTCGTCATGTTTTACTGAAATATTGTAGTTTGACTACCCACATACTTATCGTATTTACTTTTCACTAACAACTTTCTAGTGCCATTCCCTGAAATTAACGATTTTATGTTCAAAAATAGTAAAAACATTTTAACAAAATATTCAGCAATTGTAAGACAAACTATAGAAGAAAATGGCCCACGCGTTACCGCGGACAATGCCTCCTTCAACTCCATCATCATTATTGAATACGTACTAATAGAATTGCAAATTGTTTTCACCATCAGAAGATGTGTTTCCGAATTCTTATCACGTCCTACTTTGCTCTCTTCCCCTCCAATGGACAGGTAATTGCTTCGCAAACATTTCTTTAAGATGTGTCCCCTGTTAAATGCACACGCATGCTTTTTGCTCAATTTCAATGTGTATGTAACTTGTTCAGTAGGAAACGAACATTTAGTTCCGTTTTTTAAGTTTGCATCCATTTTTATGGATCTTAGTTTGTGTCTAATAGCTGGGTTTAACGTTGTTTTCATTCTATTCAAATTAAATTGATCACCAATCACAGGTAAAAAGATGCAGTATTTCAGTCAAAAATTCTTTTGCAGGTCTTATACTATATCTGGAAAACTACATATAGTGTAGCCAAACCCAAACTTCACTTAACTTAGTATGATGTCCTTATTCTTAAAAAAAAAAAAAAAAAAAAAAAAAAAGATTTAGGAACCATTCAAAAATTTTGTGGCCTCTGATTCAATTTTGAATTAAAGTATCCAATTTATTTCAATCAAAAATTTTCTTGTACGTCTTATATCTGGAGAACTACATATTGTGTAGCTAAACCCAAATTATCATTTAACGCAGTATGATGTGCTTATTCAGAAAAAAAAAAAAAAACGAAAACGAAAACGCAATTTAGGGGCCATTCAAAAATGTTGTGGCCCCTGATCCAAAAACTAATTATTCGTCAAGATCGCAATCTTTTGGTCCATTTTTTTTGGGGGGGGGATTATTCCTGAAATTCTTGTTTGATTAGTTTTTTAGTAGGTGCGTCCAAGATTTGACCTTTTCTAACATTACTAAAAATGTTTTTCAAAAAAATAAGAGTAAATTCATCGCAAGCTCTTTTACCGTTGGTATTCAATAGACATATTGGTTGCTGAATACTCACTAAGAATCGAATTTTTAAAGATCCATGTGTACATACACAATTGCATATTTTGAAATGAAAATTAAATGATTCTTTTTTCAGTTTAACGTCCAACTTTTATGCCTTTTAGGGTAAAGGAGATGGATGATTAAGGGTCTTCACTACAGCGAAATTAAACTACCGTTAATTTTAGAGTTTGTCTGTAATATTTGGTCTAGGAATTAATTCGTGCGGTTGGTACGCACACATTGAAGCTGTAGTACAAACACAAAATACATAAATACCTTAAGAAAAATATTGTCCATCGCTAGCCACCACTTTCGCCCATCTGTCAGGCAATGTACGGATTCCGTGGCGAAAGAAGTCCTCATCCTTGGAAGCGATCCAGTCAGAGACCCATGTTTCGATATCTTCTGAAGAAGTAAACTGCTGTCCAATCAAATCGTTGTTCATGCAATCGAACAAGTAGTAGTCCGAAGGAGCAACGTCTGGTGAATACGGCGGGTGGGGTAAAACTTCCCATCCGACATTTTCTAAATAGGTTTTGACCGGCTTTGCGACATGTGGGCGAGCGTTATCATGTTGAACAATAAGTTTATCATGTCTGTTCTCCCATTCTGGTCGTGTTCTGGCCAGAGCTTGCTTCAAACGCATTAATTGTCGTCGATAACGTTCTCCATTCATAGTTTCACCCGGTTGCAGCAGCTCATAGTACACCACACCTTTCATATCCCACCATATGCACAGCATAACCTTTGCACAGTGAATATCTCGTTTTGGTTGTGATGGACCTGGTTCACCTGGTTTCACCCAGGCCTTTTTTCGTTTAGGGTTCTCGTAATGGATCCAATTCTCATCACCCGTAATAATTCGATGCAGAAACCCCTTTCTGCTCTGTCGTTGAAGCAGCAATTCGCAAATGGTTTTTCGTCTTTCAACGTCTCTGTCTTTCAATTCATGTGGAACCCAATGTGACATCTTTTGAATCATTCCCATGGCTTTCAAGCGTTTGGAGACTGTTGTTTGATCAACGCCTAATGCTGCTGCAAGTTGTTCCTGCGTTTGACACGAATCCTGCTCGAGCAATGCTGTCAATTCTTCGTCTTGAAATTTTTTTGGCTGTCCAGCTCGCTCTTGGTCTGCCAAGCCGAAATCACCACTTCTAAACCGTGCAAACCACTTCTGACACGTTCGCTCAGCTAGAGCATGGTCACCATACACTTCCACCAAAATATGATGACTTTCAGTCGCACTTTTCTGCATGTTAAAGTAATGCAGGAGGACACCCCGCAAAAACACTTTATCAGGCACAAATTGCGCCATGTTCACTTAACTACAAACTGGTGTTGTTGACGCTTTAATCCACTGCCCTATACTACGAACGATACGCGATGACAGGGGTTTGCAACACATGTGTGGATACACGGAACTGTGGGACGCTCCGTTCGTTGCACCATCTCTTGTCCACCCGCACGAATTAATTCCTAGACCAAATATCTTCAAAACAAATAAAAAATATATATATATATATACGAAAATCAGAAACGTAGTGAACTAGACAATACGATTTTGCATGTGATCCCGTTGTCACAACTCATCTATCTGCTTTCGATTTGCAACTACAGATTTTTTTTTTTTTTTTTTTTTTTTTTTTTGCGGATTCTGTAAATAGCGGCATACCAAAAGCAGATAGGTGAATTGTAGTAAAGGCATCACATGAAAAATTATATTGTCTAGTTCACTGCGTTTTTGTTTTTTTGAACATTTTTTTATTTGTTTTGAAGATATTACAGAAAAACTCTAAAATTAGCGGTAATTTAATTTCGCTGTAGTGAAGTCCCTTAAGGCAAGTAAATGATGGTGGAAAGATTGGTGGAATAACATGGTGTCTAGCAAATTTCTCTCAGCAATTTCCCGACTTTTTCCAGACTTTTCCCGACCATTTCCAAATTTTTCCCGACTCATTCTTAAAAAAAAAAAATGTTTTCGTAAAATTAGGAAAGGTTGAATGTAATGAAAAAGTGTACAAGTTCTTACCTGATCATATAATGTCTCCTTCTTCATATATGCAATAAAACAATCTAATCATGCAATTTTTTGATCTCCTCCTCTATGGTGGCAACCTGTTCTGACAACTGATTTACGATTTTCTGTTTCTTTGCTTCAAGTTCTTTCGTCTCTGTTCTGCTCTTCTTTTTTCAGCGGCCCTGCGATCTTTTTCTGACATCACTTTTCTGCGGTGTTCTTTGGCTTCCTTGAATCTCGCGTAAGCGTTTCTCATTGATAGAATCATCTGCTTTGGGATAGGAAGGGCTTGTATGCCACCAGCCTCATTGACAGCATCATACACTACACGCTGCGCCTTCAACTACTATTTCCCTGTTTACCGAAAAACCCCTTTCTAATGCTGCATTACCGTGGGAAAGAATTAGGCATATCTTTACTATTTTGCACAGATATATATCATTTGGTGGTAACACACTCATCCAGAAGTCATCAAGTCTGTGTTCATTTCTTTTGTACGACTCCATTTTCTCCCGCACATGTGTCTGATCTACTAGAGCATTGTATTCTCTGTCTGCCTTTTCTGCATCAAACGCTGAGACAATATTACTCTGCACTAAAATTTTGAACGTTGCTCTCATTTGTTTAACAGCTTCTTCCTGTGAATGACCAACGGTTAAGGGATTAAGAAATGTCAGCGCTTTTGTAAGGGAATATTTTAGCGGGGACCTCTCCTGCAGCTTGGACACTAAATGTTGATAACATTCACGTACTTGCTTTCGGAAACACATTTCCTTTTCACTAACTTCTGTACATCTCCTCAGTGCTGACCTAGTTGCATACCCAAGGTCAATTTCCTTGATACGAATTAAATTAATATATAAGTTTTCACTTTTCTCCATAACATCAATAGCATTGATACTTTTCCTGCCCATTATTTCTTTTTTAACGAAGCGAGACATCAATACTCTCAATAACTGAGTAAGGCTGTAACCGGCTGTAGTTCTGTTCGCTGTCCTCGGCTCGTGGTATTACCAATAAGTATACTCCTGATACTTTAACTTACCTGGACAGGACGACGAAGGCCTCTCCAAGAAAGGTTACAAACTGTTTTCCAGAAAGCTCGTCGGTCTCAATAATGAGATGAGCATTAGGCGCCGAGAGGTTCGGGTGTCTCGTCTCGAAAACCTCACGGACGATCAGACGGTCATCCAGACCATAACGCACACAAACATCACTCATACAAACAACGAAAACACACTGGATTAATTGACACTATACTTATTTATTAGAACACTATTTTGAAAAAGAAATAGCGAAGAGGAATGGATACAACACTAGACACTGAGGATATATATCAATTTTAGTCGCTGAAATCACGCTTTGCCCTTTTCGGGTAATATAGCCCTTTATATATATATATATGATTACGATTGAGATATCACTACAAATTCTTCTCTCACACCCTTGACACACTTGGGGGGTAGCACTGGGGAAAAGTTGTCTGGATCGTCCCACGATGAATCCAGTTGTTACGCTGAACAGTCCTGCAGCATAAAGGTAAATCTTCAGTGAATAAACGAAAAGATCTCCACAGTGGAATACTGATATAGGAGGGCGCGTATATAAATTTTTAAACGCACAAGGTCAACGGACCTGGGATTTCACTAGTTGGGGCTAGCCGTGAGAAATCGTCCTTCACCGGCTAAATAGCTTGTGCCCCTTCACAAAACTTAACCAACGCAACGGGCGTGGTGGTTGCGTACAACACCGGAGTCGAACTCCCTGAGCATCCAAGCTCAAGCTACGGGTTGCAATGATCAACTAAAAGTGTTGGCAGTTCATTTAAAAAATCACTCAGTTACTCACCTATATGCACATACAAACAGAATATAGAAAACAATTTATGTTAATTTTAGCCAACTGCCTATAATGCACTAGACACTGCGATAACACTGGCGTGAGAAAGTACAGATAACGAACTACGAAAATTGTGAGGCTGGTGCCACTTTGGCTACTGGGACATCTGGTCAGCCCGTATTTCTCTAATCTATTGTAATGTTTCCATAAGCGATTAACGAAAGCACTTAATTCAGTTCCAAATAGCTGCAGAATATATACTGTGCATATAATAAGTCAGGGAGAAACACTGAAATGGTTAGTCACTAACTGAAATGTTCTCAGCAAAAGCAATGTTTTAAATATATATATGAAAAAACGATGAAAGACTTCTTTGTCCAATTGTGTGGGAAAGAAGCAATTCCCACCAAAGAAAGAACTTATGTGCGTTGCAGAATAAAGTATAAATTGAAAATAATAATCACCGTCTTTACGAAATATACAGAGTGTCCACAAAAAATCCTTCTATAACCTGGTAGCGGTTATAAGGCTACCATGCAAAAATGGAGTCATAGGAGTGTCTGACTGATATTCAGTCAGGAAAGGCTCACGGTCCTCAGCAAGAGATTGAAAAAACGCTAATTTTGCATAGAGCAACTTGTCGTTCAAATTTCTAGCTACTATTCTGAAACTGTTACAGTTAGGTTCTTTGCCTGTTCCCTTAACCGTTTCAACATACTTTCTCACATGCGGTAATATTTCTTGGCTTCGCTTGGCTACCTTCGCATTTCTACCCAACGAATATGGCAGAATGGAAGTGGAAACAATGACGAACCTGTTATTTCAGAATGCTGGGCACGCCTTGCTGGTACCATTTCGTACAAGTTATACAAGGCTCTAAGGAAAGAAATCAAATCCCATCCAGTTTTTTGTATGCTAGTCTTAAAACCACCGTGAACAACGTGAAGACCACACGAGCCAAGTTCAAGGAGCTGTGGAGCGTCTGTACCAAGGGAGGTACAACGTTCCTCTTTCATTAGCCGTAAAAGCCCCCAATTTATATTTGGCCCATTCATTGAAACTTGCAAAAGCTTAAATGGATCAAGCGATTGCAATACATTCTGCAAACCTTGTAGTAGGTCTGTAGCTGTACTATGATCCATAAAAACAGAATTCAAATACCGTGTTCTGACTCTGTTCGTGTTATCGTCCCAGAAGCGTACACTTACATCCATTTGAATTCTTTGCTAAAGACTATTTAAACTTTCATCAAATCCAATGACATAATGTTCGCACTCTTGTAATACGGATTTAAGTTCACGTTGAAAGTATGGACACAATCCGTACACGATGCTATATGACACTTTATCCTTGTGTTATCCTTTTAACGTTACACTTACTGTTCTGCACAAAGTAAAATCTTGCCCAACTTTGTGTACTAGTTCAAGTTACTACATTCTAATAACTTGTTTTTAAATTTTAAAAAATGAGGTACACAATAAAGTAAACATTTATTTTGAGCAGAACATTTCAAACATATTACTGTCTTTAGGTTAGGATAACTTTGCTTAGGTCTTTGTTGTTGTTGTTGTTGTAATAGTTGGTAAAATAAACTTATTTATGACGACAGGAATGTTGAATACTCAAAATTGACATGCCTGTAATTAGTGATGTGAGGTGGAAAATTTTCCGCTATATTTTTCCGGAAAATTTTCCGTTCTAAAAAAATATCAGTAATCAAGTAACAATTCCTCAGCAATCATGAAATTGATTGAATTCATGTATAGAAATGTTAAAAAGTGAAAGATTGTTTAAAGAATCTGAAAATTTTATGGCTCAGACATTTTCAATACTATGTAGGAACGAGCTAAACAATTTTTCAAGAATCGAAATATTTTCTGCCTTATATGGAAAAATTGAAGAACTTTTTATGAGTCGGAAAGTTTTCATTTTGAAGCAAAAAGTAAAACAACTTTTTTGTGAATCGGAAAGTTTTATTGCTCTGTAGAAACAAGTGAAAGGAATTTTCATGGATCGGAAAATGTTCATCACGATGTAGAAACAAATGGAAAAAACTTTTCATAGGCCGGACAATTTTGGATATTATGTATAGTGATGTTAGGTGGAAAATTTTCCACTATATTTAACTGCACATAGAGCTACAAAATTGAATTTCAGTAGAGGAAAGTTAGTTAGCAACAAATTATAATTTTCCAAGTAGCTTTCGGGAACCGGAAAATTTTCTATTTCAAGTTGGGAAATTAAATTTTACAGTGTTTCTCTCTCTCTCTCTTGCTCTGCGAGCTTCTTCGATGCTAAGCGGTTAGCATACGCGCCTTTGGCATGGAAAACCTGGTTTCGATTCCCAGCGGGAGCTCATGTAGTTCGGATTCCACGTTAATCAGTTGGTACCGTTTTATATAGTCTCGCTGCTGAAAGGGACATTAAACTCAAAATCAACTCAATACAACTACTCTCTCTCTCTTTCTCTCTTTGTGTGTATGCAAAATGCAGAGAACATACACCGAGTTCATAGAGTACAAATATCCTATTCTATTATTTAAAATTTCAATTTATTAAGTCATGAATATTTTCCGATTCATAAAAACATACTCCACTTATTTAATCGATTCATGAAAAATTGTTCCACTTGTTCCTAAAATAGTACTGAAAATTGTCGAAGCCATGAAAATTTTCAGATTCTTTAAACGATCTTTCACTTTTTAATATTTTTATATACGAATTCAATCAATTTTATGAATACTGACGAATTGTTACTTAATCACCGATATTTGTTAAGAACTGAAAATTTTCCGGAAAAATATAGAAGAAAATTTTCCGCCTCACATCATGGCTAAACAACGATGTAGGAATAAGTGGAGTGTGTGTTTATGAATCGGAAAATTTTCATTGTACAGGACAGACGATTTTTCGATTCATGAAAAATGGTTCCACTAGTTCCTACATCGTACTGAAAATTGTCTGAGCCATGAAAATTTTCAGATTCTTTAAACGATCTTTCACTTTTTACCATTTCTATATATGAATTCAATCAATTTTATGAATACTGACGAATTGTTACTTAATCACTGATATTTGTTAAGAGCGGAAAATTTTCCGGAAAAATATGGAAGAAAATTTTCCACCTTACATCTCGACTAAACAACGATGTAGGAATAAGTGGAGTATGTTTTTATGAATCGGAAAATTTTCCGTTTCAAAATTTTCCGGAAAATTTTCATCACTGCCTGTAATTCATGGCAAAGTAAGAAATGGCATGTGGTTTGACGTGACAGTAAAACAACTAGCCTTTAAAGTGTTGAATTATTTACGAAATCATTGCCCAGGTAAACTTACCTGTACGTGAAAAACAATCCAACATTTAATTTATACTAAATATTATATACGCATAGTACGATGCAACGCCCAATTAACCACCCGTTACTCCTGAACCGCTAAAATCTTTCTGCTGTCAGCAAACACTGTTGTCAACCCCTCACTCACCACTCTTCTTCGTAGAAAATAGAAAAACGGTTGAGATAGATCGCGATGTATTTAGAAACACTTTAAAAAAATATATGATATAAACGTACTACATCGCGATGCATTTAGGAACGCGAGGTTTATCGGAGTCGCTCCGACAAGCGTCAGCATCATTTCCAACATGTGGAATTTAATTCCATTTTTCCCGACTTTTTTCGCAAATTCCAGACAAATCCCCGAATTCCCGACCATTTTTTAAATTTAAGACAAATTCCCGACTTTCCCGATTTTCCCGACTGCTAGACACCCTGAATAAGAACGTGGGAGGAAACGGGAGTGCACCGAGAAAACTTACTTGGATGGGGATTTGCATATTTTAAAGGTTAATTCATATTCTAAGCCAGTGGTTCTCAACCGTTGTGTCGTGGCACACTGGTGTGCCATGTAGTCTCGTAGGGTGTGTCGCAAATTTTTAGGGTTTAAAAATCATGAAGGATTTAATAACAATTAGTTAAAATCGAGACAGATTGTACCGATCAACATCTCCAACGGCAGCAACAATGTTCGGTACTACATACAATCATTACCTTTATAGAAATTTATAATTCACACTATTATATCTAATAGATAATAATAATAATAATAATAATAATAATAATAATAATAATAATAATAATAATAAATTATCAAACAAATGTGTCGCGATGCCCTGGACGTTTAGTAAAATATGCCTTTAGTGCAAAAAGGTTGAGAAGCACCGTTCTAAGATTTTTCACACATTTCTGCCTATGTTTGATATTCTTAATGCTCTGAATCAATAGTTTCGTGTGTGTTGGACACAGGCCGGTAGCCAGCCCAAAAATGTACGGGGGGGGGCGTAAAAGTTAGAGGGGCCCGACCCTACCATTTTATAATTCATCACCATATTATAGTTCATTTGCAAGCCTACCGTGAAAATTTAGGAGAGCCGGCCCACCCTAGCTCCCCCGTGGATACGGGCCTGGTTAGACATTCCTTTAGAATACTCATTTCCTTCCTTGGGGGGCGCGGTGGCTCAGTGGTAGAGCGTTCACCTCCGGTGCTTGGGGTCCCTGGTTCGATCCCAGCTCGCGCCATGTGGACTTTGTGGTAGACAAACACCATGCTCGTGAGTTTTCTCGGGGTTCTCCCGTTTCCTCCCACTTTGTTCATTCCACCATTTCACTCATTTCTCATTATCACCGTCTCCTTTAGCCTAACCGGCATAGTCGTGGGACGTTAAGCTTAAAGATTTCATTACATTTCCTTCCTCATTTCATTACATTCCTTTAGAACATTTTCCCATCGTCTTGATTACTCATTTCTATCATTAGAAAATAGTACTGTCTATCAAGACATTAATTTCAGTCATATACAGTGTACTCTATTTCGACAAATGTTCAAACAGTTATGCGTCTGGAAATTAAAGGTGCATCCCTCTACAAGTTACTTGAACTTGTTAAGTAAACAACTTCTTTTTAAGTTTTGTCCCAGATGAAACGAAAACAGGGTTAAAGAAAAATTGGTTAAAGTGCTTGGTTAAAATACAAAAGTAGGAGAGATCAAGTAAATCAACCAATACATGTGTGGGAACTATAAATCTTTACCATATGGATGTTCCGAACTTCCTGTACCAATGTACAAATATTGTCAAATCATTCCAGTAGATGTTGAAAGGTTATTTTTGGCCCATAAACTTATTCTAACAGACAATTGGTAAAGTTTGATACCAGAAAGTCTTAAGAAGCTTCTAATACTGTACATTTGAAATTTATTCCTTATACACACAGCAAACACTGAAAATAAGTGAATCTGAAATGGGAAAGCTGTTTCTTAAATGCATATTATTTTATTCATAGTGATTATGGTTATTATTATTTTGCCCATATCCTCTACTAAGCAGTCCACACACACACACACACACACACACACACACACACACAAAGTTTCTACTACAATGCAAGTCTCAGAATAGAAGCAAAAAAATAAATTAACAAAACAGAAAAAATGAAATGAAATCTTTAAGTTTAACGTCCCATGGTTATGCTAAAGGAGACGGTGATAATGAGAAATGAGTGAAATGAAGAAAGTGGGAGGAAACGGGAGAACCCGAGAAAACCCACGAGCATGGTGTTTGTCCACCACAAAGTCCACACGGCGCGAGCTGGGATCGAACCAGGGACCCCAAGCACCGGAGGTGAACGCTCTACCACTGAGCCACCGCGCCCCCATAAAAAAATAGAGGTGCGCATATGTGCACCTATGGACTGAAGAGGATATATATCCGGACCCTAATTTCCATGAACAGAATTGAGTCATGCATCCTTTTCCAAAACTACAATTGGCTTCTTTTCCGATTTCTAAAGTGTCTGTTTCCGTAATCAGTGTTTCTGTAATCAACTCTTTCACATAGATCTTAACATAATGCCCTAGTTTTGTCTTCCTTCATACGGCGGACCCTCAATACGAGGAAGGGGATTGGGTTAAAAGGGCGGTCTCATTTATGATTCAAGATCATCCTTTTTAGTTACATGCTCTTTGCTGCCATCTCAGTTGCGAATACTGGTGCTAGATTGTCAATTGACTGTGATATTCTAATGTGATACTTGAGCGTGCTCCTTCTACGAAGGTGAACGTACGCTCATCTTTACTTGCTTCTGTATGAGTCCACTGCTTCCTTGATTGTGTTGCGCACAAAGAACTTTTAAAAAAAAGAAAGAAAAAAAAACAGAAAAATATAAATATTTAATAAATTCGCAACATTATTACTCTTAGAATTATTATTTTTACTTGATTCTGAATTGTTGTTTGTTTTGAGCTTTTCCTTTTCATACCATACATTCTTAGACCACCTTGTTCGGCCATACATACCTAGTTCTCTTTCTTGTTTCATCAGCATTTAAGACGCACCAACACGTCGCGTAGTATAACCTATTTGTGCGATTGCCAGGGTAACCATGGTATATGGAGCTATGCTAAGCTTAGTTTAAAAGGAAGAATTGTAACCGTGCTTCCTGGTCCGTTTGCTTCTGTAGTAGCTACATCTTGGAAACCAATTCCAACCAGGACATTTAACGTTTCCACACAGAGTTCTCTACATCTAAAAGCCCTGCCCCCCCCTTCCCCCCCGAAAAGGTAATAGTTTCATCTGACGATATCCTGGAAGCATACCATCGCTCATTGCGATAGTCTCAAACTAATACCATCTCATAGCTACTCCGAAGACATTGCTAGCCAGTACATATATATTTGTCTCAACAATCCTATCTTCTCAGCAGAAGAAAGCTCCATCAGTTCGCAAGGTATCTTTGGATTCCGCTGAAGATCAGGCAAAGCAGAAGACTAATTGATGAATAATGAGTAGACGATAATTTACTCACTAGGTAAGGTTCGCCTTAAATATCCAGTGTTATGTCCACTGGACAGTTAAACATTGATCTGTCCAGTGTTATGTTTTTTTCAGCCGAACATTAACGACTTCATCCGCCACTTTGAGAAATTGAAATTACTGGTCTCTGAGCACTCGCCAATTCTTATCTTCCTACATACATCTTCAAACAACAAAGACTTTTCTTTTATGAAATGGTACACTATTTAGAAATGATAAGCACACACTGATCATCAAGCTCCTAGCGGTGTTGCCTTCGGGGTATCGGATGCTTCCTTGTAAAGCATATCAACTTAATTTACCATTTACGAGCAAGCAATTGATGAGCGAGTTTTCTTTCCTTATCCGATCACGATCCGCTTTGGTGTTTTTCACATTCCTCGGTCTACCTTACCTTAACCAGCATCTTAAAAATTCCGTATTGATTGTCGGAAATCTGAATGACTATCACCGCTTCTGAGATTCCACCTGTATAGAAGATCGTGGCTGACAGGAGATTGACCTCTTTAAAGAGAACAGGATGCTCATTCTGAACGACTGCAATCTTACTTATATCTCTACTGGCACTAGAACATATTGATGTATTGACTTACGCTGTGTAGTGTGTTCTTCACTGAATCATTAACATGGACTGTTTGACCCAATCTCTGTAGAGTGACAATTTCTCGTTATTCAGTGCAGCTCTTTCTATTGTCAATCACAATCATATTTTACACTTCAATTTATGATGCCTCATTCCGGTGAAATTAAAATACCGCTAATTTTACAGTAATTATGTGATATCTTCCAATAGATAAAAGATAATCCAAATGTGGAACAAGAGCGCCCTAGACAATATCATTTTATATGAGATACCGTTATCACGACTCACTTATCTGCTTTCGATTTCGAGCCATTTGAAAATCGGCATTTATTTTCGCGTTTCTAAACGGCTGAAAACGAAAAAGTCACTAGGTAACTTGTGATAACGGTATCTCACGCAAAATAATATTGTATAGGGCGCTCTTGTTCCACATTTCAATTATCTTTTATCAATTTGAAGATATCACATAATTACTGTAAAATCAGCGGTATTTTAATTTCGCCGGGATGAGGCCTCTTAAAGCATGCTGATTGATACACATTTTGAGAATTGAGTGAGTTGCAACCAATTGATAGTCTCTCTAGTTGATAATATAAGTAAATGAAAGGTAAAAAGTACTATCATACAAGGTGTTCAGGTTAAACTTCTATATGATTGCATGTTCTTTTCTCGCGAATCTACACTTTTTAAAACAACTAATTATAAATCAATATCATATGCTCAAAACTATATTGACACAGTTATTTATGGAAACGAATCGCATGACACCCATTTTGTTCCAGTCAACACCAGATCCGCATTCCCACATATTTATTAATTTCCCGACTAAACATTGAAAATGTCGTATAAATTCTTGGCTTACTTGTCAATATGAATCGAATTACACCCACTTCATTCCAATAGAGAACTGGTAAACATGAGCCAAGATCCCAAATTTTTATTAATTTTCCCGGGATAAAATAGCTTTTTTGGGGAAATGTCATAAAAGTTCTTAGTCTACTTGTCAATACAATTCGAATGACACGCATTTCTCGCAGTTCCAATGGGTCTACATCAGGGGCGTCATTTAGGGAGGGCAGGAGGGGGCAATTGCCCCCCCCCCAAGAGTTTGAGAAATACATATACTTTAATCGATTGTCTACTAATATACTAGTACAAAACGTGAAAATCTTATGTCTGTGGTGCTCTTGCCCCCCCAAGCAAAGTCTGAAATGACGCCCCTGATCTACATTGCCCAAGATCCAGCATGTTTATTGATTTTTCGGGTTAAAATTCCATCTTTTGGGAAAGTGTCA